>NW_028288989.1:747700-1121551 GCF_059628265.1 Tinamus guttatus | reverse complement strand
ACTAGAACTTGATGTCACTGAGAACACTACTAAAATCACTTACTGAGCAAATTCAAAATGTCAAGAAGTTAGGGAAGGAAGGAGGAAAAAAGGTTTGATGCAATCAGGTTCACTGCGGGACAAGTAGAGCAGTAGCTGGCAATAGCTTAACTGCTGGGTAACACGGGCTTTTTCCCTCCTCCTGCTTTAACATTTGTTTACAAATTTGTTGCATGCAGCAATTGCCTACAATTAACTCCAGAGAATAAACATTTCTCAATATTAAAAAAAAAAATCACCTTTCTACAGGAGCTATTACTGAGCGTAAATCATTCCAACTTTCAGCTTTTAAAAAGCAAGATGCAAATTATCAGGAGCTAAGGAAATTAAAGCACTGCAAAGCTGCTGAGGAAGGCAGAGGCAGCAGGAACCCACGTCCTCCACCCTCAGCACTGCCCCACTGAGCACCCTGATCTCCTACCAGCGATGGACAGGGTAGCAGGGATCTGGGGGAGGAGGAAGTCACGGAGCACAAGTGATACAGATACAAAGAATTGCACAGTGAAAGGAAAACAGTGAAAGGGAAGCATATGTTCATATACAGAAAGCTATGATCATCCTACACAACAAAAAGGTGAAGTCAGGCCAAGATGTGAATGAATGTAACATTAAAAACATTGAAGTTTACACTAGACAAGGTACTGTGTAGTATCCCTGGCAAACTGCAGTGACAACACACCTGCCTTTTCCTGCAGTTTTACTTCACAAGAACCATGTTCCAAAGAGTTCTCAAGTGCTGGAAGACCATTTTAAGAGAAAAATGCTGGACAAACTAAAAATAGAATAAGCTCTGCTATCAGAGTTACTAAAATTGCATGCAACACCCACACAGTGTTGGGTATTGTACTACCATACTAAAGGGACCACATTAAAGAACTTAATGTGCTATAGCGACAAGAAGTCGCTATAAGATAAGGCTATAGTAGACACAAAAAATAATTCATGTATGCTAAAGGTAGCTGCAAAGAGGGAAGGAATAAACTGCTGCTTATATACACTGCAGATAGAAAACGGTAGAAATGGGCTTCAATTTCTACAAGACAGATAACCCAGCTAAAATTATGTTCTCTACAGAAACACTTGTTAGTAGTTCAGCAAAGCCAATCCTGCAGGGACTGGACAATTCGGAAATGCCTTTGAATCCTGTTCTCAGCTCACTTCCAACTTTAGTATTTTTCATTCAGTATTTTAAACTAAAAACCTTCCCATCACTAACCTCACTTTTTATTCCACTTAGGAACCACTGCTCCTAATATAGCTTATGTACAGCCTGTTACGTTCACTCTGCTGGTGAACAGAGCACCTTGGTTATGAAAAACACAGAAAACGCAGAGTTACTGAATGCCTTTCTTGCTTCGGTGTTTACCAAGGGCAGCCCTTTAGAGTCCCGGGCCCTAGGGACAAGAGAAGAAGCCTGGAGAGAGGAAGACTTGCCCTGGGTAGAGGAAGATTGGGTCAGAGGGCACCTAAGGGAACTTGGTACTCACAAATCCATGGGGCCTGATGGGATGCACCCCAGAGTGCTGCGGGAGCTGGCAGATGCCATAGCTAAGCTGCTCTCCATGATCTTTGAAAGATCCTGGAGAACAGGGGAGGTGCCAGAAGACTGGAAGAAGCCCAATGTCACACCAGTCTTCAAAAAAGGCAAGAAGGACCAAGGCAAATACAGGCCAGTCAGCCTCACCTCCATCAACAGAGAAGTGATGGAACGGCTCATACTGGCCATTGTCTTCAGGCACATGGAGGACAAGAAGGTCTTCAAGAGTAGTCAGCATGGATTCACCAAGGGGAAATCTTGCTTGACTAACCTGATAGCCTTCTGTGATGGAATGACCGGCTGCATAGATGAGGGGAGACCGGTGGATGTCATCTGTCTCGACTTCCCCAAGGCTTTTGACACCGTCCCTCACAACATCCTCCTGGGCAAGCTCCGGAAGTGTGGGATAGATGAGTGCACAGTGAGGTGGATTAGGAACTGGCTGGATGGCAGAGCTCAGAGAGTGGTGATCAGAGGGTGGTGTAGAGTCTAGTTGGAGGCCTGTGGTTAGCAGGGTCCCCCAGGGATCAGTCCTTGGTCCAGTCCTGTTCAATTTATTCATCAATGACCTGGATGAAGGCACAGAGTGCTCCCTCAGCAAGTTTGCTGATGATACCAAACTGGGAGGAGTAGCTGATACCCCTGAAGGCTGCTCTGACATCCAGAGGGACCTGGACAACCTGGACAACAAGGCCAAGTGCAAGGTTCTGCACCTGGGGAGGAATAACCCCAGACACCAGTACAGGCTGGGGACCGACCTTCTGGAGAGCAGCTCTGCAGAGAGGGACCTGGGTGTCATGGTGGACGACCAGTTGACCATGAGGCAGCAGTGTGCCCTCATGGCCAAGAAGGCCAATGGGATCCTGGGGTGCATTAAGAAGAGCGTCTCCAGCAGGTCAAGGGAGGTGATCCTGCCCCTCTACTCAGCCCTAGTGAGGCCACATCTGGAGTATTGTGTCCAGTTCTGGGCTCCGCAGTACAAGAGGGATGTGGAGCTGCTGGAGAGAGTCCAGTGCAGGGCCACAAGGATGATCAGGGGCCTGGAACATCTGCCCTATGAGGAGAGGCTGAGGGAGCTGGGCCTGTTCAGCCTGGAGAAGAGAAGGCTGAGAGGGGATCTAATCAGTGTCTATAAGTACCTCAAGGGAGACAGTGAGGAGGATGGTGCTGGCCTCTTTTCAGTGGTGGTCACTGATAGAATTAGAGGAAATAGCTGGAAACTGAAACACCAAAAGTTCCACAGGAACTTAAGGAAAATTTTTTAACAGTGAGGGTGATGGAGCACTGGAACAGGCTGCCCAGAGAGGTTGTGGAGTCTCCTTCTCTGGAGATCTTCCAAACCCGCTTGGACGCAGTCCTGTGCCACGTGCTCTAGGTGACCCTGCGTGTGCAGGGGGGTTGGACTAGATGACCGCTAGAAGTCTCTTCCAACCTTAAGCATTCTATGATTCTATGATTCTATGAATTAAAATTAAGTTTAAAAGAAGGCTATGGTATTAAGTCTGCATATCTTTTTTTTAAACGCATTCTACTCAAATGTATTATACACAGAATCTAGACTAAATAAAATCTGAGTTTAATCTTTCCAGTATTTTTCAATCTATCAAAAAAAAAAATGCTTTCATCTCCTTTAAGTAGGGCAGCATTGCATTGATGTGATCACAGAACCATGATCAAAGTTGCTGCAGTCACTATAACCGTGCACTCCCTGTAAAGCAGCATAACTCAGATATTAGTCATGTTAAGTGAGAGCTGAGCATTTTTTTCTTTCAAATCAGCAAATACACAGTTAAAAATCCAAGGGGGAGTTCCCTGTAGCTAGTTTTAAACTGCTACATTTTGCAAATGAGAAGTTTTCACCTAAGGGAGGAGAGAGCGAGCAGGAGGCAGTGGGACAGCCTGAATGAAAATCCCATGTTTCCCTCCAAGCTGCTGGTGCCGGAGCTCCTTGCACGGCTTTTCCCACAAGAGGGCAGATTTCTGTCTGCGGAGCCGGAGCTGCAGCCTCACACACAGGGTGTTACGAACACTTTTCAAAACACTAAGGAAATGCAGTTGCAAAAATGCAGACTAACCCTTTCAACTTGTATGGGAAAAGCACAGGTGCGTATATATACACATATGTATACAGGCATTCACTTCTTAACATATTATAAAGTTTCCTAGAAATCAATTCAAACTTAGCAAAAATAAATTATCCGTATTTGAGCAAACTATAATAAATCCTTGAAATAGTTATCTATGCTTGAAAAAATGTAATGTGAGAGACTATCAAGCCACCTGAACGAGATCTTAATGGAAAGGCCCATGCTGAGCCAGCTCAATGTTGCTTCTGGATAATGAAGCAGCCTTCAGAAAGGCTCCAGAGCAACCAGAACCGGCGGCTCCTCCTCCCCAGGGTCCTGCAGGCCCTCAGACGAAGCCCTGAGTCGACAGCAGGTGCCTATGGACAATCCCCTCTGCCAGATCTTAGTGGGAAACATGGACATTTCTTTCTACCTGGCAACTACAGAGGGCACAGTGCACTGCACAACCCCACCAAGCTTTAAATTCTTTTAAAAATAGCCCTTTTAATATTTAATTCAGATGCCTTAATATTAAGAACTCTTCAGGATAGACCCATTCCCTGCGAAGCAGAATCCTGCACACCTTGCATACACAAACAGATTTTCAGCAGCAGGTAAAAGCCTTTCATTCAGGCAATGAATTCAGGTTCATTTAGGCAATACAACCTGATTCAGAATTCTAAACAAAAAAAAAATCATTTAAAAAATCCATTTTTTTTTCCTAATTTCTATTTTTTGTAAGTTAATTTTAGTTAGTATTTATATTCTACAAATGAAGATTATATAAACTTTTTGGCATACCTGGTTCAACTTAGGAATTCCAAAAATGTTGAACTCCACAATTTTGTGACCACAAAGTATGACCAGTGTCAGGAGTCCCTGACATTTTACTTTGTGACTTAAAAAAAAGATAAAAAGGCAAAATAAGAAAAAAGCACAACCTGCACTCCTTCCCCAACCTTCCAGACCATTTGTCCTACTACCACTGCTGTTGTCACTGCTAGCAAGCACACAGAGCAGGACAGTTAGTCCTCAGCTCTGCACAAACATCACAAGCCAGCCCAGGTATCTCTCTTGCCCATCAGCAGATAGAGCCCTGGGACGAAAGGCGTCTCTTCCTATGATCCCTATAGTCCACTAAACTTTTGGAACATGTTGGGAAAAAGGTTCTTTTCTCTTGATGAACTCAAAGATATAGGGTAAGAAACAAACAAGGACTGCAGTTGGGCAAGCCCACATACTGGAAATTATTAATAAGCACTAGGACAAATAGCACCATCTCTAGAGGCTTTGTGCTGGACTTACTGTTAAATTAATTATTAGCAACTACTTTGCAATGATTACCAGTTGACCAACAACAAGTAAGGCTAGATGGTAAGAATCACATCTCTCAACTAAGAAATTATTATACTGCCATACAGCCTCCATAGGGCCGGGGAAGGATCTGTACAGTTCCCCAGGAAAGTATCCAATGTCATCCCGCGTAACTGTTGCAAAGAGAGATGCAGTTCAGAGAAAAGTAGCTCTCTAAAGCAGCACCCCTTCCATCTTATTCTTCCATATCCTACTCTTGATAGGTTGCAGATGCCAGAAAATCTAAATGAAAGCTATCAAAGTTACCTGGTTAGTGGAGCAATTGGTTTGCAAAGCTACTTGCAGTCTGTTACAGGACAAAGAAGTCTGAACCATCCTAACTTCCTGCTTTCTGAATATCAACTCAAAGTTTAATGTGGCTCAACTAATCCACTTAAATTTCATTGCTCCTGTTAACTTACATTAAAAGCCTTAGTTGTCTATGTGGACAAGATTTGAATAATCCCTTTTTTCCTATTTATTTGGACATGGCCAGATACAAATCTCCAAATGGTTCAGCTGAACACAAATAATATACCTGTGATGAATTTAGTTTTTTTTCTAGGAATATAAGTTTCACATGGTAAATTTTTATCACAAGGAGACATTTGCGTATAAATTTATTAATTGCAACATTTCCAAATTGAAGCATTTTTGATAAAGAGAGAGAACAAAGTCAAAAGCAAGACATGCCACTGGAGACCAGGTAAAACATACACAGGTCATACAAAGAGATTAAATTGTGGGCAATCAAGAGCAGACTTTATTTTCACTTACAAGAGCAAAAACAAGACCATAATCCATGATACAAAGCAGAGCTGAGAAATCTTCGCACTGAGGAACTGTGTTAAAACTATATATTGATGAATAGCAGCACTAAGAGTATTATATTTATTTATATAAACAAATAAACTTCTGAACCAGGTATGTTATTTACTTTCATGTCCCTCAGTAGAATTTGCCTCAGCTAAGGCTTTTGTATCTGCTTTCAGAAAGCGACAAACAGATTTTCCCCTTTCCCCCTCGCCCTCCTCCCCATTTCGTTTGCTGACTATCTTGAAAAACACTGAACACAGCACTTCAGTATCCGCTACCTCCTACTTGCACAACAATCCTGCACATGAATGGTGAGGAGACACAAGAGGCCGAGGAGTTTACAGACTGGCCCACGAATACTCTATAAATCAGACAGAAGTCACACAGGGCATTCATGTTTTACAAAACTTCGTAAACAGAACTTCTATGTGCCCGGAGCACAACACACACCCTGAGTGTTTCCTGACTTGCTTTTCTCCTTCCTCAGCTATTTAGCATTTTTCTTGTGTCCACAACTTGAGTGTTATTCCCAGTTCTACCTAAAACAAGATCTGTGACTACATGGATATTTCTAGAGAGGTCTCCTTTCCCAAGTCCGGGAAGAGCAGAAAAGTCACTTCAAAATCTGATGGGACTTAGAATTACTCCCAAACTCACACTGCAGCCACTTGCCACTGAATCAAACGGTGCACAATAGTAGGAGACCAGTACAGAGCCCAGGGAAAAGGGACATGGCACATACTCCCTGTTCCTCCTTTGATTTCTTCTTTAAGGAGGAAGGAGAGAATAGAGGACAAGTACTGTGTTCATGTGTGCAGGGTTTTGCAAGCCTCATGATATTTTTCTTCCAAATAAGTGTTAAGTTGGTAAAACTATCCAACCTTTTTACAACAAAATAAATCCAAAGAAAATTCAGCCATTTAGACAATATATTTTACTAAATTTGAGAAGAAATTATTTCCCGGTCTGAGGCTCCCTCTTCCAAAGGCAAGAGCGTAAACATGCCATTAAGCACCTTTAGAGATTAATATTTTCAGTAATTGTAGCATGCTCTATTTTTGTTTTACTCCTTTTTTAAAAGTAGATATTTTATTTCAATTTTAAAGCAAAGTAGCCAGACTTTCAGATTACAAAGGCTTCAGAGAAAGTTGCATCTAATATTTATAATCTTTAAACTGACAAAAACAGACCAAAATCTTCCACTGATGTTCATCACACCTCTTTAGGATGACAAAGTGGGCAAGTCTTCCTGCTAAAGAAGTGACTGTGCATTACTAGACAGTCACACAAATAACTGTTGCTCTCTAAGTGTGCTCTTAGCAAATGAAAAAATTATCTTTCACTTGAATTAGTAGGTAGGTTCACATGTTGATCTCCAAAAGACTGCCATCCAGTAAGTCTGGATATTCCCCCTAGTGCAACATACAACAGGTTCATTATAAAAGTCGTCAGAAGATAAAAGAACATCAGAAATTCAAGAGTTGTGTCTAATTCTGCAAAGAGCTAAGTTTACACTTCAGCCTACTGGTACTCCAAAGCTATTGCATGATGCAGTCTTTACTTTTGACTTTTAATCCCTTTAGTTTTTCATATAAATACAAGTCAGAAATTTATTTTCTTGATTGAGGGAGTTGAGATGCATTTGAAGACCCTCCCTGGCCAAATCTCTTTATTATAAGTAAAAACAACCAAACCCTCAAAACACAAAGGCTTTTCAAATGCATCTTGCAAAAAGATATCAGCAGCTCAGCATCTCCAACTGCAATGGGCATTTTGAACACAATTAGAAGCATCCATAAGAAAGGCATATCTTCCTATGTGATCAGGGGAAGCAAAATCATCACTGGTCTATTGACTAATTCATGGAAATGGAAAAGATTCAGCTTCTGGCTTTGGCTGCCAATACTCCACCAGAGCCAGAGACTTCCCATTCTTCCCTTCTTGCTTTGCCAGATATGCTTTGGTTAAAAATAAGTAAATAAATAACACCATCTCTGGAACTGGATGTAGCGGCTGGACTGGAAACACTGGACCCAAGGATCCAACTCTAACTTCTCCAATTCGGCTGCGCTATAGTTTTAAAATCACTACTACATTTATGCAACCAGGATGAAAAAAAAAAAAAGCTTATCCCCAAGATTACGTATCCAACCCCGCTGCACACGCATGGTCACCTAGAGCACGTGGCACACGTGTCCAAGCAGGTTTGGAAGATCTCCAGAGAAGGAGACTCCACAACCTCTCTGGGCAGCCTGTTCCAGTGCTCTGTCACCCTCACTGTTAAGAAATTTTTCCTTAAGTTCCTGTGGAACTTTTGATGTTTCAGTTTCCAGCTATTTCCTCTAGTTCTGTCAGTGACCACCACTGAAAAGAGGCCAGCACCATCCTCCTCACTCCCTCCCTTGAGGTACTTATAGACACTGATCAGGTCCCCTCTCAGCCTTCTCTTCTCCAGGCTGAACAGGCCCAGCTCCCTCAGCCTGTCCTCGTAGGGCAGATGTTCCAGGCCCCTGATCATCCTTGTAGCCCTGTGCTGGACTCTCTCCAGCAGCTCCACATCCCTCTTGTACTGTGGAGCCCAGAACTGGACACAATACTCCAGATGTGGCCTCACCAGGGCTGAGTAGAGGGGCAGGATCACCTCCCTCGACCTGCTGGAGACGCTCTTCTTAATGCACCCCAGGATCCCATTGGCCTTCTTGGCCACGAGTGCACACTGCTGCCTCATGGTCAACTTGTCGTCCACCAGGACTCCCAGGTCCCTCTCTGCAGAGCTGCTCTCCAGAGGGTCGGTCCCCAGCCTGTACTGGTGTCTGGGGTTATTCCTCCCCACGTGCAGGACCTTGCACTTGGCCTTGTTGAATTTCATGAGGCTTCTCTGTTGGGGCCTTAGTAAGAATATATAAGAAACTGGAGTTTGTGGGGAACTGGACCGATGCCTAGCAACCAAGCACCTGGAGGAGCACCAACCAGCTGGGAATCTGTAGCTGGCCAATGAGAACGCCGCTCCCTAGCGCATGCCCACCTGCACCGGTATAAAGCTCTGCTGCAGACAACAGCAGGGTGGAGTTGACTTCACTTCGCATAGAGGTGTTGTTCACTCCAGCTCGTGGAGAAGGCTTTGGCACTCACCACGAGTTAAACCCCCTTCATATTAAAGAGTTGCTCACTCCGACTCGTGGAGTGAGCCTCAGCATTCGAGTGACACTCGACACTTCTCACTGCCCAGTTGTCCAGTCTGTCCAGGTCCCTCTGGATGGCAGCTCAGCCCCCTGGGGTATCGGCTACTCCTCCCAGTTTGGTATCATCAGCAAACTTGCTGAGGGAGCACTCTGTGCCTTCATCCAGGTCATTGATGAATAAATTGAACAGGACTGGACCGAGGACTGACCCCTGGGGGACCCCGCTAGCTACAGGCCTCCAACTAGACTCTGCACCGCTGATCACCACCCTCTGAGCTCTGCCATCCAGCCAGTTCCTAATCCACCTCACTGTGCACTCATCTATCCCACACTTCTGGAGCTTGCCCAGGAGGATGTTGTGAAGGACGGTGTCAAAAGCCTTGGTGAAGATGAGACAGATGACATCCACCAGTCTCCCCTCATCTATGCAGCTGGTCATTCCATCATAGAAGGCTATCAGGTTAGTCAAGCATGATTTCCCCTTTTAATCCATGCTGACTGCTCCTGAGCACCTTCTTGTCCTCCACGTGCCTGGAGACAATGGCCAGTATGAGCCGTTCCATCACTTTTCCAGAGATGGAGGTGAGGCTGACTGGCCACTGTTATAAACAGTACGAGATGAAAAGCTCAGTAAGATCCAACTGTTTCCAGTCAGGTGCAGTGTTGGACATGGATGAAAACCTCACTTTTCTTAAATTGTCCTCTTTTCTGGTAAACCTTCTCTAAGATTAAGGAATAAGATGTCTGACCTGTTCAAGTCTGATTTTTAACTGACAGCAGATAGATTTGCAAGGAAAAGGGCTGCTTCCAAAGCCCTAAGGAACTGTTTTAGTTAGAGACTCAGTTCTTTCAGAATAACCTGTGTTCTACGTAACGTGCCTGGAGCTTCTTTGCTAGCCTCAAAACAACAGTCATAGACTTGTAGCTGGTTTAGGAATATATGTGGCTGTTTGGAAAGACCATCTCACCGCTCTTTATTGACCCCCTCAATTCAACTCAGTTGTCCAGCAAGAACTGGCAACTACTTTCACCCAAGTGAAATTACTATATTTGCCAAACAAAACCTGACAGTACACTGTCCACAGCTTCAGTATACGTGTCCTAAATTTAAAAAAAAAAAAAAAAAAAAAAAAAAAAAAAAAAAAAAACAGCTTAAGATTTTGGCCTTTAGGAATGTCTTAATCAAATGTCATGTCTTAAAAGAACTGAAATTCTTTGAGAATTGCTTTTTTACCACAGAAATTACATGGAAGAAGGACTGACTGCAAGTTCTCTTAGTTCAAAAGGCATGTGGTATCTAACAGATAACAAAGCATGCAAAAATCTCTTACATAAATTCCCTTTCAATGTCCCAAGATATTGTACAAGATGAGCAGTCTTGGAAGCTGTGAAAAGTAAATGACTCCCATCCATAAGATTTCCATTTTGTTTCCCTATCTTGTTGGAGTAAATTCACTAAGGAGGAGTTAAACTGTTTTAACACAGATGGACAAAAAGGTTTCTTATACTAAGGGAAAGTTAAATTCCTATTGCATAACATACAAGAATAAATTCTAGGAGGAAAATAATTTGAGAAGAAAGTTTTAGGAAACTGGAAAAGATCACAGATTTACTTTGAAAAAGAATTTCAAGTTGATGCTAGACTGTTACAGATGCCACATTTTGGAATGACCACACAGCAATCCTGAAGTCCCATTAAAGAAATTGGTAATAGAGATTTTGACCCAGAAGAATCTAATAGAAGCAGATGATCAGCAGTGATGCAGCTCTGCTGGCAAGGATCTCCTTTCCTTCAAAGTGCTCTGAAAGCTCGTACTGCATGAGCAGCCCCAAAGCAGAAATACAGACAAATGTCACTCCAGTAGCTTTCCAGTTAGTTAATGGTTTTCCAGAAAAAAAAAAAAAAAAAAAAAAAAGAGAAGAGTGAAATGGGTAACTTCTTTCATTAATAAAATTAGCACATGAGGAAGGACATATTTTTTTAAAAAAATACCTCTACACAAAGCTTCCTATATATGCTAATTCAAGAGCCTTAAAAGTAAAAAGAGTGATAAAGACAAGTACCTGGTCAATAAATTGCCATTTCTGAAATATAAGTGGTACAAGAAGAAAGCTTTGCACTTCCTGGCAGTAAAATATATGTGAAAAAGTGAGGAAGTATCACTATGAAAGAATTCTGTAATAGATAGCTGGCACTTACTAGCTGTGACCATTAGCATGTTGTGAATAAACGGAGTCTTCTGCGCCATTCCCACAACCCTTCTTGTTGCTCTTCAAGCTGCCTGTCAGATATAACTCTAGATGGTCTCTGACTTTCCTAACTACATCCCTCCATGCTCAGACAATATCTGTGTAGTCCTCCTAAGACACCGCACCCTGCCACATCTCTTGTGCTTACTCTTTTTATTTGAATTTCGTTAAGAGCTCCTTATTAATCCAAGCAGTCCTCCTATTGCTTCATTTTCTGCTCTCTGCAAGGCCCATTTTTCACCTTGAGCAATGTCATTCTTGAAAAGCAAGCAGCTCTCTTGCATCCCTCCTGCTCCATATTGCATGGGACTCTTCCAAGCAGGTCTCCAAACACACCACAGTTGATCTCCTGAAGTCTGTGGTTGTGATCCTTCTATTTACCCGTTTTGCTTTCTTCAGGATCTGGAACTCCACCATCCCCCACAGCTGCAGCCAAATGCCGGTCTTGTCAGATCTTCAGTCACTTTTGTCATCATTGTGTTCCAGAAACCTTCTGGATCACTCAGGTCCCGCTGGGGTGTCTTCCTGCCCCCCCACAGATAACGGGGTGATTCCAGGTCCTCCGAGGATCAAGGTGATGTGAACAGGGGGTCCTTCTGTTTGCCTGCAGACAGTTCATCTAACCTTTTTTCCTGATACACAAAGTCCAAGAATTACGTGAACAAAAGCAAGTAAGACTATGGTGCTTTCAAGGGTTTAGTTTACATAGTAGCAATTTCTAACTGTCTAGAACAGAATGCAAGAGACTAATAGAAACTGGTGACCAAGCAGAGGGAGGCTATTAAATTCCAAATTCTACAAATAACATAAAGCACCTAAATACATTTAGTCTCTAGATGACTGCAGCACTGGTGAATGCTGTACATAACCATCAGAAAGAGATCTCCAGTGAAAGAATTCAGATGACTATCTGAAATTTGCACTACAACAAGAGTCCTGACAAATATTGTAATAGTTTTTCACTTTTTTACCCATTTTATTGTCGTATACACAAGACCATTCAAAATACAGAAACTGTTTCAGGCAGTATGACTGAACTGCTAAGAAAAAGTAACTATAGCATAAATTTGAGACATTGTGACAAAGTGATACCATAGGTAGGGAAAAGACAATTCATTTTTGAATTTTACCCTAAATATATATATATATATATATGCATATATATACACACACACACATATATATTATATATATATATATATATATTTAAATGGTAAGGTTGTAAAAAAAATGCTAAAGAAAATTATTCAACACCTGTAGATTTTTGCTACATGATGATTACATAAACACTTCACAAAGGAAAAAAAAGCATAGTCCAATTATATAATATTAAATAAATACATTTTGGTATTTAGATTTGTTTGGTAATTCTGAGATCTGAGGAACAACTGGCCAAGGATACAATGGCAGGTGCATCAAGCACATCAAAAGTAGAACGTGCCCTTTCAAGTGTACAACAAATTAACAAGAGGACAATAGTTAAAAAGCCAAGCGAACATCACCTGTTAGCATCCCTCTATGCAAGATGAAGTGAGCAAAATACCACCTGGCAAACAGTTTCAATAATGAACATGGAAAGGGTAAAATATTTGTGAGCTTTTGTTATTTATTTTGCAGTAAGTGACAGGGATCGGATGGCATTCACGTGACAGCTTGGTAAGGACCAAAGATTAAAGAACGAACTGAGAAACACAAAGGAACAACCACAGGCCTCTGAAGAGATGCGTGGTGGTCAAAACTGCAGAGCTCTTTCAAAAAAAATCACTAAAGGACCTCAGGATTTATACAGCAGCAAGTCGCAATTTCTGCATCAGAAAAAGCAGACCTGTTAGCATATACAACTAAGAAATATTCCAGCATGACACTCAGGAGCAAGAACGCACAACTCTTAACTGAATGATGACCTTCTAACTCGGTTTCCTACGTAAACATGGAACGGATTTTTACAGATGGGACTTATGAGCATATAGTCCAACATGACTGATCTCAAACTTTCTAGAACAACCTAGAAAAGCCTTTAAATGAGAAACTGGCAGCCAAAGGTGGGCAATTAAATCGATGCCAATGAAGGCACCAAACTGAAAGAAGAGGAGTACACGATCAAAGGGTAGCACAGACTTACCAGTAACTCAGGAATTAATACACTAAAAGACATTACCAAAATCTGCCACGCACATGTCTCAGATTGCTGCATTCTTATCTTGCTTCAACTGCATCTTCAATATTAAAGCTCTTACCAAAACTATAAAACTAGTAGAATGACAGATGAAGATCAATACAAACGAATAAAAAGAAAGGGGGTGGGGGGAAAGGAGTATATATTGATATAACCTACTGATTGCAGGGGCTGAAGCAGAGAGGAAATGGCCTTCCCCCTCACTGCTAAAATCTGACAGGTTCCCTCCTTCCTCATCCACAGTGGGTAACTTCCCTGGCTTTAACTGCTACCAATAAACCCAAACTAAGGATGGGTGCATCATTACAAACTGGTCAAAATAAAAAGGAAAAAGACAGAAAGACAGACAGAAAGACAGACAGAAAGACAGACAGAAAGACAGACAGAAAGACAGACAGAAAGACAGACAGAAAGACAGACAGAAAGACAGACAGAAAGACAGACAGAAAGACAGACAGAAAGACAGACAGAAAGACAGACAGAAAGACAGACAGAAAGACAGACAGAAAGACAGACAGAAAGACAGACAGAAAGACAGACAGAAAGACAGACAGAAAGACAGACAGAAAGACAGACAGAAAGACAGACAGAAAGACAGAAAGACAGAAAGACAGACAGAAAGACAGACAGAAAGACAGACAGACAGAAAAAGACGCAGTCAAAAAGTAATCCATTTTCCTCTGACCTCAGCCTTAAGCTTTTACCAATACTAAAACCCCTATAGTTCAACACCATATGTTGACTAGAGCACATTCTTGATATGTCTTCTATCATTTCACTGAAACAGCCCATGACCTAAGGCTGCACCTTACGAGTACAACCAAGGGAATGCCACAAATGTATCGGCTCCAGACAAAGGTGTTTGCAGAAGGTTCTAGTGCACCCTCCAGTGAGGTGAACTACATGACAAATTAATATTGCTTCCTTATCTTAGGATACTCATTTCCATTTGGAAACCTACTTTTTGCAAAATGAAAAAAAAGGAAAAGGTCAAAACAAAATTACAACCAGCAGAAGAAATTCCATATATGCAGAGAGGGTATTTGTAGATAAGTTTTTGCAGAGGCAACCACTTATTTAGCCAGTGAAATGTAGCTCTGAACTGCAATATTCCACAAGACAACAAGTAAAAAAGTAACAGCAAATAACGACACTTTCATTCATTTCAAAGCTAGAACAGCAAGTGCATGCCGAAGTAAAAAAAAAAAGTTACGCATGAAAAGGTCATACCAAAATCTGTGAAACTTCAATCTTATTTTACGTTATTTTACTTTTATTGTCATTTATGTTATTTTACCATAAACTTAAGAATTTCCAGATCATACGCTAAAGATTACATGACTATTAGGACACAGAAGTGTATTGCCACAGTTCACTAATTAACCTCATTTTTATAGATGAAGTGGCTAAGTTTGATGGAGAGCAAAGGAATTATTCCTGGCAAGAGACACATGCTGGGAAATCAGAAACACACAAAGTTTAAATGCAGAGGGATGGTATGTATGACCTGGAGGATGGAGAGGCTGAAAACACAGCATATCCAGGACAGCAAACACATCTTAGTTCAGCTAAGATTGCTTATCCCTAGCCTCACAGTCAAGAGTTTAACAATGAGAAGAACAGAAACAAGTCAGAAATTTGCTTCTGCTTACATTTAAGTTCAAATGGAAAAGTATTAGGACGTCCTGTGCTCAAAACTACCAGCAAGCTACTAATAAACGCCCCCCTTTGCATCATGAAAATTTCTTTAAAGTACACAATTAAGTAAATGTAAAATTTGTATGGCCCTGCTTTCAAAAAAAATACATTAAACCTAATAATTTAAAAGCATCAATTCTTCTTAATTCAGTGCCCACACTAAACTACAGTTTTACAAGCTGCCTCTAACAGGCACAAAGCAGTGAGCATGTTACCTAACTCAGAGCATCAAAGTGATCATCTATCAAAGCACTTTGCTCTAAAAGTCACAAAAGCCTTCCCTTCTCCCCTCCATTTTTTTAAAATTTATTTTATTTTTTTAAAATATGCTCCTATGTGATATCTTCCTTCCAGGTCAGTGATCATGCACTGTGCTATGATTTTTCCTTGACAATTTCACATTGAAGTATCACTTGTTTGAGAAACTAAGTACTTGCTTTGTAGACAGATCCCATCATCTGCAATTAAAAATGCTGTGTACACAGTACTGCCGAAATCCTTTAGTACAGGTACTGCACGTCTATTATATTGTATTTTCACACAGAAAAAGTATGGAAAAATAGACATATAGGACATATAGACTAGATGATGCTAAGGAGGCACCAAATCCTGCAAGTCCCAGACTCCTTTAGTAAAAGGAGCAACTACTCTCTCTTCTCCCATCCATCCTTCTCTTCCAAGGGTCAGACATTTTTTGCTTCTTCCTGATAAATTCCTACCATCAATCCCCCTCTCAATCCTACCAAAAAAAAAAAAAAAAAAAAAAAAGGTAATACTGTCAGTATGAAACTGTGAGACAAATTCATACAGGAAGTAAACATCGTGTGGCTCCTTCTGAAGTAGGCAGCTACTGCACCACTACATCTCTTATAGGAGCTAAGCTTGAAGCCTTTGCTTGATGCAAGAGGTTATGGAGAACACTGCTGTCGCAGGATATGTTTTCTGTATAATATATATATGCGTGTGTGTGTGTGTATCAGGACAGCAGAGCATCAAGGGGTACAGCTGGAGGACAGCAGTAATAAGTTTAACGTTCCTATGTGACATGACAAAGACACATGAAAATTATATATACACCCCTTAGAAAATAAAGTTTTTCACCTCTCATTTAGACGGGCTGAATTACAAAGCTGAACAAATATAAATGAAGTAAATTAATTCACTGACATCTATGTGTAGGTTATGTTCAAGAGCTTTAGACATTCTCTTCCACCATAGAATGATTTTTGATGGGGAAAAATGTTACAACTTCAGGAGGGCTCCAAAGCAGCCCTTAAAGTGCAACTCATAGCCCACCGCATCCCTGTACTGACTACTGCAGAACGCAAGCTTATCCCAGCACCTTAGGGTTTGTGTTTCCATGCATTTTCCACAACTTCCCACCAAGAACAATAAAAATACTTTATTCCCTTCCACTGCCCCGAGCATGCCAAGGCTCCTCAGACTATGTGATCGCCCCATTACCACCTCAGTGGAGGTTTACATGCCAACCCCTAGTCAAACAGGCAGCTATCTCCTTGTTTAAGAAGTTCTGTTTCTTTTGTGAATTAAAGAAAAAAAATAATTCTGATGAAATAGTAATATTCTAAACAGTCAAAAAAATCTGTAGAATACAGCTTAAGCATATCTTGGATACAAAAATCACTCTGCAACTGAGTGTTTCTTAGAATATTCTTAAAAAGTCACTGCTTTAAACATTGCTATGCGCAGAGCTCACACCTTCAAAATCACCAGTTAGTGAAAAGTCTCTAATTGCTTTGTTTTCACTACTAAAGACAATGGTTTGGGGCTTCTGCCATTGATTTTACAGATAGAAAGTGATATAAGGAGAAGACAATGATTCTGTACAGGAGAACGTGCATCTGCTACAGAGCTTTTGTTTTTTCATTTAGCTTAAAGAGTTAAAGAAAGCAAGCAGCACAATTTCAATGTTCCTCTTTCAAAAGTGTTGTAAACAGCTAATGCTAGAAAGACAGGCATCTTTTTTACCCTGTTTCCTCTCACTGTATTTTGTGGTTTCCTTACCCAGGACAAACCAGATGAAAATCACCTGTGCCTGACCATTCCTCTAAAGTTTTGATGGTCAACTTAAAGCACAGAGCAAAACCAAAAGCCTCACCAACAGCACACTTCCACAGGCCCAAGAAAACCTAGCCAAAAGCCTCTCACAGGTGCAGTATAGTGCACCTCAGCAGCATTCTCAAGCACTCTTTTCTTCCTCGTACTTAAGCTGCACATTACAGCTCCGCAGAACATTAGCATGAGACTGAGTGAAAATACTCTCACATCTACTTTCAGCAGCGCTGCTTCAGAAGCCTTACTGACTACAAACAGTATCTTGAAGCAAATTTTACACAAGTCAAACCAAAAAAAAAGTATACTGCCTCCTACACACAGTGCAAGGCACCTTCAAACGCACAAGATAAGTCTACGAAAGAAAATGCACCTCCAAAGGATTGGTTTCGATTTCTCTTCTAAGTTTGTGAAGTTGTACTTGACCGCGGTGCTCTCGTAATTTCCTCTTCTGCAAGGGCTGACATGGGCATTGTTGGATGCAGCTGGTGCTGGCCCAGACCCCACGTCTCTCCTTGGTGCTTTGTGGAGGAGTGACAGGATGAGAAGAACCCAGCAACAGAAGCAGCATGAGCACGAAGGCCCTAAGGAGACGCCACAGGGGCCATGTGCAGGGCTAAAATAAAGGAATTCTAGCCACCAGTTTCAGTTTCATCACCCCCACTCACTCCATCTCCAGCAGGGACTTCAGTTTAAACAGAATAGGAGTTGATGCTTCACAGGCTATCTCCATTTCAAAATTGTTTACCAAAATTTAGGGGCAATTTGCAAGAAAATATCTTTTATAGTTCATAGACAGAAAGCCACTCACATATTTTCCCCACAATAGAACATGATTTGATTAAAAAATGCTGACCATCAATGACATAATAAAGTAAACTTGCTAACTGTAACAGAGCATTAGTTGAACTTCCAAATAATCAGATCAAAGATCAGAAATACTCAAGAAAAGGTGGGGGACACACAGGAATTCTTAGGTTTAATACCCTGAAGATTACACAAGAATGGAAAGTACTTTGAGACAAATGCAAAATCCCAATATACAGGAAACACTGGTAGAGATAGAGTCTCTCTTCCCTGTTGATACAGACTGTGCGTTTCAAAAAGGGAGATCCCTCCAAACTTGCTTCATTTTACAGTTTAGGCATAACAGTAGTTGCTTTCTAAAAACTGTAGTGGATTTTGTAGCAATCAGAAATTCCAGGATCTCAGTTTAAGACTTACTGAGATGCTGAGCCCTTATCATAGTCTTCCCATGCAACTCAAACCTCCTCTTTGGAAACCTCCAGGAAATGGATGATAGATCCTTAATTTTTTTACTGTCTACTTAATTTCCCACCAAAGTGCCAGTCGATTCCTTATCTTTCTTGATAAAGAATGTCATAAGAGGGAAATTAAGTGTCTCCTCAGGTTTGACACTGATCGACTTATAGTGAGCTTCATTCTACATCTTTCAGATATCAATTATTGAAGGATTAACAAAGCGTTAAATCCTTCCATCTTCTGAAGCAATGATCCCCAGGAATCTTGTTTCAATAAATACCTCCCCTAACAATCACAGCACTGGCTCCTTCTCTGGTCATCACTAAAGCTATCAGATACATTTTAAACACCTAAATTCAGATAACTACTTAGAGCAGCATTTAAAAGAGAAAGGGGAAATGTCTGTACTAAGTAGTCGAGATAAGAAACTGCATGATTCCCTGACACTTATTCCATACAATTCTATACACGTTAGCTACAGTGTTTCTGATTGCAGAGAACTGCTGTGTCAACTGCTGCAGTGCTACTTTGTACTGCTAGCACCAATACTGAGCTATATTAATATTTCTCTTTACACATTTACACCTTTACATATACTCTACATGCATGCTCTACAAAGTGTCCTATGTCTTTGTTGTTCAGCAACACTTAGCCCAATGTGCAGGGAAAAAAAAGGCCAAATATCAGTACAGGCTGGTAACTTCAATTTTTTTTTTCTTTTTCCCAGATTACTATGGATTAAATAAAAGAGCTTAAATTTTTAGATCCCACCACAGCAGCACTATCATTTGTCTCTCTCAGCTCCAGTGGTTGTTGCAGCAGCTTCTAAAGGTCAGACCCCTGTCTGTGGTCATCCCTGACAACAAGTCATCCCTGACTTGTTTCCATTCAGGGTCTCTCATAAAAAAAGTCAATCACCCTCACCCACTACCTTGAAGGAGTTGAGCTTTGCACTCTTTTCTTTTTAAAGGCATTTTAATAAGTTTAAATAAATTTTAAAATGAATCAGTAATGTAACGTCTAAAAACAGGTGAATTAAATGCAATCCTCTCACTATCTGAACTTACACATACTCCATGTAGTAGGTATTCCATCATGGATGTTGACAGCCTATGTTTTATTTTTGATCATGTAAAAAATAAAATGCATTCTGTTTGTTTATTGCTTTGAAGACCACAATATATTGGTTACATATTTAATATATCAAAAATTATACTACTTCATAAAGTTCTAGCTGCTTCAGTCAAAATAGAAAAAACTAATGTAACCCAAAATTTTAGAAGCTGGGAGAAATTTATGGTGAAAAAAATAAATATTAAATTTGCATATCTTGACTATATAATTGGAAAGTCACAGGCAAGAGAAATCTTAAGCAAGTATCCCAGCATAAAAAAAACAATTTACAGTATCATTAAGTCACAGAAATTACACAAATTCATGCTATCCAGGTCTTTTTTTTTTTCCTCCCTTTTTTTTATTTTTTTTTATTTTTTTGAATGTAAGATGGTAAAATTGCAACTTAAAAACTGTGAAAGATAACTAAATATTTTAAGAATATTGTGCAGCCCTATCATTCTGGAAATAGCAACAGAAAACAGCATTTCTAATACTACTTTGTGAGACACCTAGACCGGGTATAAACTACAGCTATGATGGTGGCTGGTACCTGCACGGGATCCTTAAAGATCTTAGAGGGGAGCCATCTTCCAGATCAGCTGCTGTAGCTCTCCCCTACACATTCAACACCTTAATCTGCGCCTTTCAAGTGCCCGTAAATTCACTCTTGCTCAGGCTGAGCGCTGAGAAGTATTTTCAAGGTTACAAGAATCAGGAGCACTTTCCTTTTGTAACAGACATTCTTCTCTGTATAAAGTAGGAGAGAAAGACGGCCCAAGCCATGTCTGTTTGCCTTATAAAATACTCTTTGCCACTGATGAAAACTGATAGTTCTCACTTTCACAGATACACCAAAGAATGTATTTTTATCATTATGACCCACACTGAAGAGCTCAATACACAAAGAAACTCATCAAGCTTAACAGAGCTCTGTATGTCAAAAATTAACCAGAATAACAGAAATAAAGGTCTTGTAATTTGCATTGGAAGCGTTTCTCCAAAGTCAATTTTTGCATAAACCAGAAGGTATTTTTTACATTGTAGGCAGAAAGTATGTGGGGACTTAAAAAAATAAAAATTAAAATAAAATAAAATAAAATAAAATAAAATAAAATAAAATAAAATAAAATAAAATAAAATAAAATAAAATAAAATAAAATAAAATAAAATAAAATAAAATAAAATAAAATAAAATAAAATAAGGAAGAAAGAAATGTATTCCAACTCTGCAGAAGTGCTTTAGGTTTTGGAAGGTGGGATACTTTGCCTATAAAAGTGTACACTCTAACAACAAAATCAGCCTAAAACTGCAAGATTTGCTATCTCAGAAAGTGATATCTCAGTATTTTCAGAAGTGTTTCAGCCTTTAATCTGAGAATTTTGGCACACTTCAAAATCCAGAAATTCTGCCTGGGATGGACAGAAGGAAGACATTACCATGAGGAGATTAGATATGACCCAGTAAACTCTCTCTGCTTCTCTCCCTGGTACTGATATGCAAGGAGAGATCAAAACAAGCCCTTCCACATGCAGCAGACCTAATAAAACTTGTTTCATTGTGAATGTAGAACACAAGTCTGTATAACTTTCCACTTTACCCCTTAAGCCCTATGTAGTAGCTTACAGATATACCACATGTGGATACAGAACATGCTATTTCTACATCCAGCACTATATGGATGCGGGTCAGTGCTATACAGTGCAGTTACAGCTCACTTTTTTCTGCAGCTATATGGAAGAGGAGAACTAATCAGGGCTCATCTACCACATCCAGCCAAGACAGACTTCACGAACTCTGTAACTGTCTTACATCTGCTCTCTTCCAGTCTTGAGAAGAAAAAAAAAAAAAAAAAAAAAAACATGCACTCAAAATTTGGTCCACTTCAGCTTTCCTTCCTTAAGGAATGAAGCTAATGAATGCACAGCACTGGCAATCTTAAGAAACAGCTGTCAGAAGGTGACACACAGTGGTCCACAACCTGAACGCAGAGCGAAGAGCGACTTACAAAACCCTAGATCCAAAACAAGACTCACAACAAAACACAGCTGCAATTTAGCACATGGAAAAATGAAGGTTTCAGTGTCAACAGATACCTAGAACATTTAAGACTCGGCAAAACTGCAGAAACTGTATGGATTTCCAAAACCTCTTCAACCTTTTTGCTCTCCCCAGTTTTACTTGAATATGATAAAATTCACATAAAAACATCCCCTCTGAAAAGTCACAGAGACATCCTGAAGCTATTTTGGATGAGAGAAGAAGAAAACACACCTATTGCCTTGAAACTAAGGAATATCCTATGCAATACACATCAGCAACACAAGTAGTTATGGTGAAGAGAACAAATAATATACTAGGCAATCAGAAATTATGTCTTCCAAGCAGGCTCTTAACTACATTTCTGTGAATCACACAGCACGAACACCATCCTCATCTCTCAAACACCTCCTGCAGCAGTAGGGCTACAACCAATACCAAGATTTATGATGGAAGGACTCATAATTCACTGTAATTATTTCAAAGAAAAAGTAACAAGTAAAATAAGTAGTTTTGCCTCTTTAAACATCCACTTAGCGATAACAGTATCAATGTAGGTTCTTCCTTCCAAACACACCATTTCTTTAAGTTCTCAAGTCAATCTAAATTTTGTTGTACTAGCACAAACTCTTCAATGAAAACAGTTCAACCCTATAAATGTGTCATAGTCACTTTAAGAAAGCTTAAAACCTAAACGTTACTAGTAACAAAGGATCAACACATCCATAGTATATTCCAACTGAGCAAAGTATCTTCTGATTACGTAGTAAGCGGAAGAACTCCATCTCACCTCCTTTTAGTACCATCAACTCTACATTCTCAACAGAAAAAAAAAGAACGGAAACTTTAGTCATCAATATAAAAATATGTTGCTCAGAACACACTGAAGACAGACAGGTGAATAAATCAGATAAATATATGGTCTAAAACTATTTGAAAAGTAGCTTTAAAAAGTACCAGAAGCTGAAGGTCTAGCAGTAACTATATGATGTTGCTTAGGAGTAAACATAGTAGTTCCATAAGGTAATTTTCAAGTCCTTGTAACTTTTATTATTTGCTGATTTTATCTTTTTAACATTAAATATATCAGAAATTATTAAACAAGTCACTAAGTCGCTTGCTTAAGAAATGGGGATTGCCTTGGTCACCAAGTAAAGATCTTTATCATTTGTATCAGCTAGGGCATTTAACACATTTCATAATTCAAGCTTCTCTCCCTTAACTGCTTAAACATTTTGCCTTCATTTCAATTTCCAGATTCAAATTATTTGCCCTGATCTTATATTCTTTTCTCCTTAAATCATCTTTGCCTGTAGCTCCTCTTCTTTCCAGGTGCCAGGCCCACAAGAGTTATTTAAAGGGTTCATTTGTACCATCCCTCAGTGATCGCCTATGGAAGGAGCTGTAGAGTACAAGCAATTCAGAGATAGATGTGACAAATTAAACAGCAGAAGCTCATGAAAAAGCATGGGCACAACTTCAGAAATGGACCCAGACAAAAAAGCTTGGGGTGTTGCACAAACAGGTGAAATATCATTCAGTAACCAGGCTGGGCTAGTGGGACATGAGCCAGCTGTAGCCCACAGTCCATGTTAACAAATTAGTTTGAACTGCTATATTGCTAAATTACGCCAAGAGGCTGCTCTTATAAAACAAGTTCTCTCATAAAATACTTTTCACAATCCTCTTACTAACCTCTATATTTCATACTATCTGATCTTCTCTTTTTCCTGAGCACAAGAAAACTGCACAGATGTAACCTCACCAATGCAACTGGTGTAACCACATCAGTATTTGCAAACCCTATATAGACAGATCTCCCCGATGGAATCCAAAAGCTGCATATGCTGTTTGATAGTCTCATTTTACTGATGACTGACTAGGTACTCAGTAAGAATTTTAATACACATGGATCTTACTCCTATCACAGCCATCTGAAAAGCACAGCTTACAGCAGAAATTCTAGTAGGCTATCTCTAAATACATCAGCTGCTGTTGCTACAGCTATACATAATGACCCTAAAGACCATTTACCACCAAATCATAAATCTGTTTATGTTGGGACCTCTGCACCAACTCTCTGCTCAGAGTTAAGGTAACTTCAAGATTACATCAGGTTGCTAAGGTACTTCCTGGTCAGAAGTTTGAGCATCTCCAAGGATGGAAATACTCCAGCCTCTCTGGGAACACGTTTCAGAGTTGCATCATTCTCTCTGTGATTTTTTTTCCCATTAAATCCAAGCAGTATTTCCCTTACTGGTACTGGTGGCTATTGTCTTTTGCTGTAGACCTCAGAGGACCTTGGTTTTGTTTTCTCTGTCCAGATTCATTAGATGGCTAAGAACAGCATTTCAATCCCTCTCAGCTTCCTCTTCATCAGGGTAAATAAGCCCAGCTACCTCCTCAGGACTCTCCTGCTGTGTTTTGATTTTTCAGTTCCCGAACCATTTTTGTGGCCTTCAGTCACACTCAGTCCAGCTTGTCACTATCTCTTTTTTAGTGACAGACCACAACTCGACACAGTGGTCCAGCTTGCAAGGCCTCAGTAGAGGGAAATAAGCACTTCGGGCAGTGCACTGCCTGGGTAGTCTGACGTGAGGTTAGCACAACTGTTTGTCTGCCTGCCCTCCCTGGAGATTTTCTCCAAAACTTTAGTATGGTGCCCAGTCCCCAGCTTGCACTGTTGCTATTGGGTTATTTCAGCCTCAGTGCAGTGCTCTGCATCACCTTTGGCAAACCCCATGAGATTCCTGCCAGCTACCCCCTCCATCTTGTGCAGGTCCCTCCAGGTGGCGGCCTTGCCAGCCAAAATATCAAACACTTACCCAAGTTCATATCTCCCAAACCTGACTGCAAGACTCATGGGGGAAACTGTATTGAAAATGTTGCAGAGTCTAGGTAAAGAGCTTCCACTGCCCTCTTACCCATAGCTCCAGTCACTGCACCACAATGAGCAGTGAGACTGATCACATGTGACTTGTTTTTAGTAAATCTTTTAGTTTCTTCTTTAGACTTAAGAGACTGAAGTTCAGAATGCAAATACAGCTTTAAAACTGATTCTACTCTTTCATCATTAAGATAAGGACATTGGTCTGATCTTTGCCTCCTGTCTCCTCCCTCTTCTTTGCTCCAGGTCCAAGCTACACCAATCCTCCTCAGTCCTAAGGACTGAACTGTATAGATTTCTCTGTCTTGCATTAAAAGCAACAGCCAGAACAACAAATAAAACCATTTAAAAACAAATATGGTTTTAAAACTACCAGCTCTCCCAATAAATGAGATAGGCAAAGAGCTTATGGTGCTGTACTACCTCAATTAAGTAGAAATCAATAAAGATACTGATACAGGCAAGTCTACAACTACTTTTTGTCATGCTATTTTCACACTCTGCTTATCTAAAAGTTCTTTTCCTTATTACTACTGTGTCATTTACATGCTAGCTTCAAAGCTCACTTTTGTCTTTGCGGCCCTCACCATACTTAGTTGTTAAAAACTGTCTTATTCCCAGAAATTTTGAGTTGTCTTTTCTTGTCTCTTCAGCTAGCTTCCATCTCTACTCCACTACACTACATCGGCAATGCTCTACATAACCCTTTCTCATTTAATATCAAGATTACTTACACACTTTGCCACACCTCATCTTCCATAGCAGCCCCCTCCGCCATGTATCAATTTGTACTAACATCCACCTTGCTTCTGTCATCCACATGCAAAGTACTTCTAGATGCATCACAAGCCCTTTACCTTTTCCAACCTGTAATCAACCTCTTATGAGGAATATTCTCCTCAAAAAAGACAGAACACTCACTGACTGTCACAGACAAGGTATACTTTATATACACTATTTCTACTAACTTGGGAACATAACTGTATTCACCCACTCCATAAACTCGCCAATCATCCATCTTTCCCAAGACGGAAAACTTACTGCGACTTCTAGTTTAGGAAGCAGCTAAACAGCTTCTCTCACCAATTTTGAAAACTGCTCATTTCAGGAACGGATTTTATGAGTGTCCTGATGAATCTCCGAACGAACTTTAATTTAGCCCAATACAAGACTATGATCATCACCATTTTCTCCCTCCATATATTGCCAGTATCCTGGCTCAGGGTTCTTAAGCTTGCTGTGCATCAGTTGAGCTATTGCAACTGCACGTGACTTCCTGCAGCTTTGCAGCTCGTCTATAGTGAAAGCGCAAATATGCCTCTGTCAATGTGCAAAATTATTTTACCATACCTTGACAACAGAAGTTCAACCCTAGAAAAAAATCAGCTTTACGTATTAACCGGTTTTCCATTGCAATTACTTTACATGAGTACAGTAATTTTATCAAATATGTATTTCATATTGTAAACTTGGATCAAAGGGAAGAAAAAGAAATAAGTCTGAAGCACCTCATTATTTTTCACACATTATTAATTTAATTACACTAGTCACAATATAGATAAATGGAAATTTATTAATTTCTTGTTTGGAGTTGACAAGTTATCCCCTACGTTTTTCTAAGGTAACTTAGCAGGAACAATAAGAGGAAGCTCAAGTAAATGTATATGTAAAAAAACAATAAATAATATGATAATCTGAAAATCAGAGATTCTGAATGAAAATAGTAGTATCAAAGGTTAAACACAAAGTTTAGGGGAAATCAGATAGAGAACCATGCAACCTGCAAAACTGTTTCAGGGTTTATTCACTGAAAACTACTGCTCTCTTCTGTCACTTCTGCTGTGACAGCACTGCCTTCAATTCACTAGGCATTTCATTGGAAAATATATAGTACACAAATAAGAGGGAAAGAATGAACTGACTTAATCTTGCACTGAGTGAGGATAATCAGAAAGAAATGTGTATTTTAAACTTACAGCGCAATTAAAAGCCAGAATCAGCTGCAGAGTCTAGTTGGAGGCCTGTGGTTAGCAGGGTCCCCCAGGGGTCAGTCCCTGGCCCAGTCCTGTTCAATTTATTCATCAATGACCTGGATGAAGGCACAGAGTGCTCCCTCAGCAAGTTTGCTGATGACACGAAACTGGGAGGAGTAGCTGATACCCCAGAGGGCTGCGCTGCCATCCAGAGGGACCTGGACAGACTGGACAACTGGGCAGTGAAAAACCTCATGAAATTCAACAAGGCCAAGTGCAAGGTTCTGCACCTAGGGAGGAATAACCCCAGACACCAATACAGGCTGGAGACCGACCTTCTGGAGGACAGCTCTGCAGAGAAAGACCTGGACATCTGCCCTGTGAGGAAAGACTGAGAGAGCTGGCCCTGTTCAGCCTGGAGAAGAGAAGGCTGAGAGGGGATCTGATCAATGTCTATAAGTACCTCAAGGGAGGGAGTGAGGAGGATGGTGCTGGCCTCTTTTCAGTGGTGGTCACTGACAGAACTAGAGGAAATAGCTGGAAACTGAAACATCAAAAGTTCCACAGGAACTTAAGGAAAAATTTCTTAACAGTGAGGGTGACAGAGCACTGGAACAGGCTGCCCAGAGAGGTTGTGGAGTCTCCTTCTCTGGAGATCTTCCAAACCTGCTTGGACGCAGTCCTGTGCCACGTGCTCTAGGTGACCCTGCGTGTGCAGGGGGGTTGGACTAGATGATCTCTAGAGGTCCTCTCCAACCTTAAACATTCTATGATTCTAACTGCAACCCAAAATGTAGCCTTCTCCCTCCAAAAGCTCGTCATTACTTTATCTTCCTTCTCCTCCTCTGAACATTTTCAATTATTGAGGCCAAGCCAAATATGACTCCTTTTCTATACTGCTACTAGCAGCTCTTTTAAAGTACTATGTTTAAAAAAATGTTCTCTCAAGTTCAAGCATCCCATCTTTGCTCTCCTCTCACTTCTACTCCTTACCTAGCATTCTTTTCATAGTGGCCCTGTTGCTTCACACAAAGATTCAGATAAACTATTACTGCAGAAACTCCAAGAGCACTACAATTAATTCTGCTACTTTTGCTCCCTCAGGACAGGTCTATATTTTAGGACTAAGCACTAGAAGATACAGTGGTGAGAAGATGATGTAATCTTTGAAAAACACAGAGGTGTGTTGAACCCTCCTGTTCAGCTCGTCAGTACCTTTCAAGTCTTTAAATATTACATGTTAACAGTTTAAACCTAAAAAATGCACTTGACTCATCGAAAAAAAAAAAAAAGAAAATAAGAGGCTACAGAAATTTAAATCACCAAAGATCAAAAGCTCAAAACACGCTCTAGTGAAAGGCCTCTCACTTCTCAGTACTAGGGAGACTATCTGGAGATCTAAGCACTTGGTTTCACCTCTTGCTAGCATCTTACCTAGAGTTCATCTACATGGGGGAATTGGTCACTTCTAACACTCCTATTCAAATCCTAAGTCCTCTGGAAAACATCTTGTGGTCCCCAACACACCAGGTAGAAGTTTTTGGCTATTCACATTTCTAGTGTCTGGTGTCTGGTTCCATCTCTGGTGGGACTGTTATCTCTTTAACAAACAGCATGTCAAAAGCCATGCAAAGGAACAGCATAAAATAAGCTGGATCCAAAAGAAAACCAAGTATTACATTCAGATCAAAATAAAGACATATAAGCACTATAACATCCACTATTTAAAATTACTTAGGTCTTGAAGCTATGCCTTCTGTAGTACAGCAGCATAACACCACTGGCAAGCTCTGGCTATTTTGACTGCTATGCCTGTAAGGAAAACTGGTGTAAATGTTCATCTAAAAATGAACCAAGTTATGATTTCTGCAGACTAGGAAGTCTGCAAAATTGTCACAAATTCTATTTTTACAGTGTGCAAGGAGAATTACCCATAGTGGTCTCTGGAGAGCAGAACTAATAAGCTCAGACCTCAGCTGATACTTTACTTGTCATCAGTCCCACAGCAGTTCATTGGAAGGAAGTTCTGCTCTAGTAAATACACTGACCCAAAACAACTCACAGCTGCTATCTGAAATATCTAAGTACATGTAGATAGCTAAGGCATTATGTAACATTACATGGCACTCAGGAATATACAGCACACCTCCTTGAATTTGTAAAACCTTTAATCCACACTGTGCACTGAAAATGGCTGTTTTTGTACAATTCCTGTTTTAGATCTTATGAGCAAGATCCTTTTCAACTTGAATCCTCTTTAGGGACAACCCGAACTACAACTCAAAGCATGCACACCTGCCTTTAAAGCAGTAGTGAGAGGTTCTGGGTGCAACTTCTGGAGTATTTTGGCAAAGCCTCCAACTCTGTCAGATAATCCTCTTCAGAAAGCTTAACAGCACAAAATGTTTCCAAGATGATCTAACATTCTCAAATAACAGCACCAATAAATGCTAGAAAGTAAAAAGCACCTTTGGAAAGAGGCAAATGAAGCCTGGGCTTGTGTACCTGTTTCTTGGAAGCATCTGTGGGTCCTGCAGACTTGTTCACTGACCTGCCAAGGAGCAGAAGGGCTTTTTCTGTTTTAAGGGGTGGTAAGCAGAGACGTGTGATCAATATTAGATGTGGTGGAAAAGCAGAGATATTGGTTCAGTAAACTGCAGGTAGCTTTTTCAGCTTTTAGCACAAAGGTCTTATGCTTGTATTCTGAGAAAAAAAAAAGGAATAAGGCTTGTACAATGATAGAATCCTTAAATCTCTCTGCTTTCAATCTTTTTCAGAAATTAACATCACCTATTTAAATGCACAATCAAATTCACTAAGAACAAGCATTCTCAAAGCTTGTAACTTCCGATTTTTTTGTTGCTTCTCTTCCTTTCATTTTAAGGGGATAATTTTGAACATTTCTGCAATATTTACAATATGAAAGTTGTAACGCAACAAATATAGAACAAGCTTCTCTGATCGTTATTGCTCAAGAAAGAAAAAAATGGTAGAGCAAAATTTTGTACATGAAAATGCCACAGTGTTAAAGATTCAAAATGTATTCAGTAACAGCAAAATAGCGCAAACAATTCTTAAAGTTCTCCTAAGCCGATCTTTTGTTTCTCTCATCTCTGCTACCCTTGCCTCCTACAAACATCTCCACGTGGCCAAGGAATTGCAGAAACAATTATCTTGCACAGGCAACACAGATATTTCACAGTTTCCAGGGGTTAATTAATGTCTCAGCAGCTTTCATCCCCCGCACCAAGCTGCAGAATTCTTTTCCTGTGATTCTAGAATGAGCTTACACAGGTGGCCACTGGGTTGATCTTCTTCTTCTCTCTCTCTCTTTTTTTTTTTTTGTCTTTTTTGACAGACCTCAGTTGTCCCTGTTCTCAATGGTACCACAGATTACACTGCATGCCTTCATCAGCGCAACATACAGTAATCACACATAGCTGATGTGCTGATGTTAACAATTTTCTTAAGTTTTCCTCTCTATTCCAGTTGAATAAGAGAAAAACACAGTGCCATATCAGCCAGGTTGCACTGCATTACGAAATGCAAATTTAAACATAGCAATGCCAGGACAGAGAGAATTATATAATATGATAAAGAAAAAAGTATCGAAGTTTGGTTTTTTATTTATTTGGAAATTTTTTTTGCAATAGAATTCTCCTTTATATTCTTTATTTGTATAAAAGGTTGAATCTTGAATAAGAATCAACAACTCAGAGTAAATCAGTCATTCCTAGATTTTCTCCTCCACCTAAAGCAAGTCCACAAGCAAGTCCACTTTTAACAAGCGACAAAGCGAGCTGATCTGAGCGATCTGCCCTAATTTGAAGGATAACAGTCTGTCCACATAACTAAACTAAAAATTACCATATAATTAAGCATCACCAGTAGTCTCTGCTCAAAACAGATTCATGTTCTGAATAACAACAGTGCTGCAGCACAAAACTGACACACACTGGCAGAGTTACAAGGATATTTTTACAGAATACATAATTCTAATATGCTTACATGAAGGTAACGTGGTTCTATTGAAAAAGGCAACTGTATCAAATACTTTAAAAACATAAATTATTTGCTCTATTATATTCATAATTACTTAAAGAACCCACTTAGTAAGAAGCAACTCATATACAAAAAAAAAGATCAATATCTGCAGTCAACTCCACTTCCTGTACTCCTGTACTCAAAATGATATGAATTTTTCTACTCTGCAGGGGTAGTTTAAAAAAAAAAAAAAAAAACTTTCACTTTAGGAGGACCTATAAAGATACTCCCATGGCACTTAATATCAGAATTACGTCTGCTTTGTAAAACCTTTTTAGGTCAACAAATTATTTAATCACAGGTTCAAAATCAGATGCAGCTGCAGCAGCAACAAAGTTCAATAAGCAATAGATGCTGCATGTTAGGTAATAACAGCACAAAAGAAACACCCTTCTTATCCAAAAGCTTTTCAGTATAGTATTGTTTTTCACTTAAACCTTAAACTTACAATACTTGTGTGTGTTTAAACCCTCTGAAAAGCAAATTTTTCACCTAGGGCAGGTGAAGAAAGACTTCTCTCACCTGTTTCAAAAACCCACATATTGGCATCCCTCGTGCTTCCCAGCACAAGCCAGCATTATAAGTAAGTCTTTGGTTGCAAAAATACAGGGGAACTTTGAGACAGCCTAGATCAAGTACTATCAACATTTTGGGAGAACAAGGTATAATTCAAGTACCTCACACAGGAATTGAGGGAGCAAACTAGCAAACGGCAAATCCAAAGATAAACCGAAACAAAATGGTTATGGCAAAACTTAAATCAACAGATTGTAAAAACAAAATCTTTTCTTAAAGACCTCAGTCTGTATGTCTAGTAACAATATATTGCAATTCTGGAGGTTAACTTAAAATTTCTGGTATCTTATAGTCAATGTTTCTTCTACCACTAAATGACTGAGGTCTCTTAAGCAATAAGTGGAAGAAAAAAACAAATCTTTACAGTTCAGTATCAGTTATCCAACCTCAAGAGTCCTAAAGCAGAGGCTATGCATGATAGCTAACAGCCCTCTGCTGATAACATGTTAGAAACACAAGGTTTGGTGGTTCCTCTTTGTTTTTCAATAATATCATAATCTACATCACTTTATTTTCTTCTACACAGCTGCTCTTCAGAGATGCACCTATCCCAATCAGGAACTTGAAAAGCCAGGAAATTATACTGCACATGTAACATGAAGCACAGACATGAGTTTTACCGGATTACAGTTAATATTTCTAGATGTGTACCATCTCTCTTAGTGGGTTAATGCATTCAGTTGGATAGAAAAAATCCTTGTGGGGAAAATAAATTGGATGTTATTCTCCACACACAGATGTGTTCTCCATAGTTTTAGAAAACAAGATCTAAAGGAAAATGAGATTACGCTAAAATAAGTATTTTGAAAGGCTATGTTTTTTAGAAAAAAAAAAAAAAAAGGGGGCTTTTCTTCATTAGAGCTCACCTGTCTGCCATGGGTTTTTTCCTGATACTTATAGCATTTTCCAAATTACACATTTGTCAGTTCTTTCTGTATTATATAAAGACCCACACTCAAACAGATAACACAAGGGGGATTAATCCTATCAAGTCCACTGTGAATATTTCTGGCCAGTATCACCTCCCCAGTACTTAGTTTAGGCAAACTCCAGCTGCAGCTGTATGAGCAATAGGAGCATTATCAGAATGATGCTCCAGAGAAAAATGCTGTAAAATTAGAAAATATTAGAGGACTTCAATCTCCATGAGTTCTCAGTTAAACACTTGTACATGTTACAACCTATATGATTCTATGATTTTAAAGGACCCACCCCCTACATTTCTAACCTTAAACAGCAAACAAGAGAAGGGTGAAAACATACAACCCAGGTAACAAAATGGATTCTTTTAGGCAATACATAAAAATTGCCTGTAGAAACGCTATCACAAATTTCCACTATTTTTCATGTACATTTTAAAGACTGTCTTTATCACAGACAGACTCAACTACAGCGTAAGGAGGGGTCTCATCATAGAAAGTAAATACATTAGAAGGAGAGAAGTTTCCTGCATCAATATCTGCATAAAAGCATTTTTCCCTTATATTTCCAGTTTCAAAGATTCAGAAGATTATGACCAGTCCATTTCACAAGGAGGTTGATTAATTTAGATTTACACTGCTTTAATAACTTCTACAATTTCTTTTCTACATATTGTGGAGAAAATACCAGTGTTCAGGTAAACAAACTGCCCAAACAAAGATGCTGTTCGATAAGAGACTGCTCAATCAGTCCCCCCGACCTGGTAAGAAGACTGGTAAGAATAAGTCTTACTCAAACTTGTGCAACAAAACTGCCCATTTTTATACTAATAAGAAACGTGAAAACCTAGTTGTAAAGCCATAGTCCACTGACTGCCATAATTTCTCTAGTTGGGAAAAATCCTTACACGTATTTTTTTTTAAAGCTTAATTTAAGGTCAGTTAGAAGTAGCAGTCTTGTTGATGGGAATCTGCACAACTGTGCGACTCCTGTCCTATGAACCTGACCAAAAAATGACTACACAGTAGGCAAGGTTGTGGATAAAGTGACAGGACCACTGGCAACTTAACACTCTCAATCTTGTCTTTGATAAATCCATATCTGAAACTGTGGGAATTTTTGTTTGCTAAAGGAATACCCCAAAAGAATCCACATTAGCACCAAGACAACTCCAAAGTCCTAGTTATCTCCTGAACTTTTTAGTACACCTGCCTACTGTGAAAAACTTCAGATAATTTCCAAGATCAAAGCTGTCTACGGCTCTCTTAAAGGAACCGTGATAGGATCTAGAATATAAAAAGAAAGCAAGAAACATATGCGGTGGCTCTCATAGCTACTATCTCATACACATAGAAAAGACAAAACACTTGACAGCTACAAGTTTAAGGATATTATTTAGATCACAATGTATAGTGTCCCGCAAAGAAAGGATGGGGAAGAGCTGCTGGGAAGGCCCAATTCTTTTGCCACTAAGCCCTACCAAAAAGGATTTATGCCAATAAATCCTCTCTCCAGATGCTTCCATTAAGGCAAATAAGAAATTTTTAATTGTAATTCTTCACTGAAAACTAACTTGTCAAAGCAGACATCACTTAAAAAATGTTTCCATTTAAACAGACTTCATTTTCAAATAATAAATTTTGGTTGCATCAGCTTTATATCACTAGAATATCTCTGAAACAAAACACTTTAGTTCTCTTTATAAACAACTTTTTAACCTAAGGTTTAGCCACTTTGATATGATTTTTTTCTATAAATATCACTGTGATATCAGACATCAGTCTAAGTATTTTGATTGACAGAATTTTTCCAGAAATATGATGAGAGATGGCGTACATTCTTTTCAATTTCAAATAGAGCATGTTTGAAAACTGGACAGCATATTATACAAACTGAAAGTTCACAAAGGTTTTATGAGTCAAACACACTATCCCTGCAACTAAATTCAGGTAACCAAACAAGCCAACAAATACATATATACTAAGCCGTATTTTCTCAAAAGTTCAAGAAATAATAGGCAAAATGAAACAAAAGTTACCTGTTCTGTTGTACTGAAAGGTATAAATCGTTCCAACCCTGTTAACATCCTCCAATCAGCCAAAATATTCCCCAAGACCTGTTTTAGTAAAACACTTTGAAGTTCAATGACAATATTATCTGCCTAAATCATTTATTAAAAAGAAAAACATTAATCCACAAGCACTGCATTACTGTAAAATAAAGCAGGAGATTTCATGTTTTGCAAGGTAAGAAAGGGGCAAGTAGGTCTTTCACCTTGTTTATTTCACATTGTTGCACAGCTACAGTTTACCAGTCTATTTTGACACACAAACCAGAGAAATACAGCTGCATTTTGAGCTCATCCACCTTCTCCGGCAACACTCCAAACCTAACCAGAACAAAAGCTAACAAGACCAAGATTTTCTCTTCACAGAGATGTCCTTCATGATGTGTTTTTCCAATGCCAATTATATGGCCAAGTTAAAAATCTGTTTAAGGATTAAGTTAAAAAAGGAAAGTTGTTAAAACTAACATCAGAGAAGTGCAGAAGTCTAAATTTCAGTGTAAGAGTAGCTTGTTTTGTTTTCGTTAAACCTGTTTGTAACTTCAGGCATTGAATTATTCACGTGGCCTTTCCAGAAAGCATATTCAAATTTTTAAATTACACCACATATACAAGCTAGCTCTTATAAAGGCAAGAAGATAAGAAGTAGAAAAAAAAAAAAAAAAAAAAAGGAAAGGCACTTAAAAAAAACATTTTTCAAAAAATAGTAAACTAGTAGACTAGTAAAAATTCAGGATGAATGCTAAACTTAGATACTCATTAATGAGAACTATTACTTCATGCTTTGTTTCAGTAAGTCTCACTTTCGAATACTAAAACGTTGGTCATCAGTTAATTACTGAAATATCAAAAACTAACTGCACTATAATCACAAAACGAGTCAATTCATGAAATTCTAAATTTCTGTGGGTTGTAAATGTCATTTTATAAAAATTGAAGTGTATTGTTTAACCATATCTATAAATTATAAGCTGACATGCCAAAATAAAATAAAGTCTTAGGCCAAGGATGCAGTTCCAAGACACAGCCTGACCTGCCAAGCTGACCAAGGCACAGGCAGATGGAGAAGGCCAAAGAACTGCTTTGAAGGTTATTTCAGTTCTCACTGGATCAGGCCAACACAACCCATACCAAATCCTTCCAGCTTGCCTTTATTCAGCCCACAGATGCTCTGTTCATTTTCTGTGGATTTCATCCTTCAAAAGCCTTCCACCCTGAATGATAACCATCTTCTACATGTTCCATTTCTCAACAAGCTAAAATTCACAGATATGGAAGAGAACACTCACTATCACCCTTAATTCCTTCATGGATTTAATAGAAAGATTTTTACTACAAAATTCAGAAAGGACCATTGTCCCGGCTATGACTCAGGTCAAGGTGAAACATGGGCCATATGCCACAGATGCATGAAGAGCATTCACTAGTGATCATGCAAAAACAGTGAATAAACTTACAACTAGATTATTCAAACCTTTTTTTTTTTTCTTTTTTTCTTTTTTTTTAAGTAGTAGAATGTACACAATTCTGTGTCAAGTACTTTAATTTTGGAACTTGTATTTGCAAAAAAGTGCCTCTTTTTTCTATGAAAGAGAGAGACTCTACTTTAAAAGTTGTATTTCTAGCTTTCAATAGATTTTTTTATCTTGTAATTTTAAGAAGTATTTCAGAAATAAATGAAATTAAATTAACATCACTACATCTTTCAATTTTTCAAGGGTTAGATACCCTTAAACAATAAGTGTTATGTGTTTCAGATGAAGCAGTTATGAGAACAAAACAATCACAGCCACGTGACTACCATAATTCACTGAAGAATGAAAATGTGAACATGTGCAGGGAAGGATGTAAAGCAGAGTACTACTCTCTATATGGCAGTTATTTGTAAGAGAAAACTAAAGACCTCTGCAATCTTCCCCAAGATGCAGGTGATACACACGCAACTTTTAGAGAGGTGGTTCAATTTTTCTAGTGCGAGACATTAACATTACTTCACAAGAGTCAGAGGCTCATTTTGGAGAAGATTCTCAGTTTTGCACAGCTTTGTTATTGTAGAAAGCATAGAATCAATTTGCTTTTCTTCCAAACTGGAAATTACTTTAGCACGAAAGAGACCCAGAGGCTACACATGTTTATGTATTTTTACCCTGGCAGTGCAGAAGTACTAACAATGAAGCATGATACCCTTCCAATTCTAGTCACATGTCATTCAAACTGAGACCAGAAGCAGCCAAAATGCATCAGGCTACAACTGCTTTAAACTTGCATCAAGTCTGACATACATGCTCAAGCAGCAAACAGGAGCGGCTGCTGCTTAGTTTCTGGTCTTCCCTTCTTACATCAGATGCCTAGGTACCCATCTCACATCAGATGCAATATTCTTTGCCAGCCATTACTCAGGCTAACAGACCACTGAGCTCCTCTCCTATTTTCTAGCAGTTAAATATCCAGCCTACTGTGGTAAAACCTATGACTGCGAGGAGAGCCACTGAGTAGCAGCAACTAGGCGCGCCCTGTTCCTGTGGCAGCCCGGGGAGAGGAGTCTGCTTGCCTTCCCGGCAAAGAAATGCACACTCTTCATGTTGGACTCAAAAGACACGATGCAGGAACACATCTCGATTCCTGGTCCTTTTTGCTCTTCAACAGTTGCCATGGGAGTCCATAAATTAGAGCGTGCAGAACCACAACTGGCCTTTCCAAGACACATTCCTCACGTCAGTGTGCTCGTGCTTTAGCACTCCTGACAATCTAGAGACGCAAAATTATAATAATAGCACTAGCTTGCTATCTCACCTTGACCAATACTAATCAACATGTGTGCTTTCCAGGTTCACATTACAAAGGACTTGAACTTCATGCACCGCTAGTTGTTTCTGATCTTTACTCACCAAAAACACAACTTATTTTAAATCTTAAAGGACACTGGCTGTCTTTTAGGGATTCGTAATCCTGAAAGGTTTTGAAACATGATGCTGTCCTTTGTAGTAAAGAAAGTAACTGTGGTATAACCCAATCATATATGGACCTTTTTCAGAAGTGATCAGAAAAAATATTTCAAGCTGTCTGAAACTAATTATTTGGAACCTAAATTAACACAGCACTGTTATGCAAACTACATTAGTGTTAAATTCATTCAACTATGCTCAGAATTCAGAAAATTATTCCAAAGAAATCCCAGTGAGTTTTCTCTCCTACCGCTACATCTTGCCCATTAACACTGCAAGCCACAATACAATACAAATGAAAAAAAAAAGTATCAAACATCTCAACTTACGAAAATCATAAAATACTTAACAATGATTATGACAAATTTCAAATTAACCACTTCTTAAATAATCTTGTGTGCGCCAGTTTATAATCTCTGAGGCCATGATTATATATTTTACAGTATTTGAAAAGCCTAACACTTAGGGACTGATCTATTTAATTTCAAACTGTGAATTCTAACTCACTTAGCTAAGTATGTTCATGTACCCATCATACTTGTGTAAACCCGCTGAAGGCAAAGCATGTGCACAGCTATCATTTTAAAATGTTACCTGACACACAACTCTACCAACAAACCTGTATCCAACTTGATTTACAGACTCCGTTAGTTGTATTAATGCACAGGATAACAGAATTGGTTCTATGAAAGTCAATGCCATTTTACTAATAAAAGCTCTAATTTCTGTACAGCAATTTCTGAACACATTTGATGACAGACACTATTACTCTAAGGTCACTTTTGAAACTAACGTACATCTATTTTCTAATTTCTTTGGTTTTCGTTAGTAAAAAAATAAAATAGTAAAGAAAGCATTCCACTTGTTAAGGTTCATGATCAAAAAAAAAAAAAAAAGATGAGAATTTGTATTTGTATTTCCTTAAAAGTTATCTGCAGATATCTGTAACAAGCTCTTGAAAGCCAGTTAGAAAACATCAAAAAATGGCAGATTTTATAATGAAATATTTCATCCATTTACTATCCTTCCCAAAATATTTGTTCAATTTTATACCCATATCAGTGAGTGAACACAGGCAGGAAACTTCCACCGATTCTCAGCCTCACTTGGGCAAGTGCTTAGCCCAAGCTGTGAGTTCCCATGCACCAGCTGACTTGCAGTAATTGTGCATCTGCACTTAGCCCAGGAAAAATGCAAACTAATTCAACCTTCCTTAGCCAGCAATGAAACAGGGTTAAATTAAATCGAGTTATGTGCAATTGCCACAGGCTACATATACACAATTGAACATTCACTGTAGCTGAGCATGCAATAACTTCAAATTACCAGGACATAACAAGTTATGTGGAATCCTCAGAAGTCCATCTACAGAACTTTTTATAGGACTTCACTGGCTAATTATTTCTCAAAATGTGGTTAACAATTTGCTTAATCCCATGACATCATGTGTCTAGTTTGAACCTAGAAAAAATATTTATGTCAGGAACAAACACAAATATTTATAGAGAAAAAAAAAGAGCACTCCTATTTTGAAGTACACTAATTCAATACAATTATTTAAGATGACACTAGATTAAATAAGTTGCTTTCATTATTCTTCCTCGAAGGTGCAGGCTAAGATGACAGCATGATAGCAAAACTGAGAATGTTTACCTTGCACTGGTACATGCTTCTTCATGTAATGATATTTAGAGAATTACAGACAAAACAATTTTTAAACCATACTGATTTTTATTGTAATTCTTCAAATATTTTAATGATATTTTCCATGTTAAAAATAAGTGATCTATTTCTGTAAATAACATGACCAAACTTTAGATCATCCCAGAACCAGAGGAAATTACTCCAGTGAGTAAATAGTCAGGATCATAACTCTAAGCGATCCTATTCACTATTACAGAGTGTTCCTACAATTCTCCTTCTAAGCCACTAGACACCTAAATTTTCAGCAGCACAGCTCACCTACAGCTTTGCCTCACTGCATGCCAGAACTGCCACTACTTGAGCAGAATTAAGCAGTCCAACATCCGTTTTACAATTATGCCTGAGCAATATCCTCAAAGCAGGAAAGTCCAGCCACATGCTCCAGCCTGGCTATGAACAAGTTGAATGCATCAAGGTGAATACTTAGCTCTGCGTACGAGCCATAGCCTCTCAGCAGAAGAAGAGAGGAAGATTTGCTCAGAATACCAGAAACCCAGAATCTATATCATCCTCAGCAGCAAGAGGTTCAGAGAGGCAATTTTCACTACCCATTAGCATGGAGCCTTCAACCAGCTCTAAGATTTTATGGGGTAGGAGCATTCCCTTCCCCTCTTATTGGAAGAATACTGCATCTGAGTGCAAAGAAAATTAATCACAACATGAGAGGGGGAACATGATTATCAAATAAATTTGATAAATTTAATTTAAGCTCTGTTTTAGGAGGTAAAAAATCTCTTCCATGTTTCCTGCTAACTTACATAGACCCGCAGCTCACTCAGCACCATGGGACTTCGGAATTCCACTCTTTAGGCTCATGGACTGAACACTCAGGGCCTGAACCTGGGCTGAACACTCAGGACCTAGGCTGTTCAACAGTAATAGCACAGCAGTGAAGGCCCCTTTTTATCTGTCTCCAGTTCTTTTTTATAACGCAGAAACCAAGATTACAATTTTACCTACTACTTTATGGCAGTTGACTTACTAAGGTAATATTTAAAAAGGTATTATATAAAATGCATTTCTATATGTTAAAACTCACATTATTAAAAATGATGTTAAAAAAAAAACCCCACAAATGAACAGTCACCACAAAAAGTCAACAACTTCCAAAAACTCAAACATGATTTTTTCTGTGTATGAACTCAAAAGCTTTCTAAATTTTTACCATGAAAGCTTACAACCTCAATTGAACGAAGGTATTTATTAAGCCAACCACAAGATAATAAATGCCCCTTATGTTCAAGTATTCTAACACACTCTTTGATGACATAGTCATGAACAGTCCCCTCCCACTCCCAGGCCCAATCTTCCAGGATGGATCTGTTCTGGAAATGAATCAGAGGCTATTCATAAGACTGCAAGTTCTGCTATGTGCATGACTCTCCAAGCAGAAATGAAAAAGAAGCATGAAGTGAAAGAGCCTGAACTCTGAATAGCATGAAACAAAAGTGTCACTCTCAGGAATCTGATATTCCTATTACAAATGGTAAGTATTTCTGTGTTCATTGCTTCTTACATGTTCCCAAGTCAAATGAACTGATTAGTCATGTTTTTAACCTAAATTAATAAAACATTTTTTGATATTATCACATGTTACGATATCAAAAAATAAACATATCAAAAAGAATTATTTTAAAAGTCAGATCCCACAGTTGCTCAGGTCGGATTTCCAAGGTTACAAAGAAAATAACTAACTTTTCGTGTCTCAGTTCCCAACCAGCATAATTACAAATTCTTCTTAAAAAAATGTAGTGAAAAATTATTAATACTTGTACTTCTGAAGCACTCCAGTGTTACAATGCATGCCACAAAAAACAAAACCAAAACAAACAGGAACATTGATGGTTTAAAAATAAATAAATAAAAAAAAATAAAAGTGATGACAGACTTAAAGACTACCACTACACCAGAGATGCCAAATACAGTCTACACAGATAATGTGAATTACGGAATTCCCTACTGTTTGCTCTTACTAGAATTACTCCATGGTTTTGAGCTTTTTTAAGTATATAATTGCCTCGCCTTAAAAAAAAAAAAAAGTCAAAAAAATCAGCAAATAAATAAATAAAAATCTGCATGTGAAATGATGCTTCTTTTGCCCAGCCTATCCCTGCTTTGTCCTCTTAGCTTCTCAGGCAATTTATTTCTCTTCCCCACTCTGTCCTCGGCACATTCATTCCCACTCCTAAACCACCTCCCTTGACCAAGCATCTCAGTCTCACTATTCTACAACTTTTCCTACCTCTTCTCTTGTTCCCCCCAAACCAGCTCCTTTATCCAGTCTTGCCAGTTTAGCAGTGATTTCCTTAGAAGGTCCCAAGTTCCTACTCCAGATCCAGCCCTTCAAGCTCCCACTCCCTCAACACCTATATAAATCTGGTCCCAATCCACTGCTCCTCTTCTCCATGCGTTCCCACTTCCAAGCACACCTGCAAACTCTACACATGCTTTCTCCAGTCAGATGAATCAGCGAAGCAACATGGACTAGAGACCAGAAAACCAAGAATCTGAGCTACATCTTACTCCTTACCATTGCGATGCAACAGAAGTCATGTTGAGCATTCAAAAAGTTCTAAACGTACTTTAAAGCCTAAAGTATGAGAAGTCAGCTAATTTCACAAGCACTAATAACCTGCACAATTTTTGGACAGACTTTCAAAGAGCAACAAAATGCACATCCCTGACACAAAAAGTACCTCACCATCCAGTTTCATGTTCCTGGCCCAACGAATATGGAGGTTAGAATTACTTGAAGAAAAGACCAAAAAAATATTTCTAAACATTTTTCTCCAGCCTGACCCTTGGGAGCCAGTGAACAATTCTGGCTTTAAGGTTTATTAAAAGAGACAGTCAGCAAAGGGCAGTCACCCAGTATGGAAAACTTCTGACCAAATGACTGAAGTTTAACAAGTCACAGACATGTAAAAGCAGTGACTTTGAACAGGAAATGCAAGGAAACAGGGAAGTCACTAACAGTCCCACCTATACAAAGTAATCAGAGAGCAAGGTAAGTTCTTGAAGTCGACTAGCAACTGTGTTAAGCAATGTTTCAATTATAATTACTCCTAGCTAGAAAATTGTAATAGTAGACTTTTCTATGTTACAGGTTCCCCCTCAACGTGAGTTTAAAAAAAAAAAAAAAACCTGCCAGGAATAACCAGTCATTACTGAGCATGGTCTTTGCTCAGTAGACAATATTACATAATTATTTGATCAAAATATGTTCACTAGTATTAACAAAACAACAACAATAAAATGCAAACCTGCCAGCCTGTAGTGAAAAGCAATCATATCTACCTACTTTGAGCCAGGAGTTTAAGCATTTTTAAAAAAAAAATGTTTGTAAAACTACATGTATCATTCTTTGTAAGTTTTCACCACAGTTCTGCTAGTCTTATCAAAATTTTTCCAACTTTCTGCAAAAAAATATGTTCCATCTTATTTTTCCACAGCTGCTAAGGAAGTTGCAATACACAGCACCAGGGATAATAGCTCCTGTTGGACACTAGTAAGCGTAGCATTTTAAACCCAAGTCTCCAATATTGCAGGCAAGTCATTTAATTACCTGCTGGCTTGGGGTTAATATCTAATTGCTGTCTCTTCTTCACAATCTTTTTGATAAACTTCTAAAAGATTTTGAGTTCTTCACCGTATGGACAGAATTCTTTTTAGTTTTTCAGGACAGGATATCTATTTTTGGCCAGCTTTTGGCATGCTGAGGATAGCAGAAAATGAAAAGATACTCAATGCCATCAATGAAATCTCTATATTTCCTAGGCACTCAGCAAGAGGGAAAAAAAAAAAGAGCCTAGTTCACAAATAAAATAAAATAATGTTATGAACTTAGTATATGCTCTAAAATATCCATTAAAAAATCTCAAGAATAAAGAAAGTTAGTATTTTGACTCAGTTTCAGCTCTCCATCTGTAAAATGGAATTAATATTTCACAGATGTGCTAGAAAAAAACAATGTTCTCCAATGCTTGCAAAGCACTTGATCATAATTCTTATAAATTAACAGGCAAAAGAAATTTCAGTATTCATTCAAAATACTGGATGGTTTACAGCAGGTAGTAAGACAGTAGCCTGCAACACTAAGTGACAAAGAAAAACAAATATATAAATGAGGTTATAACAGTATTACTAGTCAGCTGGCATTTCCCATGCACTGCATGAAGCATTGAATTGGGGCCACAAGGATAAAGGGGACTATAATAATAATGCCTAGCGAATACAGAAGGGGGCTGGATTATGTTCGTTTCTGCAATCTTGGGCTGCTCTTTCCTTATGTGAGTCCCTGACTTTGCAAGCTGCTGCTTTTTAACACTGTTCCACTGAAATGAATTACATGTCTACACATACACACTGCTTCAAAAACTCGAAGTGCTTAATAGCAAACCTTAGCAAGGCTTTGGGGAGGGAAACAAGCAAGCAAGCAAGCAAACAAAAAACTTGGAACTGTTGGAACTGCCACAAATAGTAACAGCACTGAAAATAAGTTCTTCTCTTTCCTAAGACTAAGAGACTTTAACAGGAAAAATACCCTCCAATATTTACGTTTATCTTTCTTCAAGTTATTTGTGTAAACTAAGTATTCACCTACAAGTAGAGGATCAAAAACTACATCTTATTTGCTTGCAACACCTTTTACTTTCCACATAGAGCTGGGCCAAGATCGTGTCCTCCCCGCCCTTTTGCTAGAGGGATTTTCCACAGTGAGCAGTGGGGACAGGAAGTGCGACACAAACCACAGGTCCTGCACAATCTCCTCCAACACAATTTCCTCACTCCTGGTGCAGCAGATTTCAATATAAAGTTCATTTCCACCACATATACTGCTGGCCAGGATCATCTGCTAAGAAGCAGATGCCTGTAACACTAAATCGAATAATGACACAGAAGTATTAATATTGTTTTTAGAATGCAAGCCCTTTATAAATGTAATTTCAAGAGGATTTCCTTCTTTGGATTATTAAAAAGCATCATTACCACACAGGATTATTACCAATAATATGCAGGTATCACCAGTTTCAAGTCCTCCCCTGCAGGTAGCTCTGTGCACACAAGCGCTAATCACTAATAATCATTCAAAATCAGACACAGGCACAGGAACAAGCAAGAGTGAAAATAAGCAGCATAATATTAAAATAGTCAATTCTTTCAGATGTTAAGTATTTCTAATAACATGTTCTGTGAACAAAAACAGCTATTCTAACACTAGATGATCTATCTCACACCACCTGGACACCAAACTGAAGTTATCACTCATATTTTTCTAATTAAGTATGCCCATAATTGCTCTCAAAATGTCTGCACATTGATACATACTAAATACCCCTCCAAGATAATTTCTAGAAAGCAAATTTAGCTATACTGCTGAATTGGAAGACTTATTTTTTTTCCTAGTACCAGATACTCAGACTCTGAAGTAAAATTTCTCCTTCTAGCTACTAACAATTGTGCACTAACTATACTTTTCTTGGGTACTATTTACAAAGAAAACGCTAATATAAATTTAATATCATAACCTAGTAACATTGTAACATAATAGGCACAAAAAGGTACCACATTGTGGGCTGAACTCACAGAAAAAGTGCAATAGGAAATTGTTCTATCAGGCCCTGGCTCACATCAATTCACATTTTCAGTATTTTTCACCTAGCATATTTCAAAATATGCCTTATTTATATTATAGTGGAATACTTACATGATCCATTTAGGATCAAAACTGCATTGCTTTAACTGCCATACAGCCCCCCCCCCCCCCAAAAAAAAAGTGTATTTATATATATGTATAGTTCTGGCCCAAAGAAATTATATCTAGTGTTTTGATTCTGCAGCAAGAATCATATGAACATTGTGTCCAGAGTCCCAAACACATAACTAGGTTGCACAGGGAGGGGTACATGTGCCCTTATGTAGAAGAGGGATCTGCAAATGTTGTTAATGAAGGCATGTTGCTTCTCTGATCCTGTGTTTCCCATGCCTGTAAATGTATTAAAAATTCAACATTTTAAATGTAACAAAATGTTTTATTTCAGTGGTATGTTTATATCTATTCTTATTAAAACAAACAAATGAAAGTATTAAATCAGCTTTAAAAGACAGGAAAAGGTTTCACAGAAAGAGTTTTTGCAGGAATAACTTCAGGCAAAACATGTTAACAATTGAGAGAAGAAAAAGGAAAAGGGAGGGAAAATACTGTACGCAGGAAACAAATGGCAAAGTATACAAGATAGCCAAAAGTACAAAATAAAAGATAAAAAAAAAAATATTTTCCTTTTATCTTCCGTTTAAATAACAGCTACAAACAACGCCTCAAATGTAACTAATTTCAAATGTCTGCAGCCTGACTAAAACAACTACATCCTTCTGAGTAGCTTTGTTGCTGGAACAAATAGAATATCAGCATAAACATTTACAGTGGGGAAAAAAAAAACATGAAAAGTAAGATAGCCCTGCTTCCCCCCCCACACACACATCCCTAAAAGTGCTAAAAATGCAATCTGAAACAAAAATAATCTTACAAACACTTCTTTATTAAATATTTCTATATGATAAATATATTCTTTTCTGAGATAAACAAATTTACAACTACAGAAACTGTGTCAGTCTAGATAATTTAGGATTAACAACATATAGCTCACAAAAACAAAAACAAAGACATATTAAAAATAGCTAGTATCTTAAAATTCCTTCTATATGTTTTTTTCCGTACCAGAAAAGTAAATATTTTCTGATAAAGACAAAAAAAAAAAAAAAAAAAAAAAGCTGTAAACACAACCCGGGAGAGATAAACTTGACAGGAACTACATAACTACAGTAGCTCATTTCCTGCTCATATCTAGCATATTTAAAGCAAACCACCTTTAAATGAAACGAAATAAAGTCAGAGAAGTTCACTGCTGTTAGCTCAACAAGCCCGTTTCTGCTGAAACAAGAGTTGTTTTAAACAAACGACGAAAGCAGCGCTGAGCTAACGTCGCTTCTTGATGATGAAAACTACCCCAGTGCTACAAGTACTTCTGCACAGCCCTTTCTTTCCTGTAAACTAGAGCTGCGCTGGGCCCCCGTGCGTGCGACAGACCACAAGAAAACAGCAATTCAGCTCCGAGGAGAGATAGCGACAACTCAAGACGAGTGGCTCCGACTGCGATTCATAAAGTTTAAAAATAAAAAGCTGCGTTTTCCGAGCTTAAATGGTTCCTCTCCACGCACGTAGGCCTGAGGCCCTGTTGCAAACAGTGTCTAACAGGACCAGGCAGCACAAAGACAGGAATGGGAGATTAGTGGGAGGGAGGGAGGCCGGGATTGGGGCTCAGCAGGATCTTCAGGCTTTTTAAAATTCAAACTGCTCCCTGACCAATACAAATCACGGACACGCTACTGACTACTACATGGATTTACAGCATTAAAAACACGCCTTCTACGTGACAGCTATATTAACTTCACCCCTTTAAACGGGTATCAGGGCACTCAGAGGCAAAATAGCCCAGTTTGTAAGACTCGAAACATAATACACCAGAAAGTTACTTTATTGGACACACTAATCACTTAATACTACAACAGATCTGCCTGAACAACTAAAAAAACTACTTAAAAATAGATAAATTATGCAACAGTAATACTTGTTTACCATTTTCAAATTCCCTTTCTGGAAGAAAGGTGAAACTTCATCTCACAAAAAATCCCTCATAATGTAATTTTAGTGGGAATATTTTTATCATCTCACAGCATGCTTGTTTCAAATCTACCTCATTTTTTCACAGCAATCTCAACTCTACCACTCTGTAAACCAGAGATTTGCTTTACTGAAAATTAGCTACCATTTACTTATAAAGACCTGACACCCAAACAACAGCCGTTTACAAAACACATTCGACCTGCTAAAATGACACCTAATTACATATTCAAACACCACGGTGCACAAACAGCCAATAACCAGCGCGGGATCCCCAAGCAATATGGCCTGACAAGAGGGATGACACTTTTTTAAAACATTCCCCAGTTTTCCCTTCCTTAAATTTACGCCAGGCTCCCAAGTGCTCAGGGCAACGGCTCATCTTCACCTTGGCCCCTGAAATGTCACGGAGGTATCGCTTGACGCGCGACCCCTTTTGCGTTTCCTGCGTGTTTGACTGGTGGAAAAGGGTGTTTTGGGGGGAGATTTTGCTGGCGCAAGGGGCACACCAGCCCCGTGCGCTGCCCTCCCGGGCCTGCCCGCTCTGCAGGTGCCCGTGGCTGCCGGCCGCCCCGCAAGGGCCGGTTTCACGCTATAAATATCCCGGGGGACCATCGCTGCAGTATTTGGCGACTGAAGCCCCCTTTTCGCACCCCGCCGCGCATTTACAGAGCCGCGCGCCTCAACTTTCCGCCGCTCGGCGCGGAGTTTTGGGGGCAGGAGCGCGAGGATCGCGCATTTTCCCCCCGCCGCTATTTACATTGTGCGCGGCCCCGCGGCGCGCGCCGCCTGCGCCGGGACCTTCCTCCCTCTCGGGCCCGGCCAAGTTGTAAATATGGCCCGGGCTCGGGGCGCCGCATTGTTTCCTGCCGGGCTGAGGCCTGTCACGGAGCGGCCGCTTCGCCTGCCTAATCCCCGCGCTGGAGCCGAGGCGCTGCCCGCCGGGGCCTGCGCCCTGCGCCGGGCCTGGGCCTCCCGCCGCCCGCCCGCCTCCCTCGGCGGCGAAGGGGAAGGGGGGGGAGCTGCCAAATGACCCCCCTGCGGCTGCCGCCCGCCGCCCCCCCGGAGAGCGGCCGGTCCCCGGCGCCGCCGGCAGCGCTGGGCCGCCCGCGCTGGCGGGGCAGGCCCGGCCCGTTCGGCCGACAGGGCAGCCGGGGGAAGGGGAGCCGAGAAGGGGGCATTACCTGAGCAAATGGGCGCCGGAATCCAACGGGGAATCCGCGAGAGGGGGGGGAGAAAATCCGCCCCCCTCCCTCCTCACAGGAGCCGCCGCCGCCGCCGCCGCTGCTGGGCCGCCGCCGCCGCGGAGCAGGAGCAGGAGGAGGAGGGGAGATAATATAACAACAATAATCCGGGCCGGGAGGGGGGCTGGCTCCTCTTCCGCCTCCTCCTCAGTGCCGCGGACATGTAGAGCCGGGCGGTGAGCGGCCGAGGCGAATCCCTTCCCCCCCCCGCGCCCGCTTCACAACATCAACACGGGCCGCGCCGCGCCGGGCCGAACCGGTTCCGAGCCGGGGGGGGGAGCGGCCTCCGGGGAGGGGGGGGCAGCGCTGCCGCGGGGCCGCCGCTGCCGCCGCCGCCGTGCGCGCTGCGCGGGGCGGGGGGGCACGGGGAGCCGGTACCGGGCGGGGGGGCAGGGGAAGAGGAGGAGGCGCGGGGGGAAGGATCCCGTGCGCGTCTCTCTCGCTGCCTCTCAGAACAAAATGCCGACCGGAAGTGCAGCGCCAGGAATGACTCCCTCCGCCGGCGCCAAACACCAGCGGCCTCCCCCTTCCCTTCCCTCCGCCGCCGCGCTCGCGCCGCTGCCGCTTCCGCCGCCGCCCCGCGCCCCTTCCCCGCCCGCCGCCCTTCTCCTTCTGTCCGCGCCGCGCGGGGCGTGCGCGGCCCGCGGCCGCTGGGCGGCGGGGGGCAAGAAGCGAAGCGCGGAGCCAGCGGGCGGTTGGCGTCGCCGCCGCGGCCGCGCAGCACCACCGCGCAGAGGCGCCCTAGTGTGAACCCGCCGCCAAGGCGCCGCCCGCCCGCGCGTCCGGCCGCGGCGCTGCCCGGCGCCCCGCGGGAAGCGCCGCGGCCCCGGCGGGGGCTGCCGCCCGGCCCCGCGCTGCCCGCGCGCGCTGCGAGAGCAGCCCTGCCCCGGGAGACTTTCCGCGGGTGTTTTTTTCTTCCTCTCTCCTTCTTCTGCACGGGTGTGTGAGTAACCATAGCACGGGATAGCTGCGGGGAAACGTGAGGGAGATGCCGTATCCCCTCCCGCTCGCTTCTTCTCCTGGGGAGCTGGGCAGAAATCCTCGGCTCTGCATGGAAACCTCGCGTGTCGGAGGCTTCAGAACTCGGCTGCGGCACGAACCGGCTCCGCGCGGATGTGGCTCGCACAGAGGGACAGTGTCCTGCGCTAATGCACTTGGATCTTTCCAGGGCTTTAGGATTTCCTGACTAGAGCTGTGTGTCTTTAATGCGGGTTTGAAACGCCTTTCTCGTACTTAAAGGAAAGTATTAAAATCATACTGTTGGATGAATCGAAGCTCATCTTCCAAGTGGGCTTTCGTTGGAAAGTCCAGGAGCGAAGATGGCTGTTGGAGAACATGGTAATTCCGCACTGGCAGCGCTAGTATCCGATCGGTAAATGCTCGTGGAAGTCTGTGCTTGAGTTTGTCTGCATGGAGAAAGAACTCTAGGATGGGGAGTTCTCATGTTAACTCGGATCAGAAGTGTGATTGTTTATGCATTTACAACTTCAAATTACCAATTTAAAATAAAGGGAAATTATTGGTGTATTAAACAAAATACATTCATAAGCCTTTGCACTTACTATACTGCAGCTCTGTATGGCTATGAGAAGAATATTTATCTTTTAATGAGAAGTGTATTTGTCTGGTAATGAACTTAACATTATTGCCTCTGTAGAGTTCACACACACATATGTATGTGTGTGTATTCACACCTGCGAATTTAAAGAAAAATATGATTGCAAAATGGCAAACTCGGGCAAAGCATCAGCCTATTTCTAACATATTATTAACTTACGTTTATGGAGTCTTTATGTGATTGTAGTAAGTTGTATATATTATTTTTCAATATTGGTGATTTAGTGTGGTTAAAATGCAACTACAATAACTTTCTTCTTTGAGTGCCAGATCCCTTCCATATCAAATAGGGTTAGATGGTATGAACATATAGTAGGATAAAACACCTATTTGTCTATTCAATTTTAGCCTGAATTTTCCATTAAGAATGTGACTGTCCTTTTCTGATGCTTACTAAATCTTGCTTTAGCTACAGTAATCCTTAGAAATGGCTCTTAGGTCTGAGTACTGTTACATTATTACCAGCACACGAAAGCATGAAAGCAATGAACCAATTTGTGTCATTGGTTGTTTTAGCTGTTGTATCATACATGAGCAAATTGAGAGTTAGACTGTTTCCTTAAGCAAAATTAAATACTTAAATATTGTTTAATTCATTAGATACTAATATACCTCTTTTACAAAGAAGAGTTATTTTTTTTCAGTCGCACTCAGGCAAGTGTTGTTCTGCTGCCCTGTAGTCTTGCTGCCTTCAGAGATCGTCTCACAAGTGTTCCTAAAAACACCTCAGTATGCACAGGTTCTTCCCATTGCGTCTGAAAAGGGAGTAAAAACAAATATTTCGGGATGTTACAGGAAAACATGCCAAAAGATACTTCAACCTTTACTTCTGTTCCAGGCCTTAGTCATGGGGTGGAGGTAGCCTAATCTGTATGGGAGGAGCCAAGTGCAGCTACAGCCTGACGCAGGGCTGAACAAAGCTGCTGGCAGCGCGAGGAGCGCAAAGCTCCCCGAATTCCCCTGGGAAATTCATGCCTATATGGACTGCAGGTTTCAGGATAAGTTTTAGAGCCTGCACCCTTTCAATGCAAGGAAAGTGACTGAGCTGCCATAAAGCTGAACTATGTGCACACTCTGTTTTTATGTGACTCATTTCATTTCACCAGAGAACCAATAATTCAGTATATTTATGCCATTCTTCGTACAGATCTTAATACAGAAAATATAGCATGAAATTTATTTTTCAAGCACATTTCACCAAAAATACTTCAAGTTGTGCAAACATCTCACCAGTTCACAACTATGTCCCGAGATGCAAAGATGTCTGTTTACAGAGAGGGTTCGTGTGCATGCGCTGCTGTAAACAGCAAGGAGAACTCAGCCCTCCTCATTCTGATGTTAACTTGTGTGACAGTTAGATGCAGTTACTAAGCTTCATAAATTATGAATGCTAATGTTGGAATAAAAAGCGCACCAGGTACCTTTTCATAGAGGCTGCTTGTTGTCACTTGATTTTTTGATAGTTGACCAAATGAAGAATGTATTTGTTGACATTTTTGTTTCCTTAAGGGCAGATTTAACATATGGGTTCATCATCAACATTTTAAATTGTTGATGATATGTACAAGTATTTTTATGCTTACCTATTAGTAACTTATAGGTAATACATATTTATGGACCAAATTTGTACCATAAACTAGATATAACAGTAAAATCAAGAAGGATTAACAACATGGGTACTTTTATAATTAAAAGAAAGTTTTCTGCAAAATGGTGAGAGCTTATTGTATGAAGATAAATTTAGGACCCTAACTAATTATTATATTGCTACATTAATTATTCAAGTTATTCAGAGTTCGGTATTAAGGCTGGATTAGAACAGAGTGCAGGAAGAATGTAATGATGAATGTTGTATGACAAGAATGTAAATACAAAAATGTGTTCTTTGCATTGACACAGGAGCAAATAATAGCACCACATAATTAATTCCCTGGGGAACATTCATCATGAAAAGTATATAGTTTTAATGTCAGATGATATCTTCAGTGGTACCGGTAAAATAAAAAGCCAAGGAAGTTTACGGATTATTGAATAAAATACTTGTATAACCCTGTGCTGGAAGTTTACAACATGGTGATGACTACTGTTTTTTGTTTGTTTGTTTTGTTGTTTTTTTTTTCCTCTCTGTTGGGCCAAATTAAGGTGTCTTCTTTTTTTTTTCTTTGTGTTTTAATTATTTATTCTAATTTACTGACAAGAATCTTACATTATATGTTATTCTACCTTTTAATATTTTTCTAAGTTACAAACCTGCACTAGCTCTACAATTTTAAAACGTGTTCTTTTTCCTGTGAAGATAGGATATGAATTCCTTGGCAGATATGCCTTTCAAAATGTATAATGGTAAAAATCCAGTTTCCTAATGGGAGAAATGATGAGAGACAACGCTTTAGTATTTTCACTTGAATAATACAGTCCTCTTGATCGCTCAAAGCTCTAGGGCTTTTGGATAAAGTTAAAATATAGATAACATGAAACATGAAATTTACACTATAAAATATGTATAATAATAAAACACACACTATGTATATAATAATAAAATACACACTACATAACAGGATAAAGAGGTCAGTAATGGATTATTCTGCCAACTGCAAAGGCTTCCTAGTCAACGTGGCTGGATGGGACAGACATGGCTTTTATTTACCAAATGAAGCATCTGAATGTGTTTGAAAAGTAGCCTGTTCTGGTAAGTTATATTAGGGCCATATGACTAAAACCAACAGTGGTTGTTTTTATAGGTGAGACAAATGATTGATCATCTCACACTGTCATTGGAAGAACTCTGAAATCCAGAAACAGATTTCTGTGCATATGTCTCACCATAGTCAAACAGCTTTGGGAAGGAGGCAGGTGTCAGGTGTGATTCCTGCTGTAGCTTCCTGCTTAAAAAAAAAAAAAAAAGTTGTTTTATTATTATTTGTGTGCCTTATGACTATATCCTCCTAAAACTACTGTCTTGTATACGTACCAGGAAAGCAATTTGCTGTGATGTTTTCTAATAGAGATAGAATGGTTACATAACAAATCCTGTGCAAGTTCATATATGAGCTGTGAGGGTCACCTTCTTGACACATAAGGATAAAAACATCCTGGCTTTTTTTTTTTTCTTTCTTTCTTTCCTTCTTTTACCTTTTAAGGCATAAAAGTGAATCAATACTTATTCATGGCCCAACAAGTCAATGTGGACATTCATCTTCTGGCAAAGGGCAGAAGTTAAAAATTGGCCAAAAAGATTTGTACTCAGTGCAAGCTGAAAGCCACAGCTATATGGTTTAAAGGAATCTGAGAACTTCACATCATGCTTAAACTACCTTGCCACTCCCTTTTTAATAAACTTGCCACTAAGAAGAAGAGTCAAGACAGGGAGATGATTATCTTAATGATGTATACTAAAAGCTTCTTGGGCCTTGGTCTTCAAAAACTGTTGCTCTGAGAAGAAAGCAGAACTTTTTTCTTTTCTCCACATACTAAAGCGTCAACCATCTCAGTCAACAGAGGCTGTATGGCTGCACATAAACCAGTAAGTTAAACGTGCCTGGGACAGCTCTGTAGCCCTGAGGTTGCTCTCCACAGAATGTTTCATGCCTGTATTATTAAACCCATTTATTCTTCAAAACAGAATGGTCACGTGTATTATATTGCCCATTGGGAGCTGTCCTGACTCACACTGACTCGTAAACTGTGCTCAGGAATTCACCGGGAGAGAAAAAACCTGTGCCAAGGTCCATTCTAACATTTTCACGAGCTATTTTTAAACAAATGATTTCCAATATCTATGATTGTTTTGTGGTGGTTGAATTAATGCTGTATTTTATGGAGAAACCTAAAGGAGATGAGCTAAAACTAAGGTAAATAAACAGCTTACCTTAAGATAAATTGCATTCACATTTTCAATTAATTCTTCATTGAAGCAACTAATCAGAATCCTGACAGAAGTGAGTTGATTGGAATTTAGCTATGAAGTTAGGTATTTGCTCATGTGAAAACATTTAAGCGATTCCTAAAATAGCTAAAATAGCTTTCTAACTTGCTGTAGAGGTCCCTTTCTTCTTTCAGACATCCTGAGGCCCTTATAAAAAGATGTTGCACTGAGAAGAGGAACAGAAAATACAGAGTGGAATAAAATGAAATAAAAAACAGTAACTTTTGCAATCCATTTAATTATTGCTGCTCAATACTGAATGTAGTGAAAACAACTTCTAAAATATAATTGAACATTTTATGCTAAAATAATTAGTATAAGCATCTATACAGCATGATGGTGTGTGCTCCATTAGTGAGCCAGAAAGTAGCATTAACTTATCACAGATTTAATTTCTTGCAGACTTTCAATGTCATGCATTCTGAAGCACAAAACCTGTAAGGCACACATATACACACCTTTTTTTTTTTTTTTTTTCCTTTTTGCTTTTGAAGGGGACAGTAAGTGGTCCAAAAAAATCAAATGTTGAGTCAAAGAAGCTTGCTTGAGCTTTTAGGGTACTAAAATGCAGCTAAATATCTCTGTGTAGGTGGTACAACTCAGTAGTATTGAAAAAAAAAAAAAGTTAGGAATGGTTAGTATGGATTTTTTCAAATATCCACAGCTTAAAAATTGAATCAAAGTCATCTACTTAAAAATGACTTTTTCTGTATCATGATATATTTGATTTCTAGTTTTCATTGTTTAAATTTCTGCACTTGTGTTCCAATAGTTTGAAAATATCTGCATGATTTTCCTCAGGTTCAATAAGCTTACTCATCTTTGAAGAAAATAAAAGCGTAGAAAATCTTAGCATAAGAGGAACATACTTGAAGAATAATTTTCTTAAAGTTTATAGGTGAAAGTTGTTTACAAATGTTAACTCTAATTAAGACTGCTAGCACGCACAGCATTGGTAATTTATGTTAATCATTTATACTTTTGAGTTATGACTGAACTTTTTGTAAATTTGTCTATTTTCTGTACTGTATTCCCAGGAAAGATTGTAACCCAGTGTAAGTATTATTCTCCTCTGAAAGAGGGCACAGGGACTGTCCTGAGTAGACTGTATTCATCTGTTATTCATAATATTATTGTTAGCTAAAACATAATACAACTGATGGTCATAGCCAGAGCTCTTTAAGGTTATTGTAAGTCATAGTCAAACTCTCTGGAACAAGAGCAACTTTTACCAGAACATGGGAGTATATGTTACCACACAAAGGCACATGTGGGGGGCACACATTTTGTTGGACATTGTTTTAAAGACAGGCCTCTGTGAGGGAAAGGTTGTAAGATGCCATAGAAACAGATGGAAAAAACATACATAGACTTGAGCAAACACTGCAGAGTAGCTCAAAGAAAAATGGAGTAAGAGAAATTCAAGATGACTGTCAGCTAAAAAGAACTTTCAGTGAAATTTCCCTTGATTTCAGCACATTGGCACCATCTCTATAAACAGAGTGCATCACAGTGTCTGCTGTGATCATAGTTTTTTTTTTCTAATGGAGACAACCTCTAGCCATTCACAACCAAGCATATGTAATACTGCATTACCAATTTTAGAGACCATTTCCTTCTAAATAGATACATAAATCATAATAACCTTCTGATATTCAAAATAGAAATTTAGCTGACAATCTTCATGGCTCAGATGGAAACTCCCTTCTAGAGAGTAAGATGTAGTCCATAAAATACTACTTATATTGCCACTGAACATTTTGCTCAGGTTACTCTACTACTTTTGTACCTTCCACAGTTGCATTGCTGTTTCGCCTCTTTTCCAGTGTATCTGGCAAATTTGTGCTTTACTCTAGGTTACTTTAGTGACCACTCTCTTCTGGTTGAAGTTCTTGTTCTCTCTCTCTTTTTAAACACATCTTGCCTGGCAAAAATAATTCAATGTCTAAATCTCTACATTTGCCTAAAAGATTTTCCCTATAATGAACGATTTTACTTTTCATTTTTCTTTTTTTTTTTTCTTTTTCCTGATAGTTCTCTTTCCAGAGAATCCAGTGCCCGTACAGGCAAGGCAAGATTGGATTATGTCTTTAAATGGGAGGTGAATGTAAAATTAGCTTTGGTGGGTATGCCAATTTAATTCTCTTTTGCCCTGACAGAAATTATGCAGAAAAAAGAGTAGTTGTGTTTGAGTAATGTTTGTATGAGAATGCCAGTTAAATAAGGAATAACCTCTTGGTAAAATGATTAACTCTAAAATCTATGTAATAAAATTTATATTTAAAGGATAGGTATAGCATAAAAGGTTTTTGCATGAATATACTAATTGTTTCAGAAAAAAAGATGTATAGACTTAATTCCACTTGAGAGCATGAAGATTGTAAAATCTTTCCATTTTTTTCATACCTACCTTCAGAAGCTATTTAGTCTCCACAGTGCAAATGGATTTTTCATTTCTCTTTTATTTAAAATATAAAGGTTTTGCTGCATTTATGTTTGCCTGTGAAGAACTTGTATATTATTTATGCTATAAAAATTTGTGTGTTTCTACATAATCTTTAGAAACACTGAAGTTTTATTATCCAGCATAGGGACACTGCAATAGGGATGTGGAGGCTACATATTTTGATGTTAACCTTGTTGAGTTTTTCTTAAGCATGCAGGTTCTTTTTTTTTTAAAAAAAAAGTAATCTCAACAAATATCAATACAAGCTTTGGGTTTTTGATTTACAGTCTAGATCAATGCAGCTTTTGTAGTCCAGAACAACCAGGGTTTATTTTATTACTCTCATGCAATTCTTTTGTTTCCCTTATTTCCTAAACTTTCCCATTAATACCAGCTAGAAACTGAAAAAAAGAAAATACTCAATATTCCCATGTTGTTGATGATTAACTCAAAATTATAACACATTGTATATGAGGTGATTCATATCCACATTTTATTACCAATCTTTAAGGCTTTGTTTCATTATTGTGTACATTGTGTCACAGAGTACTGTGAAGTTAGTGTGAAACTGTTGAACATTAAAGTTATATCAAACTGATTATCATTAGCAGTTACTGGAATCTTTTTTCTCCTTTTCCCACTTCCTTTAATAACTTTGCCTTTACTTCTCCATAAAAATAAATACATATCTTTAAATGAAGGCTTTTTCTTACCAGGTCTCTACCAGCTTTCTCCCTCTTAAAAGCACTTTGGAGATGCCTAATATCAGGCTTCTTTATGGACGACGTTCTTCAAATGTAGTAATTTCTCTAGTTCCTCAAAATTTCATTCGAAATGTTGTGTATTGATAACCACATGCCTGAAATAGACAATTTCACATGTAATTCCAGGGAAGTTACAGACCTGTAATAAACTAGTTGTAGTAATATAACTTTTTGTCTAGCTAGCTGCAGAAAAATTGCTGATTCTTGGGTTAGGAGTATGTTTTCATCTACCAAAAAAAAAAAAAAGAAAAAAAAAAAAAAGAAAGCATGCATGCACACACACATAAATACACATATAATGGACGAGTTATTGCAACTGTGTAGGTGCCAATAGCAAAAAAAATATGGTGCTATTAATCTAATAGCTTTCCCCTAACGTACACACTTGATTGCAAAAACACACTGCAGCCTTTTTCTTAATTAAATGTTATTTCGGTTATGTGTTAATGTAGAGCTCCAGAAACGTTCTGGGTTGCTAGCTTGGTTTGCAGAAGTTCCTATTTATCCCTAAAACAGCAGGAATGATGATGATTAATGCAAACGTCCTTGTGTTGTTTTATGGGTGTGCCCCAAGTGGACCACCTTTAAGGTTACAATGTATTTTTTTTTCTTATTTCTTTTCAGTGTGTGGCCTTTCTGCATTATCAGTGTTAATCACAGTATTGCTGTTGATACTAGTCAGCAGGTACTTAGAAAAAGCTGGGCAAATAGGAACATCCCAACTAACTTGTAGAAGAAAATACAAGGTAAACAGGTCAGGTCTTCCCCAAAGACATTATCCCTCCTATCTGCCTCCTTTTATTCTCCAAATTTGTTTATTCCATAAGGCTCAGATTTCAGAATTTGGAAGTGGGCTTGACTTTTCCTGGTTGCTTGGGAAGCATCACACTGGCCTGTGATAAAGTATTTTTATTATGGTAGAAAGCTCTGTTATGTTTATCATAAATAAAATAGCTGCTCTTGCACCAGCTACATCCATGAACATTTCAAGTGGCCTCAGCTGCCTTTCCTTCCAGGTGCAGAGGATCCCATTGATCATTTTGTTGGAATTCTTGTTGTGGTCTCTAGTCTGCAGTCACTTAGCAAAAAGCAGTATTTGTATACCCTGGAACTTTGCATAGATGCTCAGGAACACAACTAATGCTGTATTCTCAAGTACTATAACGAGTCTCTGCTCCTTTTGCTTGCCTTTACACCCGGGAGGCCTCTGGGGAGCCGAGCCAACTTGTCAGGGCTCTGTTAAGCGAGCGCCGGGCGCTTCTCACCCTGCGCACGGGCGTAAATGGCTCTGCGCTCCCGGTGCAGCCGGGCCCTGGCGGGAGCGGCGGCACCGAGACCGGCGGCTGAACCTCATCCCCTCTCCCGCCCCGGGGGCTGAACGGGGCCGGGGCGCCGGGGGCCGCCACGGGGAAGCCCTGGGGCGGCGGCGGCGCCTCCCGGCCGCGCCGGGCCTCCTTCCTCCCCGGCGCAGGCGACCGAGCCGCCCGGCGCAGGAGGCGCCCTGTGGCTATTGCTCCCGCGTCGCCTCTTTTAGCGCACCCCGTGCTTCACCGTGACTGTTTCCCCCGCTTCCTTTCCGCATTTTGCTGCGCGTCCCGTGGCACAACAGTAATAACGGGCAGAAGGGCCCGCCGCTTCCCCCCTGCTCCGCGATGGAACCTTCCGCCCGGCCTCGGCGGCGGCGCTTAACCCCTCCGGTGCCGCCGCCGCGGGTCTCCTGGGCGGCCCGAGCGCCCCCGCGGGCGGCCGAGCGCTGCGGGCGCCGCAGGCGGCCTCCGCGCGGGCGAGGAGCAGGCCGCGAGCGGGGCGGCGGGTGTGAGGGCTGCCAGGGGAAGCGCCCCAGTGCGGCGCCCCAGCACCCCGGCCGCTTCAGGTGTCCTAAAGCGGCGTCGGCGTTTGAAGTGTTCAGTGCTGTTGTAAAACTTCCTAGAACTTGCCCGTTGGCGTCTTGCTGGTCCCAAGTCAGCTCTTGTGGTTCATTTGTACCTGGCCCTCAGCGTCGCCTTCCGAGGACAGTCCCATCTCCATGGGTTAAATCGGCTTTCCAGGCACGATTTTGTTTCCCCTCACTCGGCCTCTACCTGGAGCGGTGGAAATCCCCCAGCCTGAGGCCTGGTCTCCTAACCTGCAGCTCTCAGGTTAAGAGCTCAAGTGTCCGTAGTAAAATGGCATGTATCTTCAGATACACTCCTTTCCAGTTAAAATTTCTGACAGAAAATAAATAATTAAAAGCAGATTTGTGCTTATGCTTTAAAATACTGTGCTATGATGGGTCGTTTGGATCAATTTTCTATTTGTTCTGCTATTCCTTCATCTCTCTATTTCTGTTTCCCTCTGAAGAAACTTGTTCTCCTAAATAAAACTTTTTTAAAGAATATATCTTAGTGAACAAAAAACATTCTATTGACTCCTCTATATTCAGTCTCTTCATTCTCATGGATGTACTGAAAATTAGAAACCACATTTTCCTTCCTCAGATTGTTTTTTTTCTCTTGGGTTGAAAACAAGGGTTCTCTGGAGCTCTGGAGATTTTCCTGATCTCCATGGCTGCAATTAAATGTGTTTCTTTCATTATTTTCCTTTTCTGACCTCTCTGCTGGGTCAGGGCTCCTTTTTTGGACCACTTTTTTTGTTGTTTTTTCTTTTTTTTTCCTGATTCCCACACCATACAGTTCTACATTGAACTAACCTTTTTAGGAATAAAGAGAGATATAGCTTAAGGTAAATGCAGGAGAGATTTGTTGCTTTTTAATAGTTTAGATTTAGTAGTGGGATCCATGTGGAAAGAGTTCTGGTAGAACTTCATGTCTGCTGAGTTATTACAAGACAAGGTTTTTCCAGATGTCTTTAAGGCTGTATGAATTAAACTATGACTATACTTGGCCAAGTAAGGTGAGGTACATGTACAAGTGTCTTACAATTCATAAATACTCATATTGCATTTCCTATAGCAAAGTAGACATTAAAATATTTAAATTTATTATAGCTGCATGACTTCTAGCATGAAAATTGTTTTGCACATTTAGCTTATATTTCAACATTAGTCTTATTTTTTAATCTAGAAGGAACACATGGTTTACAACTGCAACCACAACCCTTGAAGTAAAAAGAGAAGGAAATTAGTGGGAAAAATAACAATAATAACAATAAATTGCAAGATTTTGTCTGTTACACTGTGTATGAGAACTATCTGCTTTTGCTGAGAGAACTTGTGCAGCCTTAAAAAGGAAAAGGGAGGGGTAAACAAGGGTGGATTTTGTTGTCTGCTTTTTTCAGTGGAATGTAAACCTTTCCTTTTCATATGAAGAAGCAATGGGAACTTGAGAAGTTGTGGCTGAGTCTGTGACCTCCTGATCTTCAGTTGGTTTTCAGAAAGGACCCCCTTTCTCTTGTGCTACAACCCCACAGATGCCTGTGACTTTTTATTTTTGTTTTGGTTTGTTTTGTTTTTGTTAAAATCCTCAGTTTGTTTTTCTTCTTTCAGTAAAAGAGCAAGCAAACAAAGAAACAAACAAACAAACAAGGAGATAACATGAAACCTTTGTTTCTCTGGATTCTGTCTTCTTTTCAGAACAGTCATAAGCCTTTCCCTGTAGAAGGCACATTGACTTTCATGTCTAAGGCTATCTGCATCTTTTTTTTTTTTTTTTTTAACACGGCCTTAAATTGAATGTTTCTAATGGCTTGTATCGGCTTCTATCTAGTTTCCATAACAAGAAATTAATAATATTTGCAAAAAGTCAATATTTAGTATTCAGGCATGGAAATACATAGATAAGTCACAAAAAACCTTAACTGTACACTGGCACATGAAGTGAAAAATTATACCCTTTAGTAACTTAACCTTGATTCAGAAGCATGTGTACTAAAATACTTAGGCACAGTTTTCTTTTCTTTTTGGAGTAATTACCATGTCCCTCTGATGTTCTTTGCTCTGAACAAACCAATAAGACTACTAAATCTTAATCTACTTGATAAAAATTTTGTCTTGGAACTCATTTTTCGTCTTCTATTTTGGCAAGATCACGGTCTAAGATGGAAGAGGGGAAAGATGTGTTAGCAACCTTCTTTTATGCTTTTCTTTTTTGCTTAAAAACATATTTTTCCAAATTGTCTTGTCCTTATTTTATGAGTTGAGAAAATTATGTCCAGTTGTTTCATTTCCTTAAAATAGTCCTGCCAGCTTTGTGGTTTGTTGGCTTATAAGGAGCACATTATTTATAGTGGACATTCACTCTCAGTATCAGTTTGGCAACAGCGTCCAACTTTTACTCTCTAAGACTGGAATTTGTGGCATTCGGAAAGATAGTGTTTTTTTCTGAAAGAATAAAAGACCAAGACAGGTGGTGTATGCAGGGCTCCATTGGGCTGTTTTTATGTTGTTGTTAATTTTGGGTTTTTCTTTTTTTTTTTTTTTTTTTTTTAACATTTCTAGTCCATGTTCAGTCTTCAATCTGAGAGTTAATTTTTCCTCAGGCTATAGAATTCTGATAAAGCAGGTAATTTGAATTCTGTAAATTAGAGCATTCATTGAAGAAGCCATTCCCCACCTGTGAAATTCCTGCACATTATATGCATTTCTGAGGAAAGTGATCAGAACAACTGCCCGTGTTGCTAAGAACAGCATGAGCAGAACATCACAACCTGGTGCTGACCCATCTTCCTCTCCCTGAGCGCTCCCTGTTTCCTCCCCACTAGATGGAGGCATTGGAAAAGCTCCGGCTTTCCTATTTGAAGGGCAACAGGTTAATACCCTATGGGCTGGTGGAAAACAATAACACAGTCTCCTTTGTGCAGTCTCTTAGACATAACTGGACAATTAAAGCATTTTTCAGACAATACTCTTCTTGTAGAAAATCTGATGAGATTGAAAAGAAGGATGGGTGTGCTCGAGAGAGGAGATATCTGAAAAATTAACGTGTAAACATTTGTGATAATACATACTGATATGCAAAACTTATTCAGGTACTTTAGAAGGAAGATACATTTTAGAAAGTTGACAGTCTGAAATGTATCAGTCATAATCTTTTGTCTAGCTCAAAAAGAATGACCTAACTCAGCCTATCTATCAATACATATGGTATGAATGATTGTGTCAAAGACCTTAGTTATATTGCAGGGAGCAGTGTCTGGAACTGCTCATCATAGAGGGATTTAGACATGTCAAGACAGCAGCAGAAAGTGCAGCTATGAATATATTTAGAAGACAGACATTTACGAGAAAAAATTATGGAGTTTAAATATTAGGCAAGTGGATGCTATAGAGCTGTGCAATCATATGGGATGTAATCAGTAACCATCTGAAGTTTCATGCTTTATTATTACGTGTGTAACTTCACCTTCCTTACAGTAAACTGTCAAGAATCCCCTTGACTTTAGCAGTCATCGGTGTGAGCTGCATACAGGAGATTTACTGCACTGCACAGTTCTTGCTCTCCTGAAATCCTCCTGCCTCTTTCTCTAATTTTCTCCATGTTAGCAAAGTGCTTATTATTAACATCTAATAGTAAAATATGAGGGTCTTATCATTGCAAGGATTAGGTACCCTTACAGAGAATTACTGCTGTTACCATTAATGTTTTCTTTAAATAATACAGAAAAACAGAATTTAAAATGATGCTTCATTATTAATAAATTTAAGTTATGCAGAGACTAAATGAGTTGCTTGAAGCACATAACTAATCAAGGAATAGATTCTCTGCCTATATTGAAAAACTTAAACAGAGCTTTGCAGTTTTCCTTGTCAGCATCCAGTTTTACTTTCTGAGAGCTTACCAGTTGTTGGAAATGTCCTGGTCCAAGATGTAGCTACTAGAATTAGGGAGGAAGTGCTTTTTTAGGAAAGAAGAGAGTTGCCAGTAGGGGTTATATTGTTACCCGTCAGTTTGGCTACTGACCTCAGATACCAGCATGTCCTGCCTATTCACCTTGCCAGCTCAGACCTTCCATTTGACTTCATTGAGAGGTACCTTGATGTTATCCTGCACCCTGCGTTATCTCATCTGTTATGGTTTTCAGAACGCTGTCTTCACAACATTCATAATTGTTGTCTCATCTTTGCAGACACATCTTCACAGAGAAAGATGTAAACATTTTTCTATGTCGTTATAGCCCCAAGATGGGACAGTGACATACGCCTCCTGCCTACAGTGTGCAGCATCCACTTTCAGAAACACCCATAGGGCTGCATTAAAAGAAAGAGAAAAAAAAAGGAAACAGCCCATGCAGACATTTCCTTAAGTCTCTACGATATATATGCTGGTATTTCCACCTGTGCTTTTGTTTCCTCTCTACCTTGATTTATACAAGTAGTTAGACATCAGCTGCTGCAGAATGACCCTGTCCACCTTCTTGCTCTGGGAACACATATATTTTTAGCACATTTTTCTAATGCCTTACTTGGTTCCCACAGACGTTTCTGTTTCCAGTCCAAAGTTGCTGTCTTCATTTTTAAAATATTTCATAGTCTGGGATTTGACGTTTCAGGAGGCAACTGGATACCCTAGATTCTGCATACAGATAGAATTAATGTTCCACAGTCTCATTACATTTTTAAATTTCAGATTTCCAGATTTGAGACAGAGTTTAATAGAGGAAAGAAGTGTGGTGGCTGGACAGCAGCAAAGTTAGTAGGGTGGTAATGCGACAGTATTACAAAAGTAGTCAAGGTAGCAAAGACTTGCTTTTTTTCCCATCTTTTAATTATATGCGTCACAGACAAATTTGGATTTTTCCAGGATTTCACAGGCATTTGAAAGTATCTTCTGCTTAATGTAAGAAAGGATGTAAGAGTATTCTGTGTATGATGAATGAGGGATACTGGGGATCTCAAAATACTGTTTGTAATGGAAAAAGTAACACCAGAGGTATAAAGTGGTCCAAAAGATTTGTGATACATGATTTCCCTCCGAAAAGCCAAATTCACTCTCCACCCTATGCTTTTACCTCATCTTTTACGTTTCACTGTGAGGAGATCTCAGGTCTTTGCGTCTAGGGCTTTAAAAAAAAAAAAAAAAGAGAGAGAGAGAGAGAGAAAAAAAAAGCCTTTTGTTTTTCAGTTGAAAATGTCTGTGTGGGGGGGGGAAGGAAGGGGGCTAAATAAACAAATTTATTTAGCAAGCTATTAATTTTAATTTGGAGAAGTTACTTATTGATGTTAGAAATAGTGTAGCAGAGGAATCTTATTTCTGCAGACTTTATTATACTGTTAAATCTTGGGACAGGTTGGAGAGGGTCAGGGGGAACTGCTTCTTTACTGCTCACTACAAGACTTCATTTTTCAAGGAAACTTACTCTTTACATGAACTAGTAAATTGTGTTTGTTTTTGTAATACAATTTAGAGAACGTCTCCTGAAAGTATCATAGAAAATGGTAAGAATTGCATAAAAATACTGTATTAATTTCTATTTCACTGACTAAGTGCATATCTTGCTAGAGTATCTTATGGGTTGAAAGTATATGCTCAACAAATTTCTTGCTCACATTTCTGCAATAATTTCATTTTCCTAAACTGCCTTGAGAGTCTCAGGAATTATTACTTCAAACATAACGTACATACTCTACAACTGTTATCAAATAACTTTGTTTATCTCAGAAAATGTACAAGTATTTAACATGTTTAATGCACAAGTGTACATTAAAAAAGATGGAATTCGAATATTATTTTAATGTATTTATTTTTAAGGTGCACATTCCATAAAAGATACACCTGATGTATATTAGTAACTTAAATATCTTACTATAACAGCAGTTAGAGGAATTCTCAATAAGAGACAGTGAGCTTAAAAGGTTTTCTTGTTAGGCTATAAATGATCTTGAGGGAAATTAAATGAAAGTGTAAGGAGCCTTTCAAAATTTTACCAGACAGCCCATTAATTGAAAGATATATTTCAGAATTACAGGTCTATAAAACAACCTCAGAATGTATTTTTTTTTCCTAAGGTAATAGCACCCTAGTGCTACAGCTGTGCTTTCCAGCACACTTGGTGCTAGACTAACAATGACATTTCTTTAGCTTGATATCTGGCGTTGCTGAGTTGTTCAAGGAATTTGCATCTACGATTTGCATTTTTAAAAAGTTGTGTGACCTTTTAAAATTAATAAGTCATTCTGTGACCACTTATATTAGTAAAAATGTTGCTGTGGATGATTTGTCTTAGTGTTAGAGGTGCTAACCTGCTAACATCTTGCACTGTTTGGAAGCTAAGCAGTAAAGAATCTGTTAATGCACCAACAAATTTAGCAGAGAAAATCTAACTGCTGATATTAATTAAATTCAAATGTAAACTCAGACTAGGACTGAGTTGTATGAACTACCACATTAAGTAATTTCCTTTACTAAGACAGACTTGCACAAAAAGTGTTAAAATAAAGAGGTTAAGCTCAAGTCTTATACCTAATCAGGGCTGTGCTCTGTTTGGCCCAACACGCGTGCTTCATTGGATAAGTGTCATGGTTAAGTTCTGAATTTTGGAATGGGAAATCCTATTAGGAAGCACAGAAGAGGAATAAGGCACACCCTTGCTTTGAGAAGCAGAATATGTCAGGAAATAAACCCTGTTTAAATTCATAGTGATAATGAAAGGGAAAAATAAAAGATGTTTTCATGGTTGGTAAAATACAGACCTTCAGTCCAAGGATATCAGGCGGATGAGATTATTTTTCAGCCAAACTTTAGTAGTTCCAAGGAAGATATTAAAAATAGAATTGGTAGATACAGTACTCTTTGGGCAGATTCTGATGGAATCTATATGCTATTCTGAGTACATCAACAGTGTCGTGCTCCTGTCCAAGGATCAAGTACAGTATCTAGATGCCTAAATAGGAGTATCCTTACTAAGAGGTATTCACTGTGATTGAAAATGATAAAACTTAAACTGGAGAATTTTGTTCAGTTTTGATTGCTGTATTTCAGGAAAATTGTGGACAAGGAAAAGCCTATAAGGGATCCATGTGGATATCCACTCAGGAAACAGGACCTACCTGACAACTTGGAGCAAATGTGGCTGTTTAGGCAAAAGAAGCGAGGCTTTGGGAAGTTCTGCTAGCTGACTGTGTTCAGATACACAAAGTGCATCTGAAAATGGCACAAGAAACAGAAGTGGGTGAATGGGACAGAGAACAACAACTCCACTTCCAGCAAGGAGATTTAGATTAAATATTAAAGAGAAATCCGATATTTTAACAGCCAACATAGTGACTGACTGGTGGCCCAGGCAGACTGTAGCGTCTCTGTCACTGGAGGTTTAAGGACAAGTGGTGTTTAGACTTTATTTTGGGTAAGAAAAAAGATTAAATGATTTTCCTTTCAATTCTTTGTGATTCTTAGATTTTATATCTATTCTACAGAGTAAAGTGACCCTTGAGAAGGTGGTGGAGTAATGGCAAGGTAAATGCTTAGTCTTCATATGAATGATTATCCTTTATTAATGCCGGCAAAGCTTTGCATTGTGATTTTACACGTAGAAGGCGTGCATCCTGATGGAATGTAAGTTTGCTAGAAAGAAAATATTCAAATTCCATCTCTAATGAGACATTGATGACTGACATGATTTGTAATAATTCATTGCATCCCAGAGCTAGTGGAATTTATGCCTATATGAATGTAATTCCTCACAGCAACCTATATATAAGGAAGATAAAACCAGAATTCTTCTCAGATTTGAACTAGTCTTTGCTTTTAAACCCTTTAGATAACACCTGTCTTGAAATGGTTTATTTCTAAGGAGCCTGCATTAAGCATCACCTGCAAACCATCAAAATCTAATCTGCAGCCACTGCAGTGGCTGTCTTGAGAATGGCCTTAATCACTGGTTGTGATGCTATATTTAACATATCAAACCATATTAAATTAAGCTTAAACCACAGACCTGCGGTCAAGAAATTCTTTGCCTATTAACACTATGCGTATTAGCAAATAATAAATTTTATTCTCTCTTAACATTTTGATTCTTTCTTCCACAGACTGCAGCAAATTATGGAAGATAGAAGTCTTTCTCCTAATGAAAACAGTAAGAAATTTCATAGAATAAGAGAATCATAGAGTTTGCTGCTGAAATTTGGCTGTGGTCAACAGATTTGCTTTTGATAATTTCTGCTATCTTGTCATATTTATTATTCTTGAGATACATTTCAGATGCTCTAAGAGTGGGGCTATAGCTGTGTTGGTTTACGGGATATATATGCTAGGCAGGCCTGGGTATAAGCTAGGCAGACAAGGTATTCAGAGGGTTGCACTTGTTAAATCCAGCGGTGGTGGTGATGACTTTCCGGCTTATGCCTTGGAAGCAGACCTCCCTGGTAAGTCAGCTTGCTTTTCACTATGTGTTCTATTGCAAAAAACAATATGTGCTTTAGATATGATAAGTATTTTGTTGTATAATTTTTCTTTACCGGATGCATTTGCTTGATGAAGCATTCAGATTCCTTACTTAAAATCCAATGCTGTCAGTAAGAATTTCCTATGGACTGTAGGACGGTAGAGCACGTAAAGCTCTGTTCTAAAGAAGTTAGAGTGACTTTCATGAGCAGTCGTTATTCCAGGAAGGCAACATCTTTCTTCTCATGTAATCTAAAACAAGCTTAATATATGTGTGATACTCATAAAGACAATGAATTTGAGGGTCATCTCCAGAACTGAAAATCATGTGTTTTGAAAAAGAGATTTTTATTCCTTCTCTTTAACCTATTTCTTCTCTTTAACCTTTTCCAAGGAAGAGTTAAAATAAAAGGAAATCCAAGCTAGTCTAGATTTATTTATTTCGATATTTGATACACATCTTTTTATTCTTACTGTGATAACAGAAACAAGTGACTAACTGAATTTAATTTTTTATTTTACTTTTCACAATGGTATAGGATACATACAGAGGAAAAAACATTTTCTAGGGAATTACATGGCAACTCTGTTCCTTTTCATTTTCCAAAGAAATATTAGATGGTACTCTCATGTCATATTCTTCCACTTTTTATTTATTACCATAGAAACAGCCGCTGTCTATCCTTTATTTCTACAGAACAGGGATTTTATTACTGGCACCTGTCCTGCCCAGCATGCTGCTTTTTTTTTTTTTTCCTTTCTTTTTTTTTTTTTCATTATGACTTTCCATTATTGAATATAAGCAATAGTCATGGTCTCCCATAAGGAGTGTGAGAAGGAAAGCTATACTTTAGAAAATGCCGGCGTCAGAAGATGTGGTACTTAATTTTTTTTTTCTAATGCTGTTAAAATTCATTTACAAATGCTCAGTTGATGTTATGCTTTATTTAAAAGCATTATTCCAACATTTTATGATTCATCTTTGTAAAAATTATTTTGGCTACTCTAAGAAAAAAGGTGTAACTGGAGAAGAGAAGGCTGCAAGACAGTGAACTGAGAGGAAGAAATGATTTGACTTCCTAAATTTCTATGTTCTGTTAGCATGTCTGACACACATGTTCACAGTTCATGCAAAGGCAGTGAATTTTCACCATAAAATTTCATCACTTTCAGTCTCTGTATATTTAAAATATTAGTTCCACCAATACATCTAAACCCAAGTATTTTAAATATTGTATTTTAATGTGGGAAAGAAATTTTTGTGCCTAAAAATCTTTTACAGTGCTTTGAACTGATTTTGGTATGAAAGGCACTATGAAATAAAGACTATGAAATAAAGAAATAAAGAGTGTTTTTCTTCTGTTACTGTAGCATCATCCTAGGACACTTGCACAAACATGGCTGTGATTGTGAGTTGGGAAACAAAATCCCTTGTAGATAAATGATGGAATCAGTGTCAAAAGAAATGAGGTTATGAAAAGTAATTGTGCTGTATGCTCCATAACAATTTCCAAATGTACAAATGCTATATCCTTTTTTAATACAGTGAAATGGCTTCATCTGTTAACTGCTTGAAAATGTTACTTCTTACATGTATGTTCACAACAGAAGAAGATTATTTCTAGTTCAGCAGGAAAAAGCAGAAATCTATACACTGTTCTTAGAAAAGAGAAAAATATATATATATCCTATCTGTACTTGAACATGCGTTACTTGAATGTATGTACTTCAAGTACATGCATGTACTTGAATATGCATTATGAACAATGCATACTGTTCATAAAGCCTCAGAGTATTTTAGACTATTGGAATATTTAAAACTGCATAGTAGTGTTTAAAACAGAAAAGCAGTCCTTAATTGCAGGAGCATTCTGTGTTTTGTTATAATAACACTTTACACTGTGATTTGCTTCCCAGTAATTAAATCTGTCAATTAATGGCAGTTGAAAGGTACATTTATAGTAGTATCTTACTGTTATTTGATATCTTTAAAGCAGAAGATACTTTTTCATGTCACTGATATACAAGAATCCACTCAACAGCAATGAACGTGGCCTCCTTTGGGATGAAATGGGACAATGTAATCAAATGAAACAATGCTCCTCAGGTACCTTTAATACAAGAATAAAGACAATTATAGCATACAGCAAAAAATGCAGGAGGAATTTGGGTAAAAATAATTTAATTACTCAAGGTATACTTTGGTAAAATCCCAAAAAGATGGTGTCACTCTGTTCTTAATGATAAGGTTTGCTTTAAGTGCAGATAGAATAGGCATGCCAAAAGAAATTAAGAATGTTTTTTGCAGCTGATATATTCTGGGCAATCCTCTAGTGGCCAACCTGACCTCATCTAGTTTATTATGTAATATTGTGATGAAAGTATAAAAGTGATAGTTAAAAGACCTCTGTTTCATTCCTGCTAATTTATAAAAAAAGAATTATGTTTGCAATGACGGGCAAATTGCTTGATATTTCCATATTTTGTAAGAGAATCCTAATTACATACACCCTCTTTCGGTATAACTTTTCCAGTTATATACAGCTTCTCATCTTTGATCCCTATTGCTTTTGCTGGTTACCACAGTACGAAGATTTTTTTTCTAATAAATGTTTCAGAAATTAAGGTTCTGATGTCTTTTATCCCTGATCTCGCTCCCCTAGGGTCATGTATTAATTGTAATTTTGAAGCATCAAGTCCCTCAAATGCTCCAGCATTCCCCGTCTCTGCTGTATCCATTTGTTTATCCTCTGGACAAAAAGTAAAATCTGTTCATAATGACCTTGTTTCAGCTGTGGTCCTAGTTAATTCCATTATTATTTTCTATAAGAAATCCTGCAGTTCTTACTTTAAAATGGTCCTTAAAAAATCCTCCATAAATTTCAGAGAAAAAACTACTTAAGCAGACCACCATACTAGTTTTTTTCATCTTCTTGTATTTTTGTGAAGCCCTGAGCTTTTTGGAATGTGCTTTACAATCATTCCTCCCCACTTTTTGCATCCCTCTCTCCTTATTTTCATTCCATCAACTCCTCTGCCTTTACCTTCTTCTCGGTGATTCTTGCATGTATGAGAAAACAGATATCACCAGTGACACGATATTTTTTCCCCCAAAAAGCTAAATCTTGGGATCTCACTTTAGAGCCTTCTGTTTGTCTTTTGCCTGTCCAGATTGTTTTATAATATTAGGAATATGCACAATATTATAAAACAATAGGGTGGGGCTGAAGAATATATTGAATTACAAAATTAAATTAAAATTAAAATAAAATTTAAATTAATCTGGACTCACAGGAAGATTGCATTCAGTTATTTGTTCAAAATATTAGGTCTTTTCAATTTTTCTGCCCTCTGCCAACCCTGGTAATGTCTAAGCGCCTTGGCTAAGGAAGTCCTATTATTTGCAGTGTTTTGAGTGTTTGTCTTTATCAATAATGCAATTTTGCTGTAATAATTTTAGTAGGATTTATACTAGGAATAATGAAAAGGAATTTTGGAAGAACTTTTTTGTTAATGAAAAGGTTGTCTGCCAACTGTTAGAAGAATAGTTTTGGCACCCATCTGTCTGAGGCAGAGACCCCCAGCAGTTCTTTGAAAGAATATTTCTTTTTCTGCTGTTAAACAGTGATTCTTCAGTTCCACCTTCTAAGGAGAAAAAAAGGCCATTTTATTCTCAATACCATTAACATTGTATTCCAGAAAGTATGATTTTTCAAATAAAGCTAAAAGCAGAATTTCTTCCTTCTGTTACTAACTCTTCTCTGCAATAGGACCCACAAGTGAGAAAGAAGTAACAACCTACAACTATTCACGTTAAACGCTTCATTTAAAGTTTCTTTTCCAGATGTTCTGTACTGGTTTTGTGACAAAGTTGCCCCCTACATGCTTACTCTTCCATGCTATCGTAAGTGCTGCACACAAATAAAAAAAACTATTCTGTCTCCATTGCAAAATTCTTACAGCAGTTACAGCAGGGTAATTAAGGAAATAATTAAGACTAAGATGAGACACACTTCCACCTAGAGGCTGGGAAAAACAAAAAATGGATTCTGAAAAATAAGCAATGTTGAATGATTAAAATTATGTTTCCCTGAATATTGATTTGGTTTTAATCCCCTGAAATAAATGAGTCTGTTTTCAATCCAGAATCATAGAATCACAGAATGCTTAAGGTTGGAAGGAACCTCCAGAGGTCATCTAGTCCAACCCCCCTGCACACGCAGGGTCACCTAGAGCACGTGGCACAGGACTGCGTCCAAGCGGGTTTGGAAGATCTCCAGAGAAGGAGACTCCACAACCTCTCTGGGCAGCCTGTTCCAGTGCTCTGTCACTCTCATCGTTAAGAAATTTTTCCTTAAGTGTAAAATAAATATCATGACAGACTAATATCTTTTGCTAATAACTCTGATAAGTTCTGCTCTAGTTCTGCTCCTGTTGGCCCGAATTAGTGAAGCTCCGTTAGGATGATGTGTTAGAATACTTTTTTTCTCAGTTCTTTGTAGTGTTAGGCTTAGTATACAGACTTAATTTGACATAGTTCTAATATAAATCTTGCTGTATATTGCACTATGTTCACTATGATTATTCCATAAGCTAGGAAAACTGCGTTATTCAGAAATGCTTGCAGACAAAATCAGTATCAGATCTGCTAAATATCTTATTTTTTGAAAATACTGTTGAGGAATGGTTTACCTTTCTATTTTTATTTGCAATGATCAAAAACTCCCTGTACAAATTAGCAAATAATGGTATTTGAAAATTCTGTTATTGAGCCTGTAGGTCAGTGAAGTTCATTATCAAGAATGAAATCATGCTGTTTATCAGGTGCATGAACATGTAGGCAATTGCAAGTGTTTGTTCTTGCATTTGATGAGGCAGACAGTAAAAAGATCTTCACGTTGAGAATTTAGAGAAAGAAAATATCATGAGACACTCACATGTTGAAATCTTGTACATGGTAAATCCTATCACCAGAACAGAGCATAAGCTTTCTAATGAGACAAGATTAGGCAGAGTTCAGTGTGGAAGCTCCTGAGAGGGCTGAGAAAGTCATGTAATCTCCCTTGAGTGGAAATTGCTGAAGAGATTTACAGAGAAGGTGCCACATCTATGTAACCATACAGAGCATATTTATGTACAACGAAATGGTTGCTGGTACCAACATAGGTGAGGTTCAGGCAGCAGTCTTTGTGCAGCAAAATTTGCTCATAGCTTTTTTTTTAATATATGTACACAGCATATGTGCAAGGAAATGAAACTGTGGGAAGCAGAATGGACCAGCAGAAAGCTATCCTTTGATCTAGAGTCAAAGAAATCTAAAACAAAATGAGAATATTTTAATCATATAATGTTCTGATGCTCTGCTTTACTACAAATATGATGAACCTCTTTGAAAGTTCAAAGGCAGAACCTGCTTCATATTTAGTTTATGTCTTGTAATTTCCAGGCAGGAGAAAGCCATGAAGGAAGGCTACAATAGTAATAAACCAAAGTGGCAAAAGAAACAAGTGTCAGTCTTAGTTCTGAAGAAAATCCTACAGCTTCTCAGTATCAGGTAAAATTTTGGAGCAGAGCTGGGATGGTGAAGTGTCATGGAGATTTGGGGAGGGAACACAGCATTTTGGGATGTATTAGCTGAACTGCTTTTTTATTTTGGAGGAAAGACATCATTTGACCTAATCTGAGTGTTTATACCAGTTGGTAGGCAGTATGTATGGAAGAATGAAAACACAGTTTATAATTGGTTACTAACATGATACATTTACATTACTAGTTTTTATATTTAATAATTAAGTTGATTCACCACGTAGAGGCAGAAACAACATAAAATATGAAAAATGACATGTTTTATGCTGAATCACTAGAAAGGGCATTTTTGGGTGTGTTAATGTCACCAGTCTTATGGGTTTGACAGAAAAAAGGAAGCCCCAGCTGAGTCAGATTCACTTTTCAGTTACCACTGCTCTACATGTCTTATTAACACAAGCATGTTTGCAAGTGTCTGTGATGTATTCATTTCCTTCTGTTTGATTTAATCTGCTCTCAGGACAACACCCATTCAGTATCCTTCCCTTCACTACAAATAGGCAATACCAGTTACGGTCTTACACAAAATCCTACTAATTCAGACTGTTTTTCATAAGATCTCCCTGGCGGGTACAGAACTCCTCCATTCCACCCTTGCTCCTCAGACATCAGCTCAGAAAAGTCTCCTTCATCTTCATTCACAAGCTGGCAAATCTCGCACGTTCCCTCAACAGCAGCCCCATGCCCACGGTGAGGAGTAGGTTCCAGAAATTCGGTATGTGATGCAGATTATGCTGGTCTCCCCCTCCTTGGTTCTGGAGAAAATCCACTTTGATCTTCACTGCATAATTTTGATGGTCTGTGACTGGACTGATAATGAACCTTTGTGATAACAGACTTTTGTATTTTGCTTGCTTAGATTTTCCTGTTTGTTTCTGTGGCATCTTCTCAGGTACATGATAAATTGCATTTGGGAGATGTGCCAATTGACACACCAAAGAGAGACAGACTGGTAAAGCATAAGAGTCTTTGAAGAGTTAAAGATGCTTTGTGGGATTCCTGAAGGCCAGTGGTCATGCTGTGAGCAAGCCAGATAAGGGCAGAAGGGTGCCAGACCTAGATGAAAGGGCAGAAGGGCGCCAGGCCTAGCTGAAAGGGTGGAAGGACTGCTGACTAAGAGATAAGGAGATCTTGTGGAGAGTCAGATAAGGAGGCAAAGAGTTGACGCAAATAAGAGCTAACCTATCCTGAGCTCAAGCCTTGCAATATGCATGAACCTAATTAAGTTGTGTATAAGAGTGCACACTGAATGTTCAATAAACGAGTCTTGTCGATGACCATATGGTGTCGCAGTCTCCCTTTCTCCTACAAATGGTGACCCCGACGTGATGCAACGAAGGGCAATCCTCTCTCGGACAGAAAAGAAATCGGGAGAAGGACGCACCACGGTGGAGAAAGTAGGAGTTGGGTCCTCTGCAGCCAGGACGGTGCAAATCCGCCGAGCAAACGCTGGAAGGACGGCACCCCCGAAGATCATATAGATGGTTTCGGGCCATACGCGCCACCGGAGCCTGGAGAGCTGCAACAGCGCGCTGACGTCAGGAATGGATAGGCAAGTGGCGTATGAATTATTTACCCGTACCTTACAACAATGTAACGTACAGGGAATTGACTTAAAGACCATGGTGAAGCAGGGATTGTGGAAGTCCTACGGAAATTTGGTGAATAGGCTCGTGCAATCCCTGGAGCAAGCTACTGATGAACAGGCCCTCTGCAAGCTTTTGATCTGGTGCAGAGAGAATGGGTTCAAAGCCGAGCCCCACCTAGTATTCAAATCCGATGTGAAAGCAAAAAGCAAAGTGGCCGCCGGAGTCACGGCAGCCTTTGCAAGCACTTCAGGACCGGGACCGCCACGCCACCGACAACCGCTGGTGTTTGGAGATCCATCGCCAAAACCCCCCGACCTGCACCTGCAGCACCTGCACCATCTGCGCCCCCACTTCCGGACCCCCTGTCGAGCCTGAGGAACAGCCCGGCTGGGTCCAGGACTTGTTGAATCGCCTTGAAAAATTAGAGAAGGGGGCCGGGGAAGAGAAGGCGAATGAGATCAAGGAGACTGACGTTGCTGAGGGCTTGACAACAGCCAGGGGGGAGGTGCAGGGGAATTTGATCTGTCTTTTAAAGTGGGGGTTGAAGAATTGTAATGCTTTAAGTGAGGACAGAAACCGTTATTAGGGCTATTATTTCTGTTTGCTATGTTCGTCTTTATTATGTGTTGTATCCTTTGTATAATGATGCTCACACGAGGTATGGTTGAAAGGAGGAAAGATGCTTTCACCTGAATAGAGGCTCGCAGTAGCCACATTGTTTTGGGTGATTATTGCCAAATCCCAAGCCCATTCGCACCTAATTGGCGACAAGGATCGGCTTTGGCAATTGAGACAGTGGAACTCACTAGTGAAGTGCACAGCTACGTGAGGTCGTGCCACTAGATAGAAACTATGTTTGTGCTGTTTGTGTGTGTGGTCTTTAGATGTTGTGTAATGTGTATCAGCAGAGAGGACTGATTAAGTCCTATTATTAGCACACGGTCATGGTTGCGAGGAACTAGAGGGAATGTGCTGTATGAACCTTTCTGATCATTCAAATTCCATACATAAGCAATTGGAACAATTGCATGAATTGACTACACATTTACAGCACAATACAGGATTCGGCCTTGACAACTGGATAAAAGGTCTCGGTTTGGGCCCATGGCTAACATCAATTGTGCAACACTTAATTACCATAGGGATTGTGTTTATTGCAATTTTGCTTCTTGTACCATGTATCTTTAAATGCTTGCAAAACATGCTTACGCGAATAGTTAATCAAGAGTGGAATACAAGCTTAGTAGCCCAAAAAGAAAACGGGGGAAGTGTAGAGAGCATTGTTCAAACCTGGTTAATGGAAAAAGGACATAGCCAGGCAGAGCTGATACGGAGGGCTTAAGTAAGACAAAGGACAGAGTTTCCTTGAGATAAAGAAGTTGATGCAGCTGCACAAAACAAAGGCAAACAGGAACCGGTTTGATACCGGAAGAATGAAGAACCAAAAGCTGAAATACTGGCTACAAAACAAAACAAAAACAAAAACAAAAACAAAAACAAAAACAAAAAACAAAAAAAAAAAGAGGGGGAGAATTGGGAATTTTTTAAATTTTTTGATTTATAGATATTGGAACCAGATGGGTGCCAGCGAAATGGGTGAGACCTTGGCTGGAAGCAAACTCGCCTAGATCAGATGTAGCAGGCAAGCAACCAGTACCCTAGCTGTGGAAAGTGTGAGCCTGCAGAAGGAAAACATGGGAGGAAGAAGTGTTACTGTTGTTATTAGCTGTATGTTGTAGCTTTTAGGAGGTAGTATTGCTTTTAACGCTATTATAGGGGTTAATGCTGCTTTTAGCGCTAATGGATATGTTATGCTTTTTAGGCAGATTGTTAATTATAACCAAATCAAGAGTGGTTGGCTTTGTGGAACAGCAGATCAACTCGATGCACCGGTGTTAGGTATTAAGTGTTGGGATGGTGTTGTTGATCCTATGTTGCATTCTACTAGTTGTGCCTTGCTTATTGAAATGTGTATCAAATATGATTGAGAATGCTGTAAAGAAGGTTTGGCTGGCTACAATCACTGAGCAAAACGGGTTTGATGATTCCACTAATCTTGTGCATTTTGGTGGTCGTTCCCTGCCTGATTAAGTGTCTGAGACAGACAGTAGACAAGGCGATCAAAGACATATTTTGGGTGAACCATCAAGAATTCTGGCTTGCTCAAAAACAAGAAGGGGGAATTGTGGGATTCCTGAAGGCCAGTGGTCATGCTGTGAGCAAGCCAGATAAGGGCAGAAGGGTGCCAGACCTAGATGAAAGGGCAGAAGGGCGCCAGGCCTAGCTGAAAGGGTGGAAGGACTGCTGACTAAGAGATAAGGAGATCTTGTGGAGAGTCAGATAAGGAGGCAAAGAGTTGACGCAAATAAGAGCTAACCTATCCTGAGCTCAAGCCTTGCAATATGCATGAACCTAATTAAGTTGTGTATAAGAGTGCACACTGAATGTTCAATAAACGAGTCTTGTCGATGACCATATGGTGTCGCAGTCTCCCTTTCTCCTACAATGCTTTTCTTAATCCCATTAGGTTAACTGGTGTGTGTATCCTAAATTATGATGTTTATATGGAATGATGTCAGTGACTTATACTACATACTTAGCTGAAGGGAGCGTCAGTTTACATTTGGGTTTGAGGTCCATGTGTGATAAGTAGGAGTTAATTACAAGGATTATACCAATAAACTACATGTGTTATTGGAATAAGACTGCATTTTTCCTTCATCTATCTGTGAATTACTTCAAATATCTGACTACTGCATGACATATGCAGTAACATATAACTATTACAGTGAACAGATTTAACGGAATTTCTGTAAATCATCCTTTTACTGGAAAAAAATAAAATGCAAAGGGAAAGTGTGTATATAATCCTTATCTCCCATTTTAAAAAAAACTTGTCAAGGGTATTTACTATTTGCTAAATACAGTCCTTTAGAGCAGTAGGTGGGGCACAGATATCAATACAGGCCTCTAGTAACTACTGAAAAGTTATCAGTGTTTTTTCTGTTTTGTCTGTTTTTGCCTCACAGGCAAAATGTCCGAGGGGACCACAAACTGCTGCTGATGAAATCTCTTTATATGTGGAGCCATTTAAAACTGTTGTTTTTGATATCTGTCCATCATTCTTGTCATGCCCAGTTCTACTATCTTTTTCTTTCCTCTGCACTGGTTTTCCCTCTCCTGCAGCTGCTACTGCAGCCAATTTTGCATGTGTCATTGACACATTGTGCATGTGTCTGCAAAGCCACACACCTGCGAAGCCTAGATCTTCACCATTTACATTGAAGTTTCAAGATGCAGATCTTTAAGTAACTTCTATTAATTGCTATCCAGGCTGTATGTGCATAGTCACCCTGAGCATCCAATGTACCTGTGCCAGTTTCTAAGGGAATGACTGACATGTACAAGAAAGAATGAGTCTTTTCGTGGGAGCATCTCTAAGTGTCTTTTCTGGTGATTGAAAATAGAATTTTTGACGTTTTAAGAGAAAAAAATCAAAAGTTCTTTAGAAACATTCACAAGGTATGGGGGTAAATATTAACCTTAGAAAAGAATATATGACCATATTTATAGGAAAGTTTTGTCCAAATGAACATAGTGATATCTGGGATGATGTGGGACACCCTGGACTATCCACTTAAAAATCACAATGCAATAAATCAGTGGGATCTTCTGAGTACAGGGTCTAAGCCGAAACTGTTCTAAATTCAACTTCTTTTTGCTTTCCCATATGTGAGACTTCAAGATTTTGCTCACCTCCACGTCTCTCTTTTATAAAGTCTGATGGTGATCCTTGCAGATTTTTTTTTTTAGAGAAGATAGGCAAATAAAAAGAAATGTCTGTACTAAGTGCAGATGACTCACTCAAGTAAGACTTTAGGAGAAAAGAAAAGCTTTTTAAATTTTTTTTTTCCAAATCCTCCATCAGTTTATTTGAAACTTTAAAGAAGAAAAAAAAAAGACAGAAAGAGAGACATTAAATGATATGTAGGATCCGAGTGACGTTGAGATGTCTATAAAGTTAGCAGTAAAATAAATACAACACTACCAAAATAATTTCTGGCTAAAGAATATTGTTTAGAGCAAGTAGACAGTTAAAGTGGTAAATCAGTGTTCATGCTTTTCTTTGCAGTTTTTTTTTTTTTTGGATTTGTTCTGATTTAGTATTTTCATATGAGAGAGTGACACAGAAAGTCAGCGCTGATAGAATTGGATGACCGTATGAGGGCAAGAACTTTAGAATTTGACAGTTTGAGATGATAAAAAAGAGGATTGTAATGATTAGTTAAAGATGACTGTGAAACAAACAAAAGCTAGCCTAATAAGTATCAGATGAAACATTTCCTATAGCTCAGGGAATAATTAGTACACAAATACAAGACTCTTTCTAAGGTCGAGTTTAGATCACTGTAAGCAAGACTGGTCACCAGTAATCAAGGAAAATGAACTGAAATAGGAGCAAATGAAATGGTTCCTAAGTATGAAGGTAATTAATTTTCATGACAGCTTTTTAATAGTAAAAATGAAGGTGACCAACTTATCTCACCTGAAAGTGGAGCTTAGTACAGCAGAATATATGTTAATACCGAATTTGAAATTCTACTTTTAGAATGTCCTTTGGTGTTTGGGCTGTGGCAGTGGTCTCCACAAAGCTCTCGTTTAGAGTTTCCCCAAGACACTTCTGGCCATTTTAGCAGTGGGGCTTTGTTCTTACGCATTCGCTGGTGCAAACCAGCAGCACTGCACAGGGATTACTGCGCTTAACACATCTGTAAGACTGGTATAATCACAAAGGAAATCTGTTTCAAAGAATGCATCTGAATTTGGGTCAAAAGCAGTTTCAGAGTTGTTTTTTGATTAAATGTAAATAACTATTTTTCAGATTATTTAGATTCAATTTGTCTGAATTTCTTCTAGCAAGTCAGCAACATTCTGCAGTCATCATGCATTCCAATGAAAGAAGCATTCCCCAAGTCCCATGTTCTCCATTAATCTGTCAAAATGGCACTCTCCTATTTTATGGCTAATTATTCTTTTTTGTTATACAGTTGTGAAGACACTTTGCATGTGTTTTTTAAGTGATTTACTTTTCTTTGTAATTAGATGGCATGATTAAAATATACTTTATATTGCATCGCTATTTCTTTTAAAGAATGACATTTATGTTGGGGGAGAAGAAGCTCATGAAATAATGACAACTTGCTTTGATAGGATTGTCCCTGTAGTGAAATCCTATGGTATCAAAAGGCCAATAATTTTTCTTTGTTCAGAAGTTACACTGTAAAAAGGCAATCTGCATTTAAATAGTGTTCAGTAAGTTATTGGAAACATTATAAAAATGTTCACAAGATACAGACTTTATTATCATTCTCTTAGCAAACAGTCTACAGAAAGAACCCAGAAAATATTTTTTCTTGCCATTCTCAGCTGGTTTACATGGGTAGATATTTTCCCGAGAATGACTCATTTTTTCTGTATTTAGCTAACATATTTTAATTCATCTTTATTATCTGTGAATTAATTCTAGTCTTATTCCTTGTCACTTATTACGATGATTATAGTTTTTAAAACCATTCTTCATCTACCACATCTCAGACATTTCATTTTTCTCCCTGCCACCTTCTCCTTTTGTGGTAGGGCAATGCTTAATTTTAGGCAAGTTATTACTCAAAAATTAGTTTTATCATTGTCCTACAGAAGTCATATTAAAAATTACTGTGCTTGGCTTTTAGACTAATACTTCTAGACATTGATAACCTCTGCTTCAGTTGCCCGGCAATGCAGCCAATCTCTGAAGTTTCAGCCAAGCTGCCGCGCCGATGCTTGTGCTATTGCTGAGGGAGCTGGTGGCGCAGAGGGAGGAGGAACGTCAGTAATTCACTCGCTTGCGTAGGGTTTGGAGGGTGTTCGGACAGTTACACAGAGCACACGAGAAAAGGAGGAAAGAACTGCTCCTGGTTTGGAAGACTACTACTGTATCTGCCAGGAATTTCCTACAAAGCATCGGGCATGTCACCATGTTTTATTTAGCAATGTTAAATGGATCCTTGGCTGCTTTTCTATTGCAGTCCTCCCAGAGTATCTCTACAGGCCATGTGGGCTGATGAAGTCCAAGTTTTCATGTTCTTGACACTTCTCCACAGCTGGAGGCCACATCTTCCAAAGGACTCTACAGAAAGCCATGCTTAGCAGTCCCCAAAGCAGCATTTATACCATGTGTCTGTGAGGAGCTACGGAGCTGGCACAGAGTAATACAGTCCATGAGACCTGACTTTTACCTGGACTGTGCTTAGATATAGGTCTTAACTGCTAGGAAGGCTCCCAGGCAGCAGTGTGAAAATCCTGTGGGGAGGCTGGATATCTTCACATAAAGTAATGTACAGCTCAAGAAACTCAAGGATGCTTTAGGTTTACAAAGAAGACAAGCTCAGCATACTTGCCAATTCTATGATAAGGTTCATGAGGTATTTAACAAGTTGAGCACTGAAATTCTGACAGTCCAAAGCCCTTTACTTTGACTTGACCTCAAGGGAAAAAAAAACACTTTTTGTTTGGAAAGACTGGGATGTGAAGTTAGTTCAAGTATACAGTATTATTCCAGGTGATCCAATGGGCATACAACTTGCCTAGTTGCCTTATATAGAATGTAAAAAATAAATAGGTATTAAGCATGGATGACTTTAACAAACCAAGATGCATACACTATCTTAAATAAAGGATTCCAATAGAATAGAAAAGAATCCTGCATTAAATGCATCCCCTTAGCAGCACTTCTTCCCTGTAGAAATGAAAACAAATGCTAAATTTGTCAACATAGAAAAATTACTATAAAGTAAATACACTGTGAAGTTACTGGACAACCATGACAGTAAAACCACGTAAGTTAAGAACAGCATAGTCCAGAATAGGACTACTAAATATGAATATTACTCCTGAAAATAGCTCAGCCAGAGGCTTTCAGATGTGCATGCAAGGAAAATGTTTTGGCAGCATGAGTTATGTGAAAAAAAACACAGAAAGACCATGTTCAACTCTTCTTTTACATATTTCTATGAAAACTTCCTTCAGTATTGCCTCAGCAGCAAGATATCCTCACCTTTAGGATGAAAACAAATATCGGTGAGGTGTTGATGTGCTATGAATTTGATGACGATGTGGGCTGCATAATGCTCTGGTATGTATGTATGAAAGAAAAGAGCTTGTCAATGAAGACCAGCAAATGCTAGGCAGGACTGAATGAGATTAGTTTGTGAGAGACACACTCAGCAACAAAGATATGGGAGAAAGGTGAAGGGAATTGTATACACAGAAAAAAAGCAAGATTATAAGAGCTTCATTATATCTATTCATTCATTGCAGCAAATTCATCTATTATTTAATAAAATTAAGTGCATCACCCAAAATTCCTTGCCCGAGCTTTACAGAGGAAGTTGGATAAGAGGAATAAGGAACATACTGGTGAAATACTGTTTTAAAAATGAAAAACAACGACATACCTTGCGTCTATTTTGAAATGAATCCTATGATTTAAATTAATATAAGCGCATGCAGAATTGAAGTTCTTTTTGTAGCACTTTCATCGAGATGTTTATGTATGTAAAACACTGTGTAGAATTGAGATGACCACCTAAAACAGGAAGACTGACGATTGTTAGATTTTCAAAGTTGTTCCTGGATCTGTGGTCATCGGAAGGCCAGTTGCACTCTGTAAAGCACCAGCTTCTTTTCAGGGAATGATAATGCCACTGTTGAGTGATGGCTAAATGCTTAAAGCAAGCGCGGATGGGAGCTGCCCAGGCATGTCTTCCAATAATGGCAAATAGTGACAGCAAAGGACTGTTTGAACAGGGATCTGAAGTGAATATAAGCCAAGACCTTCAAGTTTTCAAAGAAGAATTTGGAAGACTCAAATGAGAAACATATAATGACCCAATCTTAAGAGATTAAGAGAAAAATTTAGATATATACTCAACAGAAAAAATGGCCAAGCACCTGGAAGCAGAGGAATGTACTGGGATTACTGAGATGAAATTGCTCCCTTTGATGGGATTCTGTACAAAGTACTGTATCATATTTCACAATTCCTAGGAAATCGTTGCAAGGTCATAGGACAGTAACGACCTAAATCCCTTCAGATTTGGATAGTCAAATCTGAAGCTTTCCTTAGTGATGAATGATTTGGCTTTCTTGGTCCAGCTCCTCTAATGGATTCTGAGTCTTTATGACAAGAAGAGTTGGAAAAATACTGTATCATCAGAAAAGAAGATTCTGCGTTTTCCCAGTGTGCTGATAATTATTCGTTATGATTTAATTGTGCCCTCTCTGATATAGACACACACAATATCCTGCTAAAATCTCAGAGTATTGGTCTGACTTGCAATTTCCTGGGTTGGAAGTGTCCTATTGGAATTAGCGCTTAAGCTGTGAATCATCTCTCACAAACAGGCAGGTTCTTTCTGTTGTCAGGGTTTTGTTCAGCAGACTGGGCACTCCAAAGTATCCCTTCAGAACTGTATTTTGATTTTATTTTGAGGACTGTAAATAACTATAGCAAAGGTTTGATCCACAGATATATCTGAGCAAACTGAGATACACGCTAGCCAGTAGGATCTACTGTCATTGATAGCATATCTCGTTTATCTTTTATTTTTTAAAGATAAAAATACTGCCTGTTCATTTATTTAGTGAAGTCTATATTGTATGAAGAAAACTAAATGCAAGAATATAGTCAGACTTTATTCTAGGCTAATGACTAGTCTCTTCAAATACTTGTTCCCACATTTTTGTTGCAGGAGTGGTATTTGAGTACACATTTGTCATTCTTCACAGTTCAAAGTGTCAGCTTCCTTTTCTTCTTTGTCTTTTAACTCTTTTTTTTTGCTAGGAAATGCTAACATCCAACTCATTCTTTGCTTGATGCATTCCCTCTGAACACTGTGATACCATGAGAGCAGGATAGGGGTCTACTTCCATATTTTGAATAAATTAGGCACATCATGAATATTTCTATGGTTAAGGGGTTTAGAAAAACAGCTCAATTCACAAGGAGCAGCTACAGGAACAATAAACTGTTTCTACATGTGGGGCGTCAACTGCTGCTTATTTTCCACAGCCATAGTATGTGATGTCACTCATACTCTCTACTGTCATTTGTAAATTAAATGTTGAAATATTTTAAAACTTAAGTATGTCAACATTTATTTAAATGGTAAGTGGCCTACCACATCCACGTCAACTCTCCATAGAGGCAACATTTTAATATGCTACTCTCAGGAGATTTGGCAGTGAAATTTCTGCTTCCAGACATTGCTGCTATCTGCACACACTGAAATGACACACTGTTGATCACCACTGATCAGCCCGGATATTTGCAGGTCATTTATGATAGGAGAGAAAGGAAGTTTCTTCACCATAGTGAATAATGACAGAGATAAAATGTAATCTTGATAGATAATCCTGTTAAGGGGGAAACTGGAAAGTATTTAAACATCCTGCTTGATACTAATAGGCTATTCTATAGGATTACATCTAAGATTAATACTCAGTGTTTGTAGATGGAGCTTCCTCTGTGCAGTCACAAGCTTCTCTGGAATCTTTGACGGTTGTTGCTTTTTTTGCAGATGATGGAGACTGAATTTTATCAAACTATTCTGTTTTCTTCACTATACATATATATATAGTTTTTTTAAAGGAATGTCTAACAATAGTTTAATATGTTAGCCTGAGGATATTTCTATTTGTTATCTCATTACAAAGACACAGTTGATTTTCTTTTAAAAGTTGACAAAGATAATAATTTTCATTGAGAGTCAGCAGAGAACTGAAAGTTGTTCATTTCTACCAGCTTTAATGAAGGCCAAGTATCTTTCCTAGGGAGGCAAATCTTCAGGTGGTCGCTCGGAGCTAAACTCTTTTTTCACACATGAGGAGAGGAGGGGATGGCTCAGACTTTCCCCTGCCTTGGGCAGCTCATGAAGATGCCAGGTAGAATTGCAGTCTTTTTGTGACCAGGGGAGAAGGGGCTCGCTTGTATTCCTGCTCTTCCCAGGGGAATGATGCAGCTCTTCACTGCACTGTAAGCTGTGCTTAACACGCACACTTTAACTCTCAGTGTTACTTTGGGTCTCTCTTATGGAATTATGCTAATAAAGAATTAGTAAATGTGTGGGGTTAATATTGTTTTTAAGTGCAATTCCTCATTCTTCACCAACATAATAATAATTTAATCATTTGATTTGTCTGAAGAGGAGAATATGGACTTTAGTAGATTGAATGAGACATATAATTAGACTACATAGATAAAATATGTCAGAAGAGTTAAAAAACTGTTAATTGTTTCAGCCTGGCAGATTTGTGTAATTCTTATGAACAGAATCATTTTGATGTTTTAATTCATCTCTTTTACTCACCCCTGTGAAAAACAGAGAGCTACAGATTCTTGGGAAGAAAAATACCTACAAAGTCACACTGCCGTTAATTAGTACGACATTCTCTTTTGGATATCTGATAAATTGAACTTGAAATGAAGATTTGAGATTAAGGTCAGACTTTCACAAAAACAATTTCAGCATTTGAATCCTGGAGAACAATACAAATATCTATGCAATAATGTCCTAATTACTGACACAGTACTCTACAGGCTGATTCAGTGGAAACAGGTTTACATATTTAACTTCATGTATTCTGTCTTATTCATGATATGTTGTGCATCTATTTTTACTTTGCTGGATTGAGACCTTTCTTACCGAAAGGGTGGTCAGAAGGGAGTCTTTGAAGAGTCTTAGATTGTCAGATGAGGGAGCAAGAGATTCATGCAAGAGTGTAAAGAATGAAGTGAGAGCTCTGGGAGGAAAAACAAAAAAGAGGGAGTTTGTTTTGAGTGTGGAACAGATACAGTTAGTGTTATTGATGTCATTTCCATATCCAGCATGGCCAACTCTAAGCATTCTGAGTGAAAAAAATGTTAAGATACTAGAAATCAGAAAAGAGCCTGGAAGGAGAGACCACATCATTGAGTGAAACTGCATTATACGAGGAAAAACTGTATAGATGAGAAGTTAATAGAAAAACAATTTAATCGTAGAAGTTACTGGTTTTGTCCTGTATTCATAACTAAAGCAATACCCTTCCTTACTTTCTTATACCATATTCTCCTTCTTGCATTGCTTATCCTCTTTATTTTCTATTCAACATAAAAAATATTTTCTGATCTGCATTTGCTGTGATTTTCAATATAACGCGTTCCATACACTGCTATTAGCATATTTGCTGAAGCTGTATGGTACATCTTATTGCAACCTGAAGAAACTAAACCCAGCAGTGTTGACATATTGGAAATGAATTTGAGATTTGTGAATTATTAAGCTCTGGAGATTCCGGATGGAAAGGATGTTGCCAGCCTGCCCAAGGGACACTGACAGACTATGGGACCTGAAACTAAAGAGCCACAATAGACTTCCATCTCCAGGCAGGGCATGTAATACAGGAGCCTTTCATGAGGTTAAGTGTTATGTTTCCTGCAGACATGAAACAAAGAGGTATACCTGGATAAAGAGGAGAACAGTAATAATGGAAGCTCAAAGCATCGAAGAGGCATCACAGTGTGTGTTTGTCTTCACAACTGCAGCTATCCTGCATTTACCTAGGCAGTGCACCAGAGAAGTCATACACATTGTCAAGAAACACATAAGACAGTGAAAAAATGTTTTAACTGATACTAATATTCTCATCATGACCACTTCTAACTGCAAGGTGTGAAACTCAGAGCAATGCAGTTCTTCTGAGGAGTCAGGTTTTGCATGAAAATAGCAGTCTGATCTCACTTAAAAGCTACCTTTTTGCGTAATAAAAGATGATAAATAGCTTCTTTTTTTTCTTTTTTCTTTTTTCTCCTTTATTTCTCTGGGGAAAAGAAGAGGCAACATTTAAGGTGCATTTTGAGTGAAACAGGAGAATCCTTCCAGCATAGGAAGTGAGGTGTTTTTTTTCCTCAGGGCTTGAGGCAATATGAGAGCAGTCCCTGAATTTCAAAGGAGACAAAGAAGGAGGGGTAGCTGAACTGCAATAATTATGAAAAAAGAGAAAAGAAGAAGAAAAAAGTATGCAAATAAATGATCAATCACCTTGGCCTGTAGTACAGAAGAAATGAGTCCCCCTGCTTCTACAGTGTATTTTTACTTTCTGTATTGAGGCCTGAGGACACTTTCTTTTTGGTGGTTTTGAATTCTACAGTGTAGAGTAACAAAAGCCTAAAAGCAAAGCAGCAGGTCTAACATAAAGGAAATCAGTTTGATTAGAGAGATAAGGAAGCAGTTAATTTCACCGTAAAGTGACTCATTCCTAATACTTGACCTGGGAAAGGAAGTGCTCAGTGAGAGGCTGCCCCAGACACCAGGTTGGAGAGTGCGTGTCCTCGGGCCACAGGGGTGTCTGAGCTGATGCTCTTTGGGAAGCTGAGCACAGCTGCAAGGCCTAGGGGCAAGCCTAGGCACTGAGAAGTGTGTACAGAAAGCACCACATAGAATAGTCGCAATGTGAGATCCTAAACCAAGGCAGAGCTGTGATGGGGATGTCCTGCCAGGTACTCACTGGTGGCCACGCAGTTTTTGAAAAAATTTCACCTTGGTGCGCTGAGGGGTGGCAAAAACTAAATGCTCTCAAACTTGACAGGAGCTGGCAGCTTGGTGTTAGCTTCTTCTGCTGGTGTTGTGTCCCTTATGGTGATGGGCAGGAGGTGGCTTCACCAGAGCGCCGGGCTTGGGGCAACATTAGCATCTCCTACCACTTGGGTGACAAGGCCACCGCACAGGCCGCGCTGAAGGAGGTGCCTGTGCCTTTCTGCCGTGCTGCTCCACGAACACAGCCTGGAAGAGGCTGGGGAAAACTTTGCCTTTTTCCTTTTCTAGCTTTATAAAAGCCATGTCAGACCAAATCCTCAGTTAGTGTAAATTGGCTTAGTTCCACCGAAGTCAATGGCACTATACAAAGGCCCTGGCCCCTGTGCGTAGATAATGCCGAAGAGTCTGTCAGTGCTGCTCGCCTGTTTGAAGTACTTTGCTCTCGACGAGTGATAAGGGATGTTTCTACCCCTCCACATGGTGAGCAAGGAGCCTGCACACCCCGAGCAGCCCCTGAAGGCAGCAGGAGAGCTGCACAGGCACTCGGGACTGACCGAGGGGTTTTCTGAGGTATTTGCAGAGCGCTGCCCAGTGTTTGCTGCCTGAGCTGCTCGCTGGAATTTCTCAGGTTCTCTTTCATAAGTCTCAACTTGCCATAATTACAGTGGCTCTGAGGAGTAGTTTAAGACTATGGTCTTTTATTTACGCATTGTGATAGCTTTGCTTTCGTTTAGTTTCTTTTTATTTTGTAAACCACAATAATAGTAATATAATACACAATCTGTTTGTTTTTCTTAGCAGGATTAATATCTAGGTGCTATTGTATTCTACCTGAGTTTGCTAAATCTTTCTGTGACTTGGCTAGGTATAAAACTGGAGACAGAGAAAATGTATTGCCTGTGAAAAAGTACTGAGACATTCTCACAGAACATTACAAGCTGGTAGCAATGCTTTAAATCATGCCAAAGTTTAAATTTTCTTAGTACCACTGAAGTGGTAAGAAATAGGGAGAAATAGTGCATATATAACTTTTAAATTTGATATTTTAGTTTTATTTGTCCTTCTCCTCTGACTGTCTTCCAAAAAAAAAATTACTATAAAATGCAGATGTCTCAGGTAAAAACTCTTAAATTATAACAAAAGCTGAAAAAATGAATGAGCTTCTTGTTCCTCTTGTTAGTTCTCAGCTAAGCATTGTTTATTAGGATATATGCCTCTAATGACATTCATGATTAAGGATGGAACAATCTGGCCCTTCCCTGTTTTCAAACCGGGGATATAGCAAAATGAATGAGCATTGCAAAAAATATAGGGATGCTAAACCACCTCTTACAGCATGAGTATTCCATCATTGTAAATCAAGGGAGGAGAATAACAGAAAATAAGCAGCAAATAATTCTCTAGGATTATGGCTATATGGAATATCTGCTACTACTCTAAAATGAATTACACAGGAGAAAAATTTAGAGGCATAGTTAGGAAATGGACCAATCTCTGTAGACTTGCTGATAAAATCAGACATGAAATCAACCTCTGTATCTTCTGAAAGGAAATTGTGATTTTTTTCTATTAAGTTTATAATAATACTGTTGCCTGACATTGGCAATCGACTCCGTCCGCCGAGGCGGCCAGGCACGTCCCACCCGTGCCTGGGCCAGAGAGCACAGACACCAATATGAGGATGCTGCAAATGGCGTTTAATATACGCAGGCTGGATCTTATAAAGGTAGCGAAGGCGGAAGCATGCCTATATAGCCAATAAGCGTTGCTCTTTACCTAATATGGCATATGCCTTAGTTCCCTATTCTTCCCGTACATCGCGAGATCTTCCGAGCGCCGTACCCTACATCTCCCCCCCCCCATGTTAATCTAAATATCCTAAATATCACTACTTTGAACAAGCTGCTAATAGCATACATTGTGACTGCCTTGTTTCTGTGAGCGTCGTAGCTGATGCAATACATAGTGGATTATACATGACAAAATAGGCATGCTGCAAAAGACACCAATCAATACCATAATGATAATCAACCCAAGCTTCCACAATCAATTCAATTGAGCCAGGATAGTAATCATGTCCAGATACTGTTGCCTATGTTCTCAAGCCATCTCCAGTTTCCTGGGTTACGTCTTATCATTTGTAGCAGATCTGATCCTACGTTTTGAATGTCCTCCGACCTCTTGCCGATCTTCTCGTAGTCTTCTGTGGTCAGGCAACAAAATTTTAGGTTTTTGAATGTTCTGGACCGGCCTCCCGCCACCTGGAGAATCTCGAAGATTACGTTGATGGCCTTGTGATGTGCTTTGAGTATCTTGTTGACATCCCTAAAACCTGCCGCTATCTGTTGAGACAATGTGTTTACTGCTTTATTCGTCCACAACAAGTGACAGGTCGAGCTTTGAATTTTGTATAGCCCTGTTGATCCTAAAATCGGGCCGAGGCAAGTAATATTAGCATTCACCAGGACGAGGAATGGTGCCTCGCTCATATTACCCGGTAAAAAGACACCAGGTGACATGGGGGCAAAAAAATTTTTTACAAGGGTTGGGGGTATTTGTCTGGTGGTAGGTATGCAGCAGCCAGCAAGCATAGCGCGCTAGAGCAGGAAATGTTTCAGGTGGGGAGAATTATAGTACCGTTCGTCCATCTTGTACCTGAGTGTCTAACAAGTCTTCGGGTATAATCCACTCCCTGTTTCCTTCATCATCGCTGCAGCTAAATCTTCCCACACCTCTGTCTATATTTATTGTGTTATAACTTTCACAGGTGGCAGAGGGGTCTGATGTAATCTTTCTCTCCCATTTCTGAGCCTTCTGAGTGACTATCTCTAGGTACCCTGTGAAATTCACATGATGGGAGCGGTATGTCACATTAACATATGACCCATATGGTGACCATGATTCCCCATACACTGTCCCACTAGGCAGTATTGTGAGATTTGCTGCTCTTCGTGCCATTAATTTGCATAAAGCGTTATCTGTTAGCGAAGCCGCAAAACTTACAAAAGCAAAGCATGTTAGTGAATTGTGTGGAAGGAGCGTTTGTAGAAGAATTGTTTGAAAGCAGGAACTGAGAGGAAAACTAGGGCCTCACATAGCTCTGGCATTACAGAGGCCTGCTTGGGGTGCTACACAGTTGCCACTTCTAGGATGGTTGGTACGCACGGACTCTGCTCCTCCACGGTTCCCTGGGCAACGCAATCTGCCCTCCTCGCAGCTGCGAAAGGGAGTAACGGAGGACGGAGCGGGGTGAAAGCTCCACGGCCAAACTCTGTTGCACTCCCTTTGCTGGGCTGCTGATAAGCTGCACAGTGGCTGTCTAATGAGAGATATACGATAACATGTCCGGTGCTGTGCCAGCAAAAGTGGCAAATGATGAACTTTGCTTAAACTTTGCTCATTATAATGTGAAAACCGTACCTCCATCTCAGAAGTTACCCGCCTCCGAGGTACGACCACCCCTCACTGAGCATGCGCTTTAGATTTTCGGTTGACTGTACCTTTAAATGAAAGCGAGAAACTTTTCCACCAATCAACAACAAGGTTAAGTATGACTTTAGTCACTCAAGCTCCACCTGAATGTAAAGAAAAGTATAAAAGGTGAACTAAGGATGAAAAGTCTGGAGGGAAGAATTCATCGTAACTCCTGGGTCAGTCGAGAGGCTGATCCCCCTTCCCTCCCCCTGCGCCGGGACGCTGCCCGAGGAGACTCGAGACTGGACGTCTTCTCCCATTTTCTGGGGTGAGTGATGATTGCACATTTGTACATCAGAGCTAGCTAAAAACCCCATGCTCTAGTAGAGAATTTCCTTTACTAACATCGAAACCTGCTTTGTAAATGCTGCACTTGAATAAATCACACTGTTTGTGAACTCGACTATTTGTTTGCGGGGGGGCAATCGGACCTGCAGTTGACAGACTGTTCGTGAATCCGATACCTTTTTTGATACCTCCTTCCCCCCCCCCACCATTACCACTACGGCTTTCAAACTGCAACATTTTCAACACAGGTTGAGATCAGGACTTTCCCCTTTTTCCACCCCGGTGGGGAGGCAATAATGGGATGCGCCTCTCGCCCTCGCCCATTGTCGGGCCTAGGATTCTGTGTTTCCTGGTCGACTCCATACAACCTGTATCAGCAGGATAACGCAAAGAGACCCTTTCCTCGTCTTGCCATGTCGATTGTTTGTTTTGCTGTTTCCTTTTCGACCGGACAAGGTGCTTTCTTAGGAGGTCGGGGTCCAGTCGAATCCTCCATCACTGAGGTGTATGGGTTGTGGGGGTCGTCCCATCAGCTGTTCCTGTAGGGGTAAGCTCATAGTTGCCATGAGTTTTGAGGTTCGGTCTTATCCACCTTGCGGGTACCCATTTCACTACCTCCTGCTGTCTTACGGCCGCGTAGCCCCTTCCCTGGGTTACCAAGTTCCACCCAGACTCCCATATCCCTTTCTCTGGGAACCTGACCAGAACTGGGGGCCCATCCTCTATAGCTGCGACCGCCCAATGCTTATCCACTGGTGCCTTGTTCTCATTTCCACGAATGAAATGATTCAGCGAATATAGCGCTCGCATCAAAATTTCTGGTTGCTTCATACTGGGAATTCTTTGGGTATGACCTTCCCCCTCCCCAAGGATCTTGATTTTTTGTTTGAGGTTTTGATTTGCTCTCTCTACAATTGCCTGTCCTTGGCTATTGTGAGGAATTCCGTGTTGCAGTTGAATTCCCCATTTGTCAGCCCAGTCTTGCGTAGATTGGGCTGTGAAGCAGGAGCCGTTATCTGTTTTGATTATTCGCGGAACGCCTAACCATGCTATAGCCGTTATCCAATGCTGGTGAGCTGCACGCGCAGTAACCCTCTGGTGTTGTGTGGCTATGATCAGTCCACTGCATGTATCCACTGTAACTGCTAACCAGGGTCGTGGTCTGAATAAAGGGCATAATGTGAAGTCTGACTGCCAGATTTGATTTGCCTTTAGGCCACGGGGATTTACCCCAGCACCCCATAGAGTCGATCGTTGGCAATACGGGCAAGTGGCTACCACATCCCTGGCTGCTGCAAGGGGAATGTTGCAATGCTTTGCAAGGGCTCTCGCTCCTATGTGGAGGTGCTCGTGTATAGCACGAGCTTGTGTTATTGTCCATACACCCTTGGCTGCTGCATCAGCTTTATTGTTGCCTTCCTGATAATATCCCTGTATACTGGCATGACTTCTCACATGGACTATGGAGGCTGTGGTGCTGCGCTGTTGCAGCGCCTCCTCCAGCATGATGGCTATTGGCGTGCCCGCCCATACATTCTCCTGTGTGCACTGATATGATGTATTGAGTAGGCTATATGGATTCAGCTCTGTCCAGTTGCTTTGAGGAATACCTAACACCAGTGCATCAATTGATCCGCTGTCCCACAAAGCCAACAACTCTTAATTTGGGTATAATTAACAATACGCCTAAGTAGCATAACATATCCATTAGTGTTAAAAGTAGCATCAGCTTCTATAATAGCGTTAAAAGTAATATTACCTCCTAAAAGCCACAATATACAGCTAATAATAACAGTAACACCTCTTCCTCCCATGTTGTTCTTCTGCAGGCTCACACTTTCCACAGCTAGGGTACCAGCTGCCTGCCTGCTACGTTTGATGTATGCGAGTTTGCTTCCAGCCAAGGTCTCGCCCATTTTTGCTGGCACCCATCTGGTTCCAGTATCTGTAACGATACAAGCATACCCTTTTCCCCAGGTTATTAAGCCCAAGGGTCCCATCCAGTTTCCCGTGTTCCAGTCTGTCAGCATCACCTTACTCGGACCCGACTTTACTTCTGTCAGGCCTCCCTTTAGCCCAGCCCTGTGTTTGACCATCAGAGGGACTAGGCTATCCTGGGGCAATCTCAAAAGTTTAAAACATATTCTGCTCTTGCCAATTTTTTGTTTTTCGTAGCTGGCGTTTCAGCGTTTGGTTCATATGTTCCACTATGTCATGGTCCTCAGGATGTAATAGTATGGTGAAAAAACAATCTTTTAAATCGATTATTAAGATGTCCAAATCATTTTGAAAGGTTCTCGATTTCCATTTCTATTTATGTTTGCATAGCTTCAATTTGGTTTCCTCCCCAGAAATTGCTTGGGATTTCTGTATATTAAGGAGGCCCCCGCTCCAGTAGCATTGAGGCTTTTACAATTTGTAAGGACTGTTGCAGGTCCTTCCGTGTCAGTTGCACTGGAGCTTGGCCATCGCTTCATTCTTGTTTCCCATGCTGAAGTACTTCCCTAGTCTCTTTCCAAGGATACAAGTCAGAGTACGGCTCCCAGTCCTCCATCGGTGGGGTGGGTGGGCGGGGGAGGTGGGGGGGGACGCCGTAGTCTGAGTTATTCCTGACTTTCCCACTTTCAAATTCTGGACTTTCTTGTTGTGCTTATTTAGCCCTCTCTGCTGATATATATATTACACAATAAAGATCTAAAAACCACAGACACAAACAGCACAAACACAATTTCCATCCAGTGGCACGACCTCACGTAGCTGTGCACTCCACTAGTGAGTTCCACTGTCTCAATTGCCTAATCCCATCCTCGCTGCCAGTTAGGTTGCGAATGGGTTTGGGATTCGGCAATAATCACACAGAACAAAGTGGCTACGGCTATTCAGGTGAAAGCACGTCTTGAGGTAATACTTGTCGGCAGGACACTGAGACTGAACATTCTCTCGAGGTGGCAGATTAGAGGGTTGCTGACAGGCTCCCAACTCAGCGGGCGTCCCCGCAGAGACAACGTGGGTCTCAGTGTTAGGAGTCTCACCCCCCCTCTCTCTGCACTGTCTGTTTATGCCCGGTGCATCCTGCCACGTAGGGCCAGTACGTGCCAGCAGGCAGACCAGGGGGCGGACAAACTCCGCCTTCAGTCACATAACCTTCCCTCCTGGGTGCGCAGGTGCGCATGTCAGTAAATTGTCCCAGTCGTCAGTCTGAGGGTCCTGCCTTTCTCATCTCCCTCCCTCTCGGGTGTTTGACCTTCAAACTAATTTAGAGGATGTTTGCAGTTAAGTTGGCTACAAGCCCGGTCGAGCAGCCGCCTTCAGCTGCTTTTGGAGGAGGTCGGCTCTGAGCCTGGCTGGGCAGCCGCCTCCGCACTCCTTATCGCTCAGCCTGGGCAGGCAAACATCTTCTTTCTCAGGGTCTTGGATCCTATTTTGCACAATAGTTTTATGACTCTACAGATCATACAAATTTCCACCTTTCAACCATACCTCGTGTCGGCATCAATATACAAAGGATACAACACATAATAGAGATGAACATAGCAAATAGAAATAATAGCCCTAATAACAGTTTCCGTCCTCACTTAAAGCATTACAGTTCTTCAACCCCCACTTTTAAAGACAGATCAAATTCCTCTGCACCTCCCTCCTGGCTTTCATCAAGCCTTCAGCAACATAAGTTTCCTTGATCTCATTCGCCTTCTCTTCCCCAGCCCCGCTTTCTCCTTTTTTCAAGGCGATCTAACAAGCGGAAGCAGGGGCACAGACAGTGTAGGCGCCGCAGGTGCAGGCACAGAGGCAGGCACGGGCCGGGGGGGTTAGCGATGGATCTCCAAACACCAGCGGTTTTCAGTGGCGTGGCGGTCCCGGTCCTGAAGTGCTTGCAAAGGCTGCCGTGGCTCCGATGGCCACTTTGCTTTTGGCTTTCACATCGGGTTTGAATACTAGGTGGTGTTCGGCTTTGAACCCGTTCTCTCTGCACCAGATTGAAAGCTTGCAGAGGGTCTGTTCATCAGCCTCTGTCTGCACTCCCACTGCTTCGCTCTTCCCGAGCGCCTCCCGTGCTGCCCTCCAAGTCTCCCCTTCCTCTTTTGCTCTCTGGAGGACCTGCCGTATCACTCCCCATGTCTTTAGATTTTTCGCACTCCCCTTAGATATACCATATTCCGCTAACGCGGTGGTACATCTCTGCCAGTGCTGAGGGAATAAAACTTCCCCGGCACTGTTAACCGCCCCTTCTTCAAGGAGCCGCTCAATGCAGCTCTTAACTGCGTTCGATTTCATAGAAATCCCCCATTCACGAGCACACGATAATACGACCTTGACTATCCCTTCCATGATCCGCGGATCCCTCGACCGCCTACGGTTCGCCGCCTACGGTCCGCCGCCTCGGAGTATCACGTCGGGGTCACCACTTGTTGCCTGACATTGGCAATCGACTCCGTCCGCCGAGGCGGCCAGGCACGTCCCACCCGTGCCTGGGCCAGAGAGCACAGACACCAATATGAGGATGCTGCAAATGGCGTTTAATATACGCAGGCTGGATCTTATAAAGGTAGCGAAGGCGGAAGCATGCCTATATAGCCAATAAGCGTTGCTCTTTACCTAATATGGCATATGCCTTAGTTCCCTATTCTTCCCGTACATCGCGAGATCTTCCGAGCGCCGTACCCTACATAATACACAGAAATGAAAACAAACATTTTATTGTTTACTCATACTAGATAACAGTGAACAATGAAAGTTTGAAAAAAAATCCTCAGATTTTCTAGAAAATTTGATGGAACACCATGAAAAAAAAAAAACAGAAAAAATGATTAGCTGCTATTCAGTTTGTACTAATCCAAATTATTATTAATTCCTTGATATTTGTATTATTCTATTAGTCATAGACCTCAGTCAAGATCTGTATCTGATGTACCTCTTTATTTAAAAATATATTACACTCTGGAGAAATTAAATTAAAATACTAGACGAGTTAGAAGAGAGACATTAGCAACATTTCAGATTTCAGTTCACTTTTTTTTTTGATTTGGTGGAATTTGTCTATAATTACAATAGCTTTTATACAGCATTTTTCATCTGTAGATCTTATAGGATGATGGATAAAATTATATAATTAACTATGTGGAAGATATGCTTAGCCAAACTGAGTTTTGGCTCATGATCCCTTTGGCCTTAGAACTCTTGGTACATTTGTACTCACTTTAGAGATGGAGGTACAGAGTAACATACAGCAAAACTGAGCAGAGAGGACCCGTTTCCCATTTCTATATTGAACACCCTCTCATGTCCTTGCTGAATTTAAATAGATATCAACTACTCTAATGAAAGCGAAAGCCCTTTGTGTGCTCTAAGCAAAAGCAGAATCCAGCCTTGTATTTAGGAAACTAATAACACTCAAGTTGAGAAGCAGCAGTTGCTACAGTCTGTGTGTCAAAGTCTACTTGGACAACATTTGGTTTGCAGATCAATAAATTGGAAGGCCGTAACTATACAGAAACCATTGCAGACTTTCATCTACTGGCAGGCTATAAAAGATGGGGTATTTTTATCTATTGTGCCAAAAATGACTGAATCATTGACTTTATAACGTTCTTTGAACTGTTACAAGCTATCTATGCAATGACTATGCCAGTGCAATCATACTTTTACTATTGATATTATATACATGCATATTATATAGACCAACTAGTTTACGTTTTTTTTAAAGAGAAGTCCTGATATTAATCTTGTGCTCCAGAGTCACTTGTGTGTGAGTGCTCCCCATGAGGTCTCTCTTTCTTTTACCTCCCCCTCTTTGGGGGAGCAGCTCCGTATGGTCCTGTGTGACGGCTAGCAGGCATCCCTGAGAATTCATTAAAGATGCTTGATAATACAGGGTTATATTTAAGGTTAACCAAGTGCTCTTGGTAGGAAGACTGAGGTACCAAACTTCAAATTGTCAGATACTGTCAGGATAAAACCGATTTTTGTGGGTCTATTTGTCTCTGTTTGTATCTTTCTGCTCCTTACTGAGGTTTCAGAAAACAGGAAGTTTCTTTAGTTAATTATTATTATTTTTAATTAAACAATGGTTACATGGAACAGATACTCCAAAAGAATGTTACACAAAGTAATAAAAGCAACATAAAGTCTGCCAGAAAACTGCACACTGAAATGTAATTGCTTAAAAGGACTCTAAAGGATGCATAACTTAAGGAATTTCCAATACATTAAAAAATATATTATCAGCCTCTAATTTGAAAAAACTTAGATTTTCCCCTAAGTTTTATAACATTTTTTTATTAGTTTCAGGAAAGTGTGCTGAAATTTAAATAAATCATATATACGTTTGCCCTTTTCTAAGGCCAAAAGAAAAAAGAGATTAATCTTCTGCAAAACAACTCCTGTCCCAGTATCTGCAAAAGATGATCTCCTGAAGAATACAAAAGAGGTCTTTCACTGAGCTTAGATATCAGCAAAAGCTAGGAGACAATTTAAGGAAACTTATACTGTAACTGGATGGCTTTATGTAGGTAAATTACTAAGTAACAACATCCCTATGCGTTTGAATAGGAAATTGTAACTTAAGGTACTATCTGACCTTAATTGCCATGCAGGTCAGTGACAGATGGGAGATCTCTTAGGTGGTCTTGAAGACTGTATAGACCAGAATTTCACTGTGGAGCAAAGAGGAAATGAAATCGTAGAAGTAGATGCAGCTGGCTGAAAAAGCGGCTTAAATTTTGCTCCTTATAAACCATCACCTATTATTGTAGATTTATCTCCTTATGGCCTCAAATTGTATTCAGTCCAGAATCACCTGAAGGGATTCAGCTGAGAAGTTAGTGTCATGGGCGAACTGAGAGCTCTGGAATGAGAGAACCACCTTAGAAGAGATGCTGAGAAACAACTTAGATCTAGGAGCACTTCATAGCTTTTGTGTTGCCACTGGCTGTATTTGCAACTGCAAATATCACAGCTGTGTGCACAGCTACAGGTGCATGGGCAGTGAAGAGCATAGTTATAGTTGCTGTGTTTATGCATGCGGATGGTCATAAGAGCAGCCAGGACAATATGACATGAAAACAGAAGTGAACAATATGTTCACAAGTAAAACTAAAACTACTGAAGATTCGCCCCTACAGCCCAAACCAGGAGACACATTAAGCTATGTGTTTTGGAGGGTTCTCCTCTAGCAAGAGAACATATATAGCACATATATAGAACACATATATTTGCCTGAGGTGTGTTTTTTTTTTTTTTAATTCTAATCTCCTTCTGAGGGCCTTGCTCTTACAACTCTTTGATGATGCTAAGTAACTTAATACTTACTTTAAAATACTGGTTGCGCCAACTGAATTACCATCTACGCTTTAGAGACCATCTTCTGCCTTCCACTAAATAAGATTTCTCCCATTGATTTCTTTTGTTGTCTGTGATAGTTTTTTTTATGATATGCTCCTATTTCTCCAGTCTCTGCCTTTTCTTACAGGTGGGTAGAAACAAAGGCTTACACTTGCGAAAACAGAGGAGCACTTTTGCAGTAGCCATACCAGGTCCCCACACAGGTCAATATCATTGCAACATCTAAAGACCTGGCAGGAAAGAAAAGCAGGAACTCTGAGTGAACCACAGAGAAGATGAGGAACTTGGCAAACCTGACAGGATCAAAGCGGATGAGGGTCAGGGAGGGTCTTTTCAGTTAGTAAAGGATGAGCTCCTCAGTGAGAGAAGGTCCTGAGCAGGATCTTCTGAAGAAGAGATACCACATAAGAGGTAAAGGCTGGGCAGCTCTGACCATATCCCACAGCTAGGAGCTCTGCCTGGCTAGGAAGGAGGGAGAAGCTGCTTGGTACCTAGAGGATCTCCTTGCTGCAGCTTGTGGAGACATTATTGGAAGTAGCATATTATCCTGGTTCTCTTGCTAAATCTCAGGGTTTAAATGTTTTGCTTTTGGAAAGATCTTGCTTAGGCCATGGTAATAGGGACCCTGATATCACACATCCCAGTGCCAGGAGAGTGACTAACTCACCATTCATCATGGTATTAATGAGCTCAATATCTAGACTTCTGTAAGTCTAGCCTTGTACCTGAAAACACATGACTGAGGTGTGTGTGAGAGGCCTGAGGTCCAAAGTGCCCCTCAGATTAATGTACATCTTATATTAAAATGTCCATAAGACTTTAGTTACTTCCCAGTGTATTAGAAATTTCATTTAGTAGTGGTTTAGCAATGGCACAAAAAAGTGAGGTGAGATAGGACATGCCAGGATGACATTAATAGGGAGGGGAACGTTTCCACTACGCATGCTTGGCACTGTGGAGTTTTTAACATGATGTTGTTCTGTGGAACGTGGATGTTGGTCCTTGTATGGGATCCATCTGTGCCTGGCAAACAGAAACCCAGCAAGGATGGAGTAAGCTCTTCTATCTCTCAGACCTAACTTCTGTCAAGTCTTGATGAAATTAAGCTGCCTTCTTCCTGTCAGAAACAATTCCTTTACCTAGTAACAGACTTCCCCTAATATATATGCCTACACTTACCTATACGTGGCTACACTTTGAACTTTAAAAGCAAATTCACAGCTCCTTATGCTGTTTGGTATTTAGACTACTTCTCAGCTCTGCTAAGTAGTCGAGTCCAGTAGATACTTTTGTTTGTTCAGTGGTTGTTGTCAAGATGTGTCATTTGAGTGCTAACGGTGATCTACATCTAATTATCAAATTTTGTTTCTTAGCATCTTTATAAGAAAGATCTGCTTTCCCCTTGCCCTCCCTTTCTTCTTCACTGTGGGATTTAAGCAAACACAGGTGAAAATTAAGGCTGTCATTTACAACTAAGAACAGACATATGGTTCTTGTTGGCAGTGTAGAAAAATAGCAATTGAAATGTTCATAAGTGTAGAATACAAGACCTGGGAAAATACATGCTGGTTGGGGCAGGTGGAGCATTTGCAACATCTTTGTAATAGCTAAAAAATCTCATTACTGTGAAGGAGAAACCAACTGTATGAAATCCAAGCATTTAAATTAACATATGCTGTAAGCAGGCTTGTCCTTGTGCCTGAACCTGATTAAAGATCCACTTCTCTTTCTTTGGGTTCGCAATCCAAAATCTATTAAAAAAACAGGCATTGGCTACCACACATGACGTGAGTCCTCAAGCAGCTTTGACCTTAGAAATTCTGGGACCTCAGGCAAATCTGTTCCATAACATTTCCTTCCCTCTCACAGACACATTACTGCACATTATTGTATATATTTTTCTGTTATAACTTACAGACGTCTTTTTTTTTTCTTTCTATTAAGAGCTACATATTGCCTCTGTGCTCTAGAGAGGAAATCTATTGTAACTACAAAAAAAAAGTGATCCTGTTATGTAGCGACAGGTCTCCATTCAGTCTTGGGTGCAACACATTACCATAGTGACAGGAGGGGTTGCTAGGAAGTTTCTCCAGGTTGTTAGGATACTGACCTGAATGTTTAAACCTTAAAGGGGCTACTAGAATTTGTATTTTCAATGATAAGTAAAAGAAACAAGAAAATGATAAATGAATAAAAAGTTAATTGATACTAACAGACTGATACATAATGCTTAGCTGTGACCAGTTTTGTAGCAAAGCTCGAGTAGTTCTCCTGAGCGGTTGTTTGGAGCTCTGCTCTGGTAGGCTAGAAATTCACAGAGATCTGGTACAGAATTTAGATAATGTGGTTGTCAAATCACAAATATTTTCTGCTGCACCAAAGAAGATTTTCTGTCTTCATGAGAAGAAGATGGACAACCTGTTCTCTCTGGAGAGAGTAGGCTTGCCCACAGAGGTTAACCAGAAAGTTCAGTGCGGTATTTTATACCCAAGACCCAAATTCAAGAAGAGTTTGCTTAAGAATTAAATAAGAGCAAAACCGAGAAAATAGAATCAAATGGAAGTGAAGCAAGAATGCTGAATAGGAGCCCCACATTCCTCAGCTGCCTTATTCTGACTTTGCAAAAGGATCTACTCAGTTGATGACATGTACTCCTATATTTCAACTTTATTATCACTAATTGACTGAATATATCTTAGTAAGAGACAACTTTTTAAACCATGAAGTGTGAGCCATTCCTTTAGTAATTTTGCTTAGAAAAGCAAAACTGTTTTTTAATCTTGTTTGTTTTGTTTTGGATATAACTTGAATAATTAAAATAGTTTAAATTCTCAGAAATTATATGCTAAAAAAATCCCGTATATGGGCTGCAAACCCTACAGGGATTGTTTGTCTTCTTTAACTCACTGTTCTTGCGTTTGGAATAATAAATATAATTGAAATATTTAGTTACGTTTTGTGATATTATGTTTTACAAAACTATGGTGTAGGACTCCTGTTGGCTGGCCAATTTCTCATGGAAAATATTAAATAATGAAGTGTTTATGGAACTAATTGGAAGTGTGTGTGGAAGGAATCTGAGTTGTTTGTACTTTATTGCAGCAGCATAAACACATGGAAAGAGAAGCTGAAAACATTTAGAAAAAAGCTCCTGCTCTTGCAGAGCTGTAGAGAACAAGACCATCTGACATAAAAACTGCTGAGGCTTCCTGCTCTTATCTGCTATTCAGAAATATCAAGCAGACATTCTCTTTTACTGTAGAGACCAAAGCTACAGTATCCTGCTAAAAAAAAATGTGTGGTTGTAGAATGAAGAGTGAGACGGATCATTTTTCCTCTCTCCTTTAAGTCAAATCGCAAGCAGAGACTGGTGGAACGGCTGTACGGGAGAGGTTCTGTGGAAAGGTGTTTTTACATAGAGATCTCTTCTTGTAACCCTTTTCTGCCAAATCATTCACAGTGACAATAAGAAAAACCTGCATAATAAAGTGGTGAGGATGGAAAGAGATTCGGGAAGAAGGTAAAATCAGGTTGTCCAAGTTGAACAAAGCTGATGTGACAGCACAGGAGCATATTAAATGCTACATTAAAGTTCTGCAAACTTCTGCTCAAATGACCTTTAGGACAGATCTCCTGAGTGATGCAGCTACTCCATGAAGAACAGGAAAGGGGAAGAGATAAACAACACTAAACACCAAATAACGCTTCCTGCAAAGAACTTTAAATCTGAGCTAACTCATTAGAGCTACAGGCAGAGCATTCTTGTAGACTTAAAATAGTATTTATGAAGAGAAGAAACTGGGAAATTCTCCCAACTTATATTTATTTATTTTAAAAATGGGACTTCAAAACTAGATAGACCTTGGGGGGAGAAATGTGAATATCTTTTTAAGAGTTAGGTTTCTCAGTGAAAAAGGAGCTGACATTTTGTGTGTTGAATGTTTGTATGCTCATTCATTGACATGTTTATTTGAGCAGTCAGATGTCTGCTATAGGACAGGGATTGCTCACCTTGGACAGAACCACTTAGAAAAGTCACTGAGAGCACTTGGAGGCAGAAATAGATTATGTTTGTGGTGTGTGTATAAAATCTTGCCTCTTTGTGCTGGCTAATTCCCCTTCCCTTAGCTCTCCATGATCTTTTTGCTTCTAACATGATGTCTGTGGTGGTGCCACTGCCCGCTCCATTCACCCTGGTGGTGTGCCTCAAGCTCCTGCCTGCTGCTGGACAGGGCTGACTTTTGGGAGATTAAAGATGTGTATCTTTCATCAGTCCTAGATGTCCAGGCTCCAGCAAAACTTTAGGAAAATAGAATTAAGAAGCTGTTAATAGGTTCTTCTCTTAACAGCTTTCTTCTCTAAAAGGACTTCAGAAACAATAAAAAGACAATCCTGTCAAGTTCACTTGGAAGGGATATCTATTCTGTTATACGGTGTTTTAAGAGGATGCCATTCTACTTTAACTGTCCAATACTGCACCCCAGAGGAAGAAAGGATGGCCAACTTTCTAAGGAAAGAAACTGAAGAGCATAAGGGGTGCCCTTTTGGCCTCAAGTGCTCACTTTAAGCACCATCTAAGACAAGTCTGACCTTTCATAAGCACTTTTATTGAATCAAACAAGGTAGGTTTTGTATTTCAGAGCAGCTGTAGGTAGTGTGCTGTGGACAGAATAAAGGGCTTAGTTACTGCAAATGCCACTGGGCTGCTCATGAGACCATTGCCAGCTGCTGCCTGGAGATGAAAGGTGAGGAGGTGCTTGGGTTTGGCAGTGGTTTCTTCTTGCAGTATCTCCTGAAGACGCACTGAGCCTTCATTTTGACCTTAGGCCAAGTGCTCAAAAATCAAACAACAGAATTCCAGCTACACCCTCTCTCTCTATTCCCATTTCTCCTTTCTCCTGGCTTCATCTCATGCTCTTTGATTGAATTTTGCTGAGCTGGAATCAAATCAGGATCAAGATGTAGCACAGCATTTGAGTCAGATTCACCTCTGAGTTGCAGCAAATTTTGCTCATTGTGCCAGCCTTTCCCCTTGGTGCTGGGTACTGTGACCATAGCACTGCCGTGGGATCAGTGCATGCACAGGAAGGAATGAGCTTTGTGCCCATCTGCTGAAGCTTAAGGAGAGTGTGAGTGACAGGTAGCCCCCCTGGAAGCTGAGCACAGTCTGCTGTAGTAGCACTGAGCAAAGCTAGCAGTCATCTTCATTCTCTGTCTGCCTTTCATGTTGACTGACGAGCCGTCTTCTGGTAGCTGCTGTCAGTCTATACAAAATAAGCACTTACTATATCTGATGTTTATAAAATGCAGCTAATTTTACCAGACTTTGGGAACCCTGCAAACCCATGAGAAGAAGGACCCTTCCATTCTCATCAATAACAAGCTATTCCGGTATCCTGTGTTGTCCATTTTCTACTGCACCCCCACAAATCACTGTTCCTTACGTTTAAGAGAGGCATCCCAACCAGACCTCTGAGCCTTCTTAATTATATTAGCATAATGTTACCATGCTAAAGCTGGGGGAGCTTCGTATTTTTGTAATATTTTCCATATGTGGGAAAACACATATTTCCAGCCCTTTGGGGTCTAAAAACACTCCCACTTTAGAGAACTCCAAGGGTGACTTTTATTCTCAGCTCAGTTTCCCTGAATTTAAATGTAAGAAGCCTCAAACTTCCTACATTGAGTGACTCTTGAGAGACATTTTTGCTCTTCCTCACTTGACTTGAGTAATCGAAGTACTGTTTCTGCAAAAAATAAAATCCTCTTTTCTTGATTATGACAATTCCTGGTTTCTGAGAAGTGTGTTAACGGCCCAAAATGGAAAGCCACTCTGCAAGCAAATGACATGAGGTGAAGAGTCCAGCCTCAGCTTTAAAAATTAATTCATCCTTCCAAATTCTGTACTTTTTTTTTTTTTTTTTTTAATAGCCATTTCCTTGCCTGCCCCTGCTGTCCCGATTACAAATCAGCTTAATCCATTTGGATTCAGCATTATGCAGAGTTTCCGGGTTTGCAGAAGGTCAAGGTCGGAGGCGAATATATACAATTTGAGGTGATTCTGGATAAAAGTTTGGTGCCAGAGCTAGTCAAGGCATCAGGAGCTGTTATATTTGATTGTTGCGGATCAACAGATGTTCAAAATTAAAGACTAAAGTTTGCCCTTAGTTACAGTAAATTAAACTTACTGCACAACTCAGCCAAAGCAAATGCAGCTGTTCTGTTTTATACTTTTGTAATGCCGGTAGATATGACCTTAGTTGCCTACAGTGAATTTCAGATTTCAATGAAAGGTTCGCAGTTTAAGAACATGCGAAATAGGTGAACAAAGGAAAGAGAAGGGGGACACTGAGAAAAAGAAAAAACAGCAAAGATGCAGATGGAGACAAAGAGATGAAGTTAAAGAGGAGCTACAAGTTAAAGAGGAGAAAAATAAACACTCAACAATTTAGAACAAGAAATAATACACTGGTTCAAGCTACAGTGCTATGAGCAGAAGTCAGCAGTTTCCTCTGGCTTACTATCTGCAGGGAGAGTGAATTACACATGTTAAAATGACTTATTTCAGTTTTTCAGAAAACTTTCTTTTCAAAAATTCATTTTTTTTGGGGGGGGGGGAGAGGCGGGGAGGAGAGTGGTATATTTTATGCAAGACTCTCTTTCCTCTCCACATGTCAAAGCAATAAACGGGATAATATATTTTCTACTTTCTAAAAGGGTTGCAATATATGATGGATTTTCTTTTAGAGACTGCTCTGTCACTTGGCAACACAGTAAAATCAACCCTATTTCAGTGCCCTCTAGTGGTGTGAGTTGGTAGTTTAAAATACTACCGAAAAAGCAGCGATATTACATTTTGAATGAAGCAATGCTATTACAGTGTGCAATTAACTTAATATCTTTTGCTGCTCTGGTTCAGTACAGCATTTTTCAACAGATAGAAATTAGTTTGGTTAAAACAGTAGCAAAAAATAAGTTTGAAATAAACACAGTCATTTATTGTCCTAAAAGTTTTCTGATAAGATGTGTTATAAGGGATGATTTAATCAAAAAAGAACAAGATAATAAGGATACTCATCCTTTCTGGAAAAGTATCGTGCAAGCAACCCACTTGCAATAAACTAGGAGAGACACAACAAAAAGGACATGAAGCTTCAGCAAACCAATGCTGCAGACAGGTTTCCATTCTCTTGAAGGTTTCACTTGAGATTGTGACTACAAGGTCAGTATGTTAAGCTATTTTTCTTTGCCCAGCATCCCTTCTCCTCGCATGTACCCTTCTAGAATGTACAAACATGGAGGAATGATGAGCAACCCACAGTAATCTGCCACATTCCTCGTGACGCTGCAGCTTTGTAGCATGCAGAAAAGCCTCCAATATGTGCTAGTGTTTTTCTATAGGTACAGATATGTAGCTTTAATAATAAGCAGTGTGTTACAGAGAAAAGGAACGTAAAATGATAACTGACTCTACCTAAATTAGAATGAACTTTAGAGGCCAGGTTATAAACAGGAATTACTGCAATTAGCCTTAAAATTGCTCTTGATTGATCTTCTGTGAGCCTGTGTCAAGGCAAACCGAAAGTTTACATATGTGCCTATTAAGCATCATTTTCAGTTGATGCTGCCTTCTGAAAATGTAATATATTGAAACACCAAGCATTATGTTGCCTGGCGTTACTGAGTCTTAAGACCACTTTTTATATATTTTTTGAGCATTTTGAGATACTCATTTGCTATGGGCAGTGTTTGAATCCTTTCTGTTTCTGGAAACAAGAATCACAGACAGTAGGATTTAAACATATATGAGCATGGAGTAAACACGTAAAATCATGCCCCAAAAATCCATCTAGGAGTGAAAGTGAAACCATCAAAACAGCTAGGCAAGGCTGACGTAGATCTTAGCTCTGATGAAAAGCAGGTACCATTGATTCATACGTGTTTCATATACTGTGTGAAAAGCTCAACTAGTTTGTTTTTTCTAAATATAAATTGAAAGTGTCTGTATTATCTGGCAAAAGTCTCATCAGATTATTTCTCATTTCTTTCAAAAATGGTAAAATGTGCTGCAAAACACTCTTATTTTTGAGACTCTTATTTTTGAGACTTGTTTAAATCTAGCTTTCACCCTCTAGTACCATACAGGCCTTAGGAGAGGCATTTAACCTGTTATTAAAAACAGCTCAACAAACATCATTCATGCAGAAAGAGCAAGTAAAGATGATTCATTTGATGAAATAAGTGCAAAAGTAGACCCAAATAAACAGTTAGGACAGTGACAGACATTCCTTTTTCTTAACATTTGCCTTCTCTCACCTCTGTCCCCGTTTTCCTCAGCACTAGGACCACAGCTGCCAGCGGGCTTCAAGCCACCAGGAAATTTCCATTGTACCCCAGACGGTACAAGGGAAAGGTCTGGGTTGTTGGTTCTCTGATACTCTTGGGTTTTGTGTGGCATTTGCATCAGATTTGGGCAAGGAGAACTTTGTCCACCAACATTCAGTCCCACCACCACATTCTGATACCATGGAAGGGCATCTGTTGTCTACACCAGATGCGCAAGGAAAGAGCAATGCTGGCTTTTCCAGAGAAGACACCTCTGATGCAAGAGTGTCAGACAGTGGGAGTGATGCTTACCCTTTTCTCCTCCCCTTCCGCTGTATGACCTACACATGCTAAAGCCCCTGAGCTTCCTTCTGAAAATAGAAAGACCCCAGCTTCACTGGTTAGCTTGTGCATATGTCTTTTCTCTGGATATTTTGTGTGGCTATTAGCGATCCATATTGATAAAAGCTAAAACTCCCAGGCTTGAACACATGGATCACATTTTGTTGGATAACATTGTCCTCAAACACCTCAGAAGAGCAATTCTTGCCCAGTGAAAAATGACCCGTACCCTCTGCGCTGGTCCACCTACACTTGTCCATAGCCTGTTTTTTTTTTGGGCAGGATATGAACAGTTGGAAAGAAAGGTGGAGAAAGAGCATGTTGTACACCTAAGGGGTCTCACGTGTTTTAGACTGCCAAGCTGAAATGAGTTTTAGCTTTGTCTTCAGTAACATTTTCTCTCAGCGCTGAAGCAGGACCTAACGAGGGAGCCTCTTCTCTTACTTGCTGCAGGAAGCCTCTCCTCTGATGTGTTATCTAATGTGTAATGTAAGGCATCCTTTTTTTAAAATCCCTCTTTGGCTCCATGGTTATGTCTTTGTAGTAGCAGGAACTTAGCAGTACTCTTTTATGTTGGTTCAGGCTGTGTTACCTGTAGATCTCATAAACTCTGCTTTTCCTACATGCAAATTTCACAACACCTGTATAAGCTTAGCCCGCAGTGAAAGGAAGTTAAGCTAAATCACATTGTCTTGCATTTGCTGTGGCCAAGAGCACTTACCCAGTCAGGTCCTGTAGTTCTCCTGCTGCATAAGAGGTTGTTTGCAGGAATGATTTTATTGTACCTCTCATCTAGTTACAAAATATGACTTAAGTTTTCCTGCACAAAACCTGGGCCAAGGTTCTTTCTGGAAGGTTAGACATGTAACTGAGAAGGCAGACATAAAGCTGTACAGGAGTAATTGGAGGTTTATACTAGATTCAGCCTGAATTTTAAATTTGTTGTTCACCTCCTTGCTAATAAGAAAGCCAGACCCGGGAGATCGTGGTCTGTTTAGTTTGCATCCCCAAGACGCTGTTCAGTGTGAAGCAGCCTGCAGGATCAGTCCTGCAGAGAGGCTCTGTTGGGCAGGAGCAGAAGGGTGCTTAAATCATTATTTGAACAAAAGAACTGATTAAACATCTCTCAAAGCAGAATATATACTGTAATCCCACTAAAATCAATAGAGGCTGCAAATGAGCCAGACTCCTGATGAACTTGGTGCTTTCTGTTTGCAATATTCTAATATCTTAATTAACAGCATGCTCTTCAGACGCCACTGCTTCCTTCTCAGCGATCTTCACCGGCGGTGTGTCACACTTCACAGTAACAAATCATCTTCATAGTGACAAATCTCGTCAGGAATGTTCCTCCTGTGCTTGCAGGGCTGCCCATCTCCGAGCTCTGCTGGGGCATCCCTGCCCTCCACTGCTGTACTGCAGGCTCCAGGTATGTGGGGTTATGTAAGGCCCCCCATCACCTTCTTTTGTCTCATGCTCTGAAAAAGCAACTCTGCTCTGCACTTCATTTTCAAGGCAGAGTTATATCAGGCTCTGCGCATATTTTAGCTTGTAGGAGAGATCTGTAGGATCTCGCTAGAGATTTGCAGGATGTAAAGGAGTTGAGTGCTAGAGGTGAGGCCGATTCCCACGGATGAATTTGTTTAATGGTTCTTATCATTTAATTTCCAGGCTTCATTTCCCAGTAGGGTGGGAGGAAAAGCTGCTGGAACTGCAGGCCTCCACAGGGCTATAGGGCAGGGCACCAAGTGTACGGCTGCTGCCTTTGCTCGGGCACCTCCGTATATCCTGCTTCCCACAAAGGTGCCAAGGCAACCACGGAGGCACCTTGCGTGGGGCTGGAGAGGTCTCCACAGACATAACTTCCTTCTCTCTGTCTCCCATTTAAGTTCTAGTGACTTTACTTGCTTTTTTCCTTGACCCCTTTGCAGAGTTCACAGAGGAAGAGAGCAGACAACTTCTTTGTGATGGCAAATCATGGTTGCTCTCGGTGCTTTAAAAACCATCTCCTACTCCTGCCACATGGGATGTACTCAAAGCCCCCTGCTTCGAGAGGGCTGCCCATGGCATGTGGCCGTCCCACGTGGCTTTTACATCTGACCAAGGCGTTTTAAGGCTTGCTGAGCAATCACACAATTCCAAGATAATTGTGGCAGAAATTTCTTGCTTCATATTAACATTCAATGTCACGTGTGTGAATCCTGCATAGACTGGAAAGGGAGGGCTGGGGTAGCTTAGTGGCAGCCAGGCCCCACGTTGGATGACAGGATGGTAGCAAACGGAGTGAGCAAGAGGTGCAGCTGAAGAGCATCACTGTGAGGGACTGCATCTGCAGATATGACTGATTCTATGATTCTATGATTCTATGATTCTATGAATCTATGATTCTATGACTTGGACACAACAGCCTGTGCTAGCCAGGTATTTAATTGAGCAAGCTGTGAAGGTTTGAGCTGAGGCAGATTTGCTGTTTCTGGCAGAAGGAGTTCCCCCAGGTGACTACAGTCATTTCAAGACATCTGCTTGCAGATTCCGGCAGGGAATATTCTTAACCTGGAGAACCCTCTTTCACCTGATCCCTCCTGTTAGAAATGCCACTTTAAGCAGGAAAAAGGATTTGCTGGGAATGAGCAAACAACCTGTGCAAATAGCTAGTTACTTCCTGCTCAAGAGGACAATAAGTATCTCAGTGAGAATCCTAGCATCCAGGCAGAAAACTTAGCACACTGTATTAGCTGCTTCTTGCCTCAGGCCCAGGGCCAAGTGTGCCTGGCCATGTTTCCTCGCAGCTTGCCCGTGTACCCAAGCAGACTCCCTCAATAAGCAGGTGACTTATTCCTTGGATCCTGGAGGTTTACAGACAGGTGCTGGCAGGAGCACCCATAGTCCTTGGTAGGTAGGAGGACAAGATCACAGAATTATAGAATCATTACAGTTGGAAAAGACTTTTAAGAACACCGAGTCCACCCGTAAGCCCTTCAACACCAGGGCTGCTAAACCTAAACATGTTCCTAAGTAAGTGCCTCATCTACACGTTTCTTGAACACTGCAGAGACGGTGGCTCCACCACCTCCCTGGGCAGCCTCTTCCAATGCTGGACTTCTCTTTCCATGTAGAAGTTCTTCGCAATGTCTAACCTGAACCTCCCCTAGCACAACTTGAGGCCATCTCCTCTTGTCCTAGGGGTAGTTATTCTGGAGAAGAGATTGACCCCTGCCCACTACAACCTCCTTTCAGGTAGCTGTAGAGAGTGATAAGGTCTCCCCTGAGCCTCCTCTTCTCCAGACCAAACAACTCCAGCTCCCTTAGATTCTCATCATCTGCTCAGCGCTCTGCAGAAGCAACTCAGTTCATTACTGAATCAAGGTAATTTATTTCCCTTAGAAAGTTACTCAAATTTGAACCCAGAACATCCTTGTTCATGTGAGGGGGATTCAGCATAATCCAGCGCTGGTGCTGACTGACTCTCTGACATAATTTCATACCTTCTTTCCTGTGCTGGATAGCATCCTGTCCTGCAAAATGTTGTTCCATCCCCATCCTCACTTGCATAGCCCCCTCCAACCTCTCCATTTCTTTCTCTCCTTCTGCCTGATCCTTAATCCAGTTTTAATGAAGATGTTGCTGGCAGTAACATCCGTGGCCATATTTGTTTAATGAGCCTGTTCCAACGTTTTTTTTAATTGCTCCGTTATTTCGTTTGTCAGTGCTCTGGATACCCAAGTTCAGTGCTCTGGATACCCAAGTTATTGGTATTTGACTAATTTTTCATGCTTGAATTAAAATATATCAGTAAACACAATGTTAGCTGCAAAAAGGAACTTCCAGCAAACTCTAGGGATTTAGGGGTTTTTTTTTTCTGTCTCTCCCTGAGCAGTAATTACTGAGGTGAATGAAACTTCTGGGAATTGCTATTTCAAATTGAATTTTTACTGCTTGCTTTCTGGAAGGAAAGACACCAAATTTGCTGTTTGAATGAAGGATAAACAAGAATAAATGTGAAGATACTTATTGCAGGACTCACAGGGAAGGTAAATATTGGGCTCTTTATGCTAAATGTTATACCTCTTGCATTTAGGTAGCAAAAAATGAATTAACTCAAAGGAGCACTACCAATATATTGTTTTTATCTGGGATAGGATCATCTTCTCCTCTGGGGAACATGCTCACAGAGCACTTCAGGTCCAGTTTCTTATTCTCTTTTGCAGAAGGGAGGGAATTAGAGCATTTTTCTCACCTCCATCAAACCTCTCCTATTCCTTTCAGTCAGCTTCCTCATGGAAGGGAAGAGAAGAGGAGGGAAAGAAGAGGAAAGGTAAAAATGAAGGGGAGAGAGGGAGAGAGGACAAAGGAGAAGGGAGTGAAGGGAAGAGGAGAAAAAAGAGGAAGAGGGAAGGGAAGGAGTGGGGAGTAAAGGGGAGGAGAGGAAGAGAAATTCTGATTAAATTCCACATTGAGCTTTTCATCACACCTATGAGCACTTATATATGCATTTAAGGCCCAAGTTTGGCCCTTGCTTATTAAAACCAGCAATTGTACCCAGAAAATTACAACTGGAAAAAAAGCTGAAAGCTCTGTGAGCCTTTTGCCAGAAGGTACTTTGAAGTAGGACTGATTCTAAGCTCATCTCAAGTAACAAAGACAGGGAATCCTTTGCCTTTTAAGCTGCAAAACATAGAAGTTTTTCTTCTGTGTTGTTGTGTAAACGCAGGCTTCTCTAAACCCTTGAGACCTCCTTTCACTTACTAACAAAAAGCATTAGAGAACCAGAAATTTGGAAAACAACCTGAGACTGGAACACGCCTTCCTTATAAAACCTGTGATTGCTGCAGCACAGCATCCTTTGTGAGACTGGGGTTTACCTGAAAATGCCCTAGAAGTCACCTCCTCTGGGGGACTGGGCTCTTGCATCAGTTACTCAGAGTCTTTCATCACATTGTTCTGACAAGAAGACTGGAAATCAAACCTATAAACCAATGCAACAGCACTTATGGAGCTAGCAGCAAGGGATTAGTTACCTCTGTGATGGAAAGGAATGAAAGAAAAACTCATAAAAATATCCTTTAGGCTCTGAATTAGAATACAAAGGAGAAGCTTCAAAATAAACCAAATAATACTGCAAAAAGAAAGGAGTGAGATAGATGAATTTTTTTCTGCTGTCAAAATGATCCACTGATCTTAAAAAAATGATAACATCTAGGAGGCGCAAGTACTTTATTAAACTTTGACTTGGGGAAAATCTGTGTGGGAAAAGCTCTAGGAATTCCCTGTAACATAAGATGGAAGATCCTGGAACAAGTGTCCAAGATAAATCCTAAGGAGTCTGGATTGTAATGATTCTGTATGTCTGCATTTATAGTTATGTGTTCTGTCCCCTGAATGTATCTTTCGATTGATGCATTTGCAATCATGGGTTTAAAATACCTACCTTGTTTAAATGGCAGTTTGATAAACTTAGGGGTAGGTGGTCCTGGCTGCTCACCCACTGGAGAGGGATAAACTCTAGGTTTTGGTCTTTTCTTCTAGTTGTTCTAATGTGTTTTTGTTAGGTGACAGTTTAGTGTAAATACATAGGTGTGCTTTGGCATGTAGGTCAGAACATAGCTGTCTCTGCTCTGTGTGCAAAACACCAAATAACAGAAACAGGATTTTCCTATCTCAGTTTAAATTCTTTTCAGTATTGTGGCAAAGCTTCAAGCAGAGGAAGAGTTGTGCAAAAGTGCCCCCATTCTGAGAGTTTTTTCCAGGGTCAAACCTGGGAAGCCACCTCTGCAACAGTGCAAGGCAAGGCACTGTCCTTGTGCTTTTCCTGGCAATCAGTGAGGACAAGCAGTGTCCTTCTAGTGGCAATAGGAGTCCAGCAGAGCAGCAGCAGCCACTGGAGAGAGCTGGCCCTTCTGCAGAGAACAGGCTCCGTTGTGAGCAGTGAACCAGTAGCAGCCGTATTATCCTGTAATGATTCCCTGCGCGAGGCAGAAAGTTTTGCATTGGCTGAAATTCCACCTGATGTTCTTTGAACGGCTCAGAGTACTATAGAAATTGGTAGTAATTTTTGTGTGTTCAGGAATCTCTTACTCAGTTGGATTAGGTACTTCAAAAACTGCCAATTTTATGCTAGTAGCAATTCTTGAAGTTGTCACCAAGAATAGCAGGTGGGAACTCCACGAGAGTCATCCAAGTAACGTAGGGTTTTGACTCAAGGCTCAAGGTTTCAGATATGAAGGATAGAGTTAAACCCAAACCCTAGGCGGGGTTGCAGGCTGGGTCGGTGGCAGTGCTGGCTGCGAGGCAGGGGCAGATCCCGCGTGTCCACACGGGCAAGCGCTGGCACGCGCGGGTTGGCTGGGTGCTGCACAGCAAACACTCCCTGCACCGATTACCCAGCGTTATTCATGCTGAAACAGGAATTACAGGATTGCAAGGAAGCTACCTTGTAAAGTATAATGAATAGGTTAGAATGCATAATGTTTTAAATATTTATAAAATAAACTGGAGAAAGTCCCAGAGAGAAGAGCAGGAAATGTAAGAGGTTTGTACAACATGAGATGTTAGGAAAGGCTGGAGGAACTGGGTTTGTTTAATCTGCAAAAAGAATGCTGCCAAACACAAGCAATATAGCACAGCTGTTATAAAAGGAAAGATGATCAATTGTCTTCTGTTCTGGATGGGAAAATAGCAAGAAAAAAATGTATCTTTTTTTCCAGAAAGGGCTAGAATAAGAGATATTTCTAACCGGAATGTGCCACCAGATGTGGTTAAATGGAGGTTTTCAAAACCTCTTCCCTTTTCAAGAACTGGTTAGGTAAACATCTGTCAAAAATAGTGTTGTTGAACATGATTTCGCCTCTGCCAAGGCAGTGAGACTCCAGAGAGCTCTCCAAGGTTTACAGTGTCCTGATGCCAGCCTTGTGTCATCTCCACAGAAGGTAAGGATTTGCCAACTATTAGAAGGAAATCATTAAGACATGGGGAATAAATGAAACAGGACAGATTGCAGCATGGGTTCACCAGAGAGAGATCATGCCAAATTTACCATATCATTTTTATTTCTTAATATAAATAATTTTCTGGGCAAAACCAATTTACTAGATCTGTTTTATTTGGTCTTCAGTTGTATGTTTGGTATGCTCTTGTGAAGGAAATTATTAACTGAACTGAAGAAGATGGATTTGTATGGAGCTGCTTGGCTATTGGGGGCATTGACTAGCAGAGAAACTGATGAGGGGGGACTTGGACTTGTCAAAGTGTCCTACTTGAGAAAGATCTCAATATTTCTATTAAGGACTGATTTAAAAGGAACTCCTATTTCATTAAATGCTATGAAATTCATTTGTATAAAGTGCAAAGTCATTGCAGTTGGTGACTAATAGCAAGAATTTTTGCTGTAAATTGTGACATGATAATTAATAGAAAATGTTGAAAGGACAACTGGATATAGCCAAAACAAGGTGGCAGTAGAGAAATAGAGGAGATCTTAGGATGTACCAGAGAAGTGTTTTGTAGCTGTTAGGAAGTACCATGCATTTGTCCTTCCCAAACTTCATCTGAAATACCATTTATAATTCTGATTGCTTATGAGCAGGAAGGGTAAGGAATCAAATGTAAAAACGGATTGCTGGCACACTCGGGAGAGCAGATATATAAATATATAGGAGTAGACCAGAAAAGAGTGACTTTTAATCCAGCAAAATGAAGGCTGAGAGGGAATATAGCAAGTCAGTGGAGGTGAAAAGTGAGATAGCTATTTAAAGGTATTTAAGGTATCCCAAGTGAAGGATATTTGGAATAAGAACAAATAGATATAAAACAGCTTTATAAAGGTAGCAAATCAAAAGGAAGTTCTTAATGACTAAAACATCTAGGTAGACAAGCAGGTTTCCAAATAAATTTATGGATCTCCATGGACTGTAAAAAACCAGACCCTTATTGCTGTTAAAACGAAGCTGGGCGAACTCATGAGGAGAGGTTTATGAGGTAGTACTGGGGGTAATAGGTATCCCAGTTTATAGCCTCACTGTATCCTGCTTTCTTGCCTCACTATTCTCCCATAATGAACATATGTATGTGTCTTTTGCTTTCATATGATGCGATGGTGCCTGGGACCATGAGAAGTGCCATCAGACTTCTACTTGTTTCAAATGATAATTTGATTTTGGCAACAGAAGCAAGGTGAGAAAGCCAGAACTCCTAAAGAAGGCATGTGATGTGGCATGCCCTAGGGAAAATGTCCTCCTACTCTCATCCCACAGACTGGCAGATGTACTGGGACATGAGGATTTATATCCCTTTTAAAGGCTGGTGTATGAGTTTATCTGATGCGAGCACAGATTTCTCATTATCTGTATTAACAACAAGTAGGATTGTTGCTGGATTCTGCTGAAATCCTGGCCTCAGTGAAATCCAAAATATTTAACTGCAAAGGGCACATTATCAGCTTTTTAACAACTAGATCCCACTTGGTTCCTCATCAGAAGAGGGCATAAAAGGCACATATTTCCATTCGCTGCTTGCAAACCTCAGACACTGAATGTCTTCTTTAATAATACTCCAACTAATCCTACTTCTTCCATGCTGCTTTCATCTGGAAGAGTTTCCCTGACTCTAAGACAATTTCTGTTGCCTTTCTGAATACATCAGTTGCATTTGCACCATTTTTGGAATGAAGTGACCAAATATAAGCAGTGAGAAGTTTCTATTCAGCTTCTTAGAAATCACATGATTATTGTCTTCTCTTGCCCATCCTTTCTGATTCTTGATTTTTTTTTGATACTGCCCTTTTTTGCAGCCAATAATCTTGGCATCTCTCTTTGCAAATTTAATGAAATACTAAATTCTTTAATCAACATAATGAAAAGTGAGGAACATACAGAAAGCCCTAGACAGATTTCCACTTATCACTAGTACTGAGTGCTGTGTCTGAAGGTAGCATTCTTAATTCAGAAAATCTATGCATTGACTGTTTTTAGTCTATGTGAGGATAGTGTTAGCCTAGGATCATTTTTCTTTTCATATACGAGAGCTGATCTGCTTTCACAACACACCTGTACACAGGTGGACAAACCATGGTAAATTGGTGCTTTTGTGTATTGGTTGAGAGCCCTGTAGCTTTATTCAGTTTTGGCTTGCTTGAAATGTAAGCAAAATTCAGATCAAAATGCTGATTTAAATCAATATTATAAAACACACATGCCCTCAGTATAAACCAGAGAAATTCCGTGGGACGCTCATGTCTAGACCCAAATGGGAAACCTGTTAGCAGAAGTCCTTCTGATTGCTTGAAACATTTCCGTGTAGGACCAGCAGATGTCAGGGTACCCAAAACATTAGCACTGAGTGCGATTCCTAACTCCAGAGAGCGAGAGCTAGGAGTGAAAAAGTACAGAAAAAGAAGGATGAAAAATAGTGAAATGAACAGTTTCCTCTAATTTAAAATTTGTTCTTTGATGTTAGGTGAATGAGTGTTTATTGTAGGAAAAAGTAGCTGTTGTGAAGACCCCATGATTGGGTATTAACTTTTTACAACCCTGATCTGTTAAGGGGAAGAAATCAGGAGCCCTGTATTGCCTCCTGCTTGGGACAGTGACTAGAATGGAGACATCATATTAAATCTGAAGTACCCAGGCTTTTACTACTTAATATACTTGTGACCATTCTGAATTCACTCAAACAAATGTATTAGAGGGTTTCAGAATCAACTGAGAAGTTTGATTTGTTATGTTGGAAACCTTTTGCATACTGACCTCCTTTTCAACACAATAAAAATCTATAACGCTTAGTGTCTTACAGTAGAGAGAAAAAAATAGCAAATTCATAAAAGTGTTGCACAAGGATGATTCTTATCCTGGTTGTTAACTAACATATTTGATGTGTCCTGTTCATTCCTGTTGATATTGTTTGTCTCCACAATGTCTTGTGATAGCAAATTTCAGAATTTCACTACCCACTCTGGAAAGTCAGCTGCCCAGTGATTTAGTGAGCTCCTTCTGGAATTCCACACCATTCTGATGAGTAAAACTGGTCCCATCACCCATCTCTGGGTGGTCTCACTGCTGACACTTCTTCACCTTTACCTTCTGTTTCTTATCCTTTAACCAGCATTAATTCCATAAAAGGATCTATCCTTCAATCCTAGTAACTTATTTTCTGTATTACCCTTTGGTGCAGAGCTTTGTCAATGGCTTTTTGAAAATCCAAACATATTGTATCTACTGGCTTCCTTTAATCCACATGCTTCCACAAGCTCTCATAGAGCTTCAGGTCCATGAGACAGAATTTCTCTTTGCAGAAAGCATGCAAGGTTCTTCCCAAAAGATTGTGGTTAGCCACGTTCCCAGTGATTTTATGCTATTATCTTACCAGAGAAGGAACCCGCAATTGCTGGCCTGTGGTTCCCAGTATTCCTTCCTTATTCCCTTACAATACTTTCTCTGTTGGGTGTTTCATCCACCAAATTCTAAGGTATACTGTGAAAACCCATGAATCTAAACATGTAACAAGGAAAACTGACTCTGTAGATTACTAATTAAGACAGTGCAGTAGAGGGGCTTCTTTGGGTTGGCAGTAAACAAAGCCCTGCCTTTGTTACTGCAATTATATTCTATAGTTCCTTCTATAGATTTAGCAAATCATATGCTTTTAGGCAGTGGTAGAGTTTCATATTTCAGTTTGTTTGTTGCTAAACTGAATATCCTAGGACAGTTTGACAAAGGCATCCCTTGTCAGAAAGGTCAATATTTGCTGGAGTTGGTTTTGAGAGACCTCGGTTTAGAATTCAGTATTACAGATCTCAATGTTCAAAAACATGAGTTGAGCTTTTGTAAGACTGACATAAAAATAATAATTTGGAGGTCCTTTTCTCTCCTTCCTGGTCCATTATGTCATGTTAGGATCATGTTTCTAGACAGCTTTGTGAGCTGGAAACTTACTTAAAGATAATGTATCCAGGTTGCTCCTGATTTTGACTCAAGGAGTCCGCAACACAGTACTTGCTACTACAAGAGTTGACAGCACTGCTGTTTTGCAAGGGAAAAGCTCAGGCCCTGGCTATGTGCCACATAACATTTGCTTTATGCCAGCACAGAGATTCCCCATAGCTGGTGGGTTGAGCCCGGGAGGGTCTTGTCTGCCACAGGGAATCCTCACTTGGAGCAGAAATTTTGAGGCAGATCAACAGCCACCCAGGAGGAAACACATGGGAAGAAAGGTGTGGTGATTGTGCTGCAGTTATCCTGAGGGACAGGATAGCTTGGAGTGGCGTGTGGGAAACGGCCTGGGCCAGGATCTCTCTTAGGAGCAAGACAACTTGAAAGTTTTTCATGTTCTTGTCTTCATCAGTGGCTGAATTCTCCCTGGCCACAGCTAACACCCTGGATGATACATTCTCAGTTAGGTATTAATCAAGGATTCCCATGGAAACACCAACATATGGTCTGGTTATCAAATCCCTTCAAAAATCATCATGTTGGTATGTCCATATGTCTATGTCTTCAATGTCTTCTAGTACAAGGAATGTTTGTTTTGGGGAAAATATCTGAAAATCCTTTTTATCTTAAGAAAAGCAAAGCCGATGTCAGTTTTGCTATATACCAGAAGCAGGAACAAGTTTAGGGGGCTATAGACTCCAAATGCAGAAATCCAGCATTGTCCCACACTTTGGGGAACATCAGATTACCAGGAGAAAGCCACTTTTCATTTTTCCAAGGGAAAGGATGAGAGTGGAACAGTACTAAACTCCCTGTGTAAGAAATCAGTGCTGGCAAACTAGCCCATACTCCACCACTCTCTGGTGTCTGAAGGGGTGTTTCATGAACTGTGGAACACCCTTCCCATGAGAAGTCTGCATCTCTTTGGAGAAGCGCTCGCTTGAAAGGAAGGACATGCACTCATAAACAGTTGCTCAGCTTGGGAGCAATCTAACAAGAACAAAGACTTTCACAGCTGAATCTCTTAAAGACTTTGCTGAACACAGTAAAAGGTGGATAAACACATTATTGATCTGAATAAATTGGATTACAGTTAACAATAACTTACTGCAGCTGATGCAGACATGGCCAATACTGTGCTAAAATGTTCTTCAGAGCACTTCACTTTTTATTTTTTTTTTTAATTGGAGGTAAAATGCTACCTATAAAAATATTTGCCACATGATGGCAGCATAATGCAGTAAGACCAAAATTTTGGCTCTCATCGCTGGGAAGCATTTTGCAGTTTTTAGCAGGCTGATTGTTACAGAGCCACAGTACATCTAAAAATGAAGCACTGGCAGTGTGTGAATGGCTCCTTTGCACTGCCGAGCTAAGTGGCACAGTGGGTTAGTCCCACAGTCCTTTTCTTCTGGAGACTCAGCCTTACATTCTGGCTTAGCCAGTAAATGAAAGCGAATTGGGTGGTCTCTCCCTAGTCCCCATTAGCGCCTACCACAAAACCACGGTGCAATTTGGCACAGCCAGGAGCGTGGGAGAGGAGCAGGGCTAGAGCAGGAGGGGATTGCGGGGCTGGAACGACATGGGCTGGCCAGCCTGGCAAGGGGAGCCTGCACCTGCCCCGAGCAAAGGGCCATCACCATATGCTGGCTGTCCTAGTTCATTCTGACTGTATTTGTACCTTATTTTGGTCCCTTTGAGACAAATCCAAGCCAGCTCATTATTTTATCCTCCTTCCTCTTGCTATTTGTGGGTAAAACTCCTCTGGGAGTTTTACCAGAGGAAGGAACCAGCAAACCTTTTGCCACAGGCTTTGGCTTGATGCTATGTACAGTTATGACGAATAAATTCATTTGGCTTAATTATGAAGTTAATATAAATTCTCAAGCACACCTCAAGCATCTACACACAGGAGATGATAATACCAAGGGAACCAAAACCCCTGAAGGCATGTCTGGGTTATGGAGGAAGCAGAAGATACTGTCAGGAGTAACATCTGGGTTTATGAAGATTCACTGCAGTGGACTTCTTAGGGAAGAAACCAGAAAAATGAAGAATAGAGCTATGAGAGAAAGGAGAGATGGTGAGAGGAATATGGTACTGGAGAATATGGAAGCCAGGAATTTAGAGAACTGTGAAAAAAAAGATTCAGAACAAGAACACAAGTTTAACAGCGATAGTAATAATGAGAATACTAGGAGAGAGAGTTGTTTGTTATCATTTTTAAGGAGTTTGGAAAAACTACAAAAGCCAGAGGTACAATGAATTAAAAATATGGGAAATCAGGAAAAGCAGAAAAATGTGCAGTGTCTGGAGAAAGGAAGTTGTAAAGAGCAAACAAAAAGTGCTCATATAAAAATACCCTGCTGAAAAATGCAGTTTTGAGTCAAGTACTTGTGGAGCTATGCCAACTTCTGTAAATACAGTTGGCTTTAAAGTGAAGAGATATTATAGAAAAGCTGAAATATTTCATTTTGACATTTTCCTCACAAATACTTCAGTATTTTATTTCAGAGTAACAGTTCATTTTACAGCAGACTTTTTTAAAATTTAAACTAAAGTAAAAGCCATCCAGAAATGAGAAAGGATGTTTCAAGAAGTAGAAAATGAAATATGCCATTATACCTTATAGATTTTTTTAAGGCAATAAAAAAGGTGTTTCCAGATGCCCTGGAAGAATTATCATTTTCCCCAGTTTTTCAGTTCTGTCACTGAAGTGAAAAATCAATTATTTGTGCAGCCCTACTTGTGTAATGAGGCGTGCTGAAGGACAACTTTGGTTACAGACTCAAGTGCTCCTGTACGGAAATTTTGGGATTTTAGATACCTCTGACTATCTTAGATACATCTAGGGAGCTAGGGGGGAAGATTAGAAGAAAATGGATCACCACACAGAATTATATGATCTGGCTGCAGTACTGTCTATTCTCAGGAGGGATCTTGCTGCCTCCTGAAGTTGCAAGTCTGTGTTTTTAGCTTGGTGTGAAGGTGTAGGTATATTTCTCCCTGTTTATTATTCTGTAGTTCTACTGTGAGCCAGTTTCTTAACAAAATGAAGATACAGAAGCCCAGACAGGGAGTGATCTATCAGTTCTCCTCAGATTTTTTTTTCCACTGGCAAATCGTGTACACTGTTGATCCCCACTAGAAACAAGGTAGGTTTTTCTGTACCATTTCCAGTGTAAATTTTTATATAAAGCATGTGTTAAAGAATGCTCATAATTTCTCATAATTTGTGCCTCCATCGGAACATAGTTGTCATTTGTGCAAGTACAGTCCTTCAGAAAGAAAGACAGAAATATTTTTCTGTGCCAGTAGCAGATTTTCCACATGCATGAACACTTCGCTTTATACTGGCTGCAAGCTGTTAGTGGGATTCTTCCGTAAGAATGAGGTGACTGTTCTGTACCCCAACGTCCAAGGGAAAACCCTGCTGAAAAACTTTGGAATAGCAGAGGTCTCTGTTCTGCCCAGGAGCACTGAATAGTGTGCAGGGCCACTGTGCCACTAGGACCTCTGTCTTTAGCTCTTCCCATCATGACAATAAACCCAGGAACATCAATATGTTTTACTGGGTTGAGTGGATGAGTGTATATATTATTTTTTTTAAAAAAAAGGAGGGGTAAAAATCAAGCTTATGTACATGAGCTTTATGACATCCTGCCTTACTTCTCTGAAAAAAAAATGTTTATAAAACTTATTGCACTTATATGTTGTTTTCATCCAAAATATCACAAGCAAAATAATGGAGGCCATTGCTCTGGGACTGACTGGTTTATGTCCAGGAAGTTAGGACTTCTCCCTGCTGCTTGCTCGTGCTCCAGGCACCACATCTTCCCAGATGCAGGTAATTCAGCTCATGTCTTTCACACGTTCTCAGTCCCTCTGGCAAGGCATTCACTTTGATCAGATGGTAATACTGATAAGTGAAGTTGTTGCCGAATGAACCTCAACCTCATGACAAACCATTTATTTGAGAAAAGTGATGAGAATAAGTGATGCGATGCTTAAATACTCTGGTCAATGGTTTTTGCTGCTGGCCATGACCCAGTGACACTTGCTGGATTTTAGACACAAGCAAAATGTAGCTTTTTGCTGTTGCTGAGTCAGTGAAAAAAAGGACATTACAAATGCTTAACCATATAATATTTTCCAAATATCAAATATGAACCTATGTACTTGAATTTGGATAAACTTAAGGTAGACTAGCTTTGATTCTTTCTATTCTTACTGTTTCTTCCTTGAGTCTTTTGTCTGTCCAGTTTCATTTATTTATTTATTTTTTGTTCATAAAAGTCCAAAGAGATATTTGAATGCAGAAAAGGTCTGGCTGGGTAAAATAGCTTGAAACTCCTGAAATTTCCTATTATGAAAATGGATACTTGGATTTTTTCTGAAGTTTCTTTTGTTACAGAGTCTTTGAAAGAAATCACAAAAAGCAAAAAGCAGTCATGTAAAACTATTTTATTGAAAATACATCTACAAAGTAATGTCTCTCAATCCATTCTGGGTGCATATCAATGCAGAACCAGTGAGGGATGGGGAAAGGAATCTTTCTATAATACCTGATTTCCATAAGAAACAAAGTTAGTATAAAAAAATCACATACTTTGTGACACAGTTCATTTTTCTCAGCTGATGTCATAGAAAGACAGCCATTTACATCAAGTCTTTGCAATGTATTTCCAAACAGAATCTTAACAAGAATTAAATTGTTAAGCCATAAATTCTACAGTTAACTTTTATACACACATTCTGAATACAGTATCTATATAAAAAATATCTCTAATTACATATCAGGAAATGTCTGTCTGTATTCTAGGTTTGCATTCTGTTAGCAGAAAAATAAAACACACTTGTTTTCTTTCAGCCAGAGATTCATTTAGAGCTTTGTAGGTCGGGCTGTTCAGTACTCTGTATTAACCCTGCTTACTTCATTCACTCGAGATTTCCTGCTCATATTGTCTGGGTTACTTAGCTAAAGAAGATGGGCAGGAATTGTCAGTCTTAAAAAAAAATCTTTCCTCATTGCTCTAAACACGGGGAAAGATTTGCCTTTAACCAGCATACTGATGTTTTCACTAGTTACCTGTACACCACCCCGATATTCTTTCAGTGACAAGAGCAACATCTTGAGCATTTTTTGAGTGGCAGCTGGGACACTGCAAGGGAATCCTTCATTTCTTTCATTGAATATTTTTCGGGGTGGAAAGCAGGAGTAAGGACGGAGGAGAAAGAAGAAATCCAAATATTTGAATAAGAAAGAACATTTAACAGTAGTGTGCCTTTCAGTTAATATCTCTTAGTTTCCCCAATTGTAACTGCATTATAAAACTTCCCCATTAAACTCCTGTAAGAACTCAAGGTAAGAAGGAAAAATATATATAATTTAGATTTCTAGAAAAGGGTTTCATCAGTGAATAATGTTGAAAGGGACAGAAAAAGCCACAGGATTAAAAGTGCATTACTCCCTTTCTTCATTCTTTCCTTATGTGTTTCCTGAGGGAAACGTACAATATTGTGCTTTAAAAAAAAACTTCCTAATTACATTTTCAACATTTATAATAGTATTTATTATTTGCATTTTATATACTTTTCCTAGTAAAAAGGAAAAAGCACCCATTGGCTTTACTTTCTATAGGATTATTTTTTATTTCCAAGATACTACTGGTAAGATTTGGAAACTTCACATTGAGATAGGGAGCCTTCTTCTCCATATGGAGAAAAAAGAACATAAATCCAGCTAATAGCTTCATTACTTATCAGTGGAATGACCAAGCATTTGGGAGGTTTCCAGTTGGAGAATCTCCTCTTGGTCTTGGGGATTCTAGCAATGTCTCTTCAGCACAGACTGATTTAAAACCAAGTCCTAGCAGGAGCTGAGCATCTCACCTGTCTGTACCTTCTGCAAAGTGCTGGCACTGTCTTCTATTGATATTATTTTTTTCTGAAGTAGATAACTGGCAGATCCACAGCATGCTATGTTCTTTTCAAACATACAGGAAGTCACATATCCTGTCGCAGAGACAGTACAGTCTAGGGCTTTGCTCCTGTGAGTTCTTATGCACACACATAGTTCAGCTGAGTTGTAGAGCTGAAGAGAAGGGGACAAATCCAGGTGAAGGTACAAACACACGTACATACACATACCTAAACGTCTGCAATCAGTAGGTGCTGATTGCTAAGTAGGCTAAGTTTTTGTTAAGGTCAGCTGAGGCTAATGTGAAAAACTGTGTCTAGGTGAAATCATATTTGCAGAAATGGTATTTCAACTCAGCTGATGAAAGTGCTGATTGTTTTGTTGTTTTTATCTACACATCTCCTTTTTTACCCTGTCCTTTAACATCCTTCTTTTTATTGTGCTGCTAGTGATAGAACAAGGATGTAATACTACAGAAAAATAAAATCAGATAAAAAAGCAAAAAGATTGTTAACTCACTTAGCTGGATCCAGTTATCAAGTTAAAAATGTTGATTGTGTGCTTATATATGTTAGGATGTTTGCAACAGGAATTTAAAAAAATAAAACCATTTTCAGACTCTGTTATCTGTTTTTACTTTCCAGTTCATAAAAAAAAAAAACACATTTACAGGACTGAGTAACATATACACTCGTATGCTTTATGATTTAATAAACAATATCGTTTTCGGTATCATCAGTTAGCACATGTCTAGCAGGACCAGTTGTGTTGCCTGTTAATTTTTTTTAAGTGGAAAGCCAACATATATCTTTATCACTCCTAATTTGGAATAGATTTTCACTATTTCTTTTCCAATGCTAGCATGAAGGGAAGAAACAAGGACTAATTGGGCTTGGTGAATTCAAGATACAAATGGCTGGAAAAAGTAGAAGCTTTCCACACTTGTGGTGTTGGACTCATGCCACCTTCACCCTACATCTTGGTTTCACTATCTAAGGGTTTCTCACTCTCATTTTCCTGTGAGATCAGCTGGTAAGGTTTCTTCATTTCATTTTCCTCTATCACAGAATTACCCATCTCGACATCCCTGTTCTTCAGCTCATGCCGTGATAAATGTTCAACAATTCCTGCTCCAATGGAGTCTCCCAAGACATTGGTAGTGGTACGGAGACGATCCCTATGGAGAAAGAGTATATCAGCCTTGATTTTACCGCTTGCTCAGGGATACATGCAGCCTAATTATTAAAAGGGCCTTTGAGAATAGCTAGATGATTCGACAGTGTTATGTGTATTAATTTATCTGAGCAGTTAATGCCATGGTCCCAGCTACAGCAGTTACCAAAACCACCAGATTTAGTGACACAAAATGTGTTAATATTCCTAGCAACTTCATGGCAAGAAATAGTAGATGTGCAATGAGGGTGATAAAGGGACAGCATGGTAGATGCTTTCTGTGCTATGGTGATTGATGTTTAGAAGCTCCTGAGATGTGAGCCAATAAGAGTCTACTTTCCTACTGTCATTTCCCTCCTGACTATTAACTATGGCCAGTAGTTTAGGTGACATGCTGCTGAAATTTTGTACACTACACCAGTTCAGCTTTAATGATCTCTCTGCCCAGGAGATGTAGGAGACAGCTTGACAAGGAGTGACTGGCTCTTTACTTGGTGAGTGTCCACCTAACTAAGGCTTTGGGCATGTGGGCATCTGAAGATATTACGTTTTTATAAAGTCATGGATGACTTTCTGTGGAACTCTTTTGAGACAGAAGTATCCTCCGGTAACTATAACTAGTAGAGGTCAGATATAGAAGTCAGAGGAAGCCTTCAGCCTCTGGTTTAGTTCCTGGATGTAAAGGTTTTCCTCATATACCTATTGCTGTCCATTAGTCTTTTACATACAGAGGGATGGAGAAAATGATGGGCAATACATGGTGCTGGCTGGATAGGATGGTTACTCAGAAGTTTTCATTTCTGAGTTTACAGGGAAGACACATGAACCTTTCCTGGATTAAGTAGCCAGCAGGACTGCAATGAACTGGGTCATTGGGGTTGAATGAGAGCTCTCATGCTCTAAGCCTGATTGATGGAAAGGTTTTCCTTAACAATCTACAAAAATAAAAAACTAAAGAAATTTCTTTAATAATTGAATTAATGCAATGTGTCTGAAAGTTTTCCTAGGGTCCTAATGAACCCAGTTTCTAAGCAAGCCTTTAGTATGCAAAAGAAAACATCATTAAATAACATGCCTCACCATCTGCTATAAGAAGAGACTTCAATTGCAAGAAATTGTGATTTTTAACACTTTTTTTCCCCCAACTCCTTTTCATAGCAGCAGAAGAGTCTCACTGACCACAGTATTGTCAGAATGTCCCTCACTGCTGTGCTTTTAAATAGGGCCTAAGCCCTTAGGAGCTTCATCAAAAATACTTACAAGAACCAGTCCACTGCGATGATAAGAGTGATATCGTCTGTAGGCAAACCTACGGACGTGAGCACAATAACCATGGTGACCAGTCCAGCTTGAGGAATGCCTGCAGCCCCAATGCTGGCAGCTGTAGCTGTGATGCTGTGCATAGAGAAGGCAAGAGGAATTAACTGACTTCCATAACAAGCTTTAAAAACAGATAGGAAGCAAAAAAAGCAACTTCCCACTAGTAAAGAGAGAGATAAGCGAAGTCCCTAATCTGAGCACTGCACAGCTCCAGAGAAGCGTTGATCTTAATCCAAAGTGTTTATACTAAACATTTAAACAGAACCCTCAAACATGGTTTTCTGAAAGTAAAGCCTCTCTTGAATGTTAAGGACTAGTTGCCATCACCTGTTAAATAAATTCAATCTTCAAGCTCAAACAAGCTAAAAGAAAAGCTGAAGAGGTAACTTTGTCCTGGCAAACCCAATACGGGAGTTTGTACTGCCTGGCCACATCACACCTTTGCACCAGGTGCAGTGTCATCTCTTCTACAGGTGTGGCATTCAGCCAGCAGAAGGCAGGCAGGAGCCCTGACGCACCCCGGAGAGTATCTGACGGAGATGCGCTTGTTCACACCCGCTTCAGGAAAAGTTTGTTCTGTTCAGTGGTTTGGCAGAGAGCCCCTCTAGTCCTAATGAGTGTGAAACTTTTGCCTTAGACTCAGGATGTGCCTCCTGACAGTGTGAAAGCAGTTTTGCTGTCTGTTGACGAATACTGAATTAAGCAGATGGGTCTTTTGGAGATAACTCTTTCTTTTTGAAAACCTTTTACAATCCCCGTTCGCTATATTTAAACTTTCAAGCTTCCTGCATGATAAATATCTGTCTCTCTGTCCTATCTCCCTCCCTCCTGCTGACATCTTTCTCTTCTGCTCATGTATCCATCACCATTTCCTTTTAACTATTTGATTAACATAATGAAATTACTGCAGACGGGTTATCACCAAGCACTGTTCAGTGGTTTGTTTGCTGTTCTGAAATGGGAAGATGTCTGCATCTGAAAGCACCTCTGTCTTCTCTAGCTCTATCCACTGGTGTAAGGAAAGGTGCTGTTGTTCCCTCTATATCGTGCTCTGCTTTCATCCAGAGACCATCCAGACTAGGAAAATGTTCCTCTGCCAGCATTAGCTCTGTGCCGTGGCACTGTGCTGTTCTTGCGGTGCTCTGTACGTGTGTTACGAGCTATCTGGTACTGACTGCACATCTACAGCTCCCAACAACTGCACGGGATCTTAGGAGATAAAATCTAAAACTTGTTAAAGGCTGCTCCTGCTGTCTCTACTAAGTGCAGTGATAGGTGAATCATCCTGTGTCTTCTTAAAGGTTTACCTAATGAAGAATATGTGCTGTGGGGCCTCTTCTGTGCAGGTGTAAATCATTATATTTATTCAGCTACTGTAATTGTAGTTCTTGCCTTTAGCTCTAGATGTTTTTGTTTAATGTCTCATCTACTGGCCAGGAGGAGTCATCACAAAGGTGCTTTTAAGAGATGTAGGTAATAATGGCTTCTGTACCTGATTGTGATAATCTGACCAAAGTTCAGATCAAAGTTGTTAACTTGTGCAATGAAAATTGCAGCCAAAGCCTCATATAAAGCAGTTCCATCCATATTAATTGTAGCACCAACTGGGAGTACAAATCTTGTAACTCGCTTGTCCACTCCGTTTATTTCTTCTAGACACTTAAACGTAACAGGTAGTGTGGCAGAACTGGAAAAAAAGAGAATAATACACAGTAAAAAATCCACAGAGAGGGAGAAAAACAGATTGTCATGCATTACAATAACTAAAGAGATTGTCTGACAATAGTCTGTTCGAATTGTCTCTTGACAACTGATGATTTAATTTTTATGTCAACTATCAGTCTACTTAAACAAAAATACCCAGTCTGGATTTAAGCACTTCTAATGGTGGAGATTCTCCTGACGCCTTTGAAAAGTGTTTTTCCAGGAGTTAGTTAGTGTCCCTTTCCACATAGTCCATTGATTGAATTTGTTTAACTTCAGTTATACTTCGGCATGCTAGACAGAGAACTCAATTAAAAAATTCCTGCTCCCCAGTTCTGGCACCCAGGGGTTCTGATTAAATCACTCCTAAGCAATGTTCTTCATTGTTAAACAACTTGAACTATTCAAACCCTCAGCGTGCTTTCTGTTCTTTTAATAGTTCTCATGGCTATTTGGTGGATCCCGTGGACAAGGCAGTCTGATGGATGATTACACTGCTTTACCACCTTGATCTTGTTCCCCTCTTGGTACATTCAAATATCATATAGTCATTTTATTGAAGGCTCAGCCCAACTGGTTGCTTTTTTTCATGCTATGCTACAGTGTCCATGGAGCCAACATGAGGTCAGTTCCTCTTCAGAGATATCCCCTCTGAATGGAGGATAATGTGGCCATTCTGTAAGGGTGGCTTGTGCTCTTTGTTCCTAAAGATAGGCCCCTGCATCTGATTACACCAGAGTCAAGAGGTTTTTCAAGACCCAGCCATTTAGATTGCTCGCTCTCAATGACCTGTCTTTTCACAGACTTTCATCTCTGAAGTCTTTATCAACACTGGGTTTATCTTTTATTCTGATCACTGATAAAATGTTATGTAAAGAAAGACTTTGTATGACTCTGCTAGAAAAGCTACCAAATTTTGATGATGAACAACTTACCATTGAATTTTAAGCAGTTTTTAATCCACTTACAGTATGTCCTCTCGATCTAGTATTTGTGTAGGCTCTTACTAGGGTCTTGAGCAGTGCTCATGGAGAGTCTTACAGAAGTCTGAACATACTTCATCAATGCTATTACTGTGACCAATCAATCTCATTTCATAAAAATAGATATTCTTTTAATTTGCCATTGTTTATTTTCTCTTAAATTTAGTATGTGACTGACATTACTTACATTACCTTCATTTTTAAATCATTAATCAAATCCCTTCCAGGCATCCCACTAGTTTGCCAGGATTGACATAAAGCTGTCAAATGTGAAATGAATAATTATCTTCTTTGCCCATTTACTTAGATAGTTTTCTTAGAGCCATCAAAAGCTTTTATAATGTTAAAAAACTTAATCAGATTCCACATTAATGATCCAAATAGCTTCAAATCCAGATCTTTAAAATAAACCTGAACACTGTTATCTTAGATATAGTTATGAGGAATTGTGGTTTGAAAACATCTATCTTTACAGCACACTGTTAAATTTATTAAATAGGTGTTTCATTAATGGTCACATAATACAAGAAAATTATATTTAAGTACAATAGTACCTCTTTTTATCATAAGAAAAAGAAGTATTTTCTTTCATCTGAAGGAGCAAACGCATCATCTCTGTTGTAGGCTATGATTTGGAGCCTAGAACCTAAAGAAAGGCTCTCACTCTCTCCCTCAGGATCCCCTGAAATGTTCCTGTTTGTCTCACCATGTTGCCTTACACAAATGTAAAACTTTTCTTTCCAACTTCATTCTTTGCTAACAAACCATTTAGAAATCCTTGACAAGCCACTTATAAGTCTGAAATACCAAGGCTAAATCACAGTCACAAGGCTTCCAGCCATACAGGCTGCATGGTCAAACAGACCTTCTTCAACCCTGCTCCAGGGTGCTCATAGAAGATAAAATCAACACATTAAATCAATACAATGATGTATTCTATACCGGAGAGCAGCAGAACTGAAATAGAATGTCCAAATAAATTTTCGTTTATGAATATGCAGTTAATTAATTATATTAAGCAAAATTGTTTCTCAAACCTATAATATTAAAAATTATAAAGCCTTAAAATATCATTTTGTACCTGGATGATGTTCCCAAAGCTGTAACTAGTGCCTGAATCAGTCCTCCAATAAATACCCAGGGGTTCTTGCGAGTGATCAAAAAGTAGAGAAGAGGTAGGACAATGACAGCGTGAATTAGCAAACCGATGATAACTGTTACTGTATACATGGCAAGCTGACCACCAATCACACCCATATCTTCCATCTCAACAATTTTGCCAGCAATCAAGAAGAGGATTCCAAGTGGAGCATACCTGCAAACAGGAAATCAAATCAACATTGTACTCAACAAAGTAGAAATCCACTCCTCCATCCACACCTTTTCTAGTTTAGATGCATGCGTGGGTGTAGGATATTGCTGGTTGGATGGCTGTAATTATTCAGAAGATCTTAACTCTTTAACTCTTAGCAGTCAATCTGGGTGAAATCACAGCAGTGAACGTTTCTGATGATAGTCTCTGTTGGATTCAGAATCTGATAAGAGAAAGTCAGGAAAAGAACATTTATAGGGTGCCTTTTAGATATCTAGCAGGAATCTACTTGTACAATAAGGTCGGCTGCATTGTGGGGCAAGGGTGGCAAAAGCTATTTTTCACTCTCCGGTAAGTGCAACTACAAGGGCTACCTTTTGTGTCAACCCCTGAAGATCTTTAGAAACACAATCCTATTATAGATGGACTTTTGATACAGCCCTATTTCTATGATTGTCCTCTTATCCTTTTATACTAAGTGATGATAGAACACAATTTATCCACCGCTGCCCTGTTACACTTTTAGCCACCAAATCCATCTCGAAACTTCTCAAAAGTAACAATTCCCACCCACTCTTTCATTACTTTAATTGTGGTTATGAAAAAGAAGAAGACTTCTGTGTAGATGTTTCCTGGCAGAACAGAATTTTACTTGGAAAAATTTTAAAACTATATTTTATTGGAAAAATACAGTTATTTCCAGTTTTGATTTTTTATTAAACATATGTGGATGTGCTTTTTTTTTTTTTAGCTTCTTTACTGTAGTAAAGAAGGCAACAAGACAACTCAGGCATTATTTCTTTTCATAGATTAACCTTCTATCTAATAAATACCTTATCTTTATAACTGAAGAGACTTCAGTGATTATGCTTGAGAGAAAATGCCTTCGTTTTATTTATCTGTTGAACACAGTAAAGAAGGTACTGAAAGGATGTCTATCTGTGAGCAGTCCATCTCCAATACAAGGACATACTTACATATCAGACAATTACAGGAAACAGTTGTGGTGCAAAGTAATGGTAATGAGGTCTTACTGAAAATTTCTTTAGTGAAATCAGAGTAGGTTACAATGAATCTTTGGTGGCATATTGCTCTGATTGCTGTCTATTTTTGAAGATATAGAATGGGCCTCTATAAGCTGGGTAAATTCTGCCATGTCCACTGATTTTTAATCACTGTTGTGAAAGGGTAGGTATATTTTGGCAAATTATTGATCTATGGAATTACAATTCCTTGGTTCATTTATTAAAAGTTAGAATACAGTGAAGATATTATTTTCTGACTTCCTGCCAAACAGAGATTCTTGCTATCCAGCGGATGTCTGCGAAGAAAAAATATTACTAATGACTTAGCACAGAATATATCAAAGAAGCACTTACCACATGATTAGAGCTACCAATCGCATGATAGCCTCATTCAGGCTATCAAAGAAGTCTTTCAATGCCTGACCTTGCTCCTTCATGCTTCCAATGACCAGGCCAAAGCTTATTGAGAAAACCACCAAGCCAAGGGCATTCACTCCATTTACAGAGCCTGGAACAGGGACTATTTCCTCTTTCATTCGGGTGAGGGCTTCCATTGCTTCTGACACGTTACTTATTATGGAGGCCACTGTGGACGTGTCGTTGGGAGGAATCCCTACTTTGAACATTCTCTTCTCATAGTTAGTTTTGAACTAATAAAACAAAAAGAAAAGAGAAGGATGTTAGGAATTACTGTGAATTCTACCAAAGGTAAAAATTATCACACATTAAATGATTATTATTGGAGGACATTTGAATTCTTTATGTAATATTTATTGGTAAAGTAAATAGTGATGAAAACCTGGTTTTACCAAAGCAATATAAAAGAAATCTGTTAACTTCAGGAACTAAAGCTTCACCTTTAACTTCTAGAGTTCACTATCTTACATACATAACTCAAAATCAACTATGAATGCTTATCAAACTCCTGAATTTTGTGACAAAAATATGGATACTTAGCTTGTATTCTTATAAACTGTTATTTTTCCCAACATCCTTCTGTTAAAAAATAGGTCTCTTATGGATAGTTGCAATTGTTTGATGGACTCCAGGATTTCCTTATTTTTTCATCTTTTTGAGTAAAAGGTAAAGACTGAAAACAACCTAAATGTAACATACCTCCTTCTTCCTTTTTTAAACTTAAATTAGGACTTCTCTGTGGAAAAGCCATTGATTTCATTGGCTTTTGCAGTAATAAATTATCAGTTATGACTTGTCTCTTTTATTAGGAAAATATTTCTTCCTAACAGGCTCCTGTTATGGGACAGGGAAATCAAATTCAATATCTGAATATTCTACTGAATGTCTACTTTGAAAATCAGGCTTCTATCACCTTCTATTTTTCCAAAAATGGAAGCATATCCTGCTTATTTTTCTCTGGGCACCAAAAAGCTCTGTGTCTTTGTGCTGTTTACACTCTTTTGAGCACAGAGCCTACCAAATAGCTCTACAAAAATGTTTCAGATTTGCCTTGGGTTATGATGCTAAATACTGTATTAAAGTAAGTGGCAATTATTCAGCAACTTTGTATTTTAATTTACCTGGGCTTGCCTAAAAAAAAAAGTATATGAGTGAAAAGGAGCTTATGTGCACCTAAGATGGAAAACTTGAATTCCAGCATTTAGGAGCATCCATCAGAGTTTCTGTTATTTTCCATAACTGAATAGTTTTGATGTGCTCCTAACATATACTTTCTGTATCCCTTGAAAGCTTAAAGATCTTTAGAATTTCAAGTATGAGTTGCTTTACGGAAAATTTACGAGCAACATGTAGCAGAAAAAGTGTTCATGGGGCTGGGCTATTCTTGACGTTTAAATGAAACGTGGACAAAAGTTGTGGTTAAATGAGAGTCGAGCTGTTAGGGTGGTTGGCTGACCTTGAAAAGCAGTTTAATTCCCTCATCCGCTCCTATCCATTTTGTGATACTTTCTCTTCTTGCGCCAGTTCTACTTTGATCTCTCCATGAGCCACTATCACTCCTGAGCAATCAGTTGAGTGCCAGAGATGGCAAAACACAGAGAGTGGGACAGCACAGCCAGAGAAGGAGGGGATGGCATTGCCTGGGCTAGTGACAGAGAGCTGGCAGAACGCCAATGGAAATTATCTAGACGCTAACAACAAAGCAATCTTATTTAGATCCTGACAATACCACTTAAATATTGCCATTTACGTACTGTACATCAAAGACTTCTTTTTTCTTTTATGTATATGGATATGTCAGTTATATATTTTTTCTGGTTTAAGTAGAAAATAAACATAGAAAGAAAAGGAAAAGAGACTTAAGGCAAAAGTCAGAAAAGGGTAAGTATGCTGGGCTTGGGAAAGTGAGTTGCTTACTGAGCCCTGGATTTGAAGCTTGATTTCCTACTTTCCCCAGATGCATCGTAACTAGCTTCTCTACAGTTATCCTCCATGACCCACGGATTTTTCTCTCATTCCTACTTGTTGGACTAGGTCAAAAGCAGTAAGTTGTGCAACTGTTTGACAGTGTGGGCTGGCAGTTAGTTGCCTGTCAGGGCAGGTTAGGAGTTCTCGTAACTGTTCTTTTTTGTTTGTTTGTTTTTTTCTCAGTGGCAACACAGTCTGGAGTTTTGCTGAGACATCTCCCCTGTTTCAGAATTATGTTGGAATTGGCCACTGGGCCACAGAATTATGAGTAGGGCCAGATAAAGAGCTGGGCAGCTAGACAGGAAAAAGCATATCATGTAATGTGTCCTTCTTTTGAAAATCCAGTTAGAAATCATCTTAGGAGGTAACAAGCATGTTCCTTCTTTTTCATTGATTCTGGGATTGTGTTCCAGAGGGGAAACACCTTTCTACTATAAGTTAGTAGTTTCTTCATAAACATAGCAGGGATTTTAGGACCTCTGTTAGCAGTGCAAAGTCTTTTGCAACTTCAGCTATGAAAACAGTGCACAGATACGGAGACTTTTTCTATTGACTACCTCTGTTGGCAAGATGTAGGTATTCACAAATGTTAGCTTTAGCCTAGGGAGAAGACCTTCCTTGAACCCTTCACAGGACAGTGCAGAAAGACAGATTGTTCAGAGTGAAATTCAAAAGGGACATCTTGAGCAACAGGAACCACAGCAACTTTATTTGCTCTGAGAGAGTCTGTCTCTTCTTATGGTTACATGAGGTTAAGGTTAACTCTGTGGATCCATCCATCTTTTTGTACCCAAAGCCATCTATCAGAAGTGGTCATGAGAAAGTTCTTGGTGAAGCAGAAGAAATTGAGGAAAACCAAATAAAGGAACTGAAAAGCAGTTTTCTGCAGAGGAAAAAAGCCTAGGTTGAGCTTCAGTTTTTGTTAGTGCCTTCTCAGATGACAAAAGGCAAAATACAAGACTGTTTGATTCCCACAAAAGGAATTCTCTGTGAAAAAAAGCCAGCCCTGAGGGTGAAAAGGCCAACAGATGAAAAAATACCTTCAAGTAGAGAGAAAATGTAAAAAGATTTTAAAATAGATGAGGGAAAAGCAGACTTGGTTATTACTTTCTCTGCAGAAATACTAGTGAGGCAGATAATTTTGTGAGCTGATCCTCACTTTCAGGCAGATCTGTACTGGATCCTGGTGGGAATCAGAGTTATTAACTGTCTTCAGAAATCTGAGTCTAGAAATCTCATGAACTGTCCTATAGTTCATCTAGCTCAAATTGACATTTTAATATATTATGATTCTGCAACTCCTCATTCTTTTGTGCCATTCTATATTGGAAGAAATAAGACAAAGAAAAACTGCTCATGCAAAAGCACAGTGCAGATTTGGTTATGTTTTACTAGAAGTCTCCACACCTACGCTGATGTTCTGTGAAGGGCTAGGACAGGATCATAGAAGTGCTCTCATTTCTGACGAGAGGAAAGGTTTGGGCCATTTTGTCTTAAGGCAGAGATGTTTTGCCTGGTGAGGTCTTAGACAAAAATAGTCTTACATTTTCTTTAAGTTCACTTATAGAAAGCAAAATTGGAGCAAGGTACATATCAATTGTTGCATATTAATCCTAATGTTTTCCTATTAAGAACTTTATTTGCAAAGCAAAATTAAAAATAATGGCACTTCTGGACTCCATTGCAAGACATGCTATTAAAGAAAACCTTTAAAAAAGTTTAATTAAGTTATCTCATTGTGAAACAGAAAGAAATATGTTTAGTTTCTTGCATAATATACTGAACTACCTAGTTATTCTTTTCTCATTCTTTTGTTTTCATTAACTGTACAAAATATCCAAAGCTCCTGAATATATTGCATATTTTTTTTAAAGAAGCAACTTCACACCATTGCAGTAGCGCATTCCAGTGGTTAACTTGCAATCACATGTGCAGCTGCTCTGAAAGCTCATGATTTACTGTCTGACTTTGCGATAGTATAATAAGCTCTGTCTGTGCTGAGTCCATGTGGTGGTGTAGTCTTTAGTGATAATGACTCTAAAAGCAACAAACTTGCTAGGCCAATCCTCTGAACCTTAAATGCAAGCCTAAAAAAAAGAAAAGAAGTGAATAAAATACGGCAGTGACATCCCATCTTCCTGATTACATTTAGTTAATGAGCAGTTAAAATGCAGTATCTACCTACGAAGCAGGCTGCTTGTAAGTGCCATAGGATAGATGGGCTCTTCATATGTAGCAAAGAAAGAGAAAGGAGGAGACAAAGGATGGTACCAGTTAGGGTGAAATGATTTTGCCCTTTCTCAGGTAGAGTTTTGACATAAATATTTCCAAGGGGCACTTGGATCCATCATTCTTCCTCTTTTCTGAGAAGAAAATGTGCAAAGAAGGAAACAGCAACAGTGCTCAGGGGCTTGCTAAGAAAGAAGAGGGCTGAATGGGAAGACCTTTCCTGAATGAACCTAGAGCCCTCGTCTTCCTCCAAATTCCTCTTCCATCAGCAATCCTACAAGCTCTTTCTCAACTCCATCAAGAAGCCTGTCAACCTCCCAGCGAGTTTAAGGACAGTCAGGAAATAACGTTGCCTAAGGGTAAGACAGATCGCAAGCAGTTCATGTACCAAAAGGTGTATTGTGAATGTGGAGCATATATATTGGTGGTGATTCCCATATGGGCACGGCTGTGCATAGGTATAAACCCTTTGTGTGTGGAGGATTGCGAGCAGCCTGTGTTTGGGCCAGCAATCACAGTGTCGCTGAACCAGATTGGAGCCAGACACATGATTGTCCTTTATAAATCTTCTGAGAAACGGATGAAAAACATGATGTAAAGTTCTGAAGTTTACAGGGTCAGATGTGCAACATCATCTGGACACCTATGAATCATATATATTCTCTTTTCTCCCGTAAAATGTTTTTTTATGTCTGAAAGTCTTAATTTTGATGCTTGATTCAAAAACTAGTAACATCGGTGTGATATTTAAAAGCCTGGGGCTCCAGTAAGCATATCTTAGTTGGTCACAACCAACTGCCATGCAACGTTTCCTGTTTATTGAACAGTGTCTAGGAAATCCCTTTAAACTGTAAAGCACATGAGATATACAATATGTAGAATGTAAACGGAGTCTACAGGACATTTTTAACTAAGAACATAGGATTTAGGATTGCTAGTCACTACATGGAGTTTTCTGTTGTTGTGAAACACCGAGCTGAGTGAGTTTTTCAAGCCACTGATGGGCTGATGAACTGATGAGTTTGTCCCCAAAATTTATTTTTTTTTCTTCTTTTTTTTTTTTTTTTAGATAGGAAACTTAACCTTACACTAATTTCCATTTGGAATGGCAAATTGTCTTTCATTTCTTCTGCTGGGGTTATCTTGCCTAATATATCCCAGAGCTAGACTAGTTTTTTTCTTCTTTTTTTTCTCTCTTTTTTTTTCTTCTTTTCTTTCTGATGATGCATTACTAACTTCAGTTCCTAATTCATGTTAGTTCCTCAGTGTGTACTTGGAATGTGATGAAGAGCTGTGAGGAGGTACCAAGCACGACAGTCTCTGCAAGGGCAGATTCACTTTGCTGTTGTGATTTACATTATACTGTGCCGGGGACATGCTGATACGAAGTACAAGCGCTTCAGCTGTTGTATCATCAGGAAATTTCATTTTGTGCATTTGTAGCAATGTCATTCACAAAAATATCAGTTGAGCTTAGGTCCAAGACCAACCTTAGAGCAACTGCCTTTATCTCCAGATGGGGATCTTCTTTCCATCAATTTTACAGTTCTCTCAATAATCTATATCCTATTCCTACATAGCTTTAAATACACTGTTTTTCAGAAGTCCAAATAGAGCTATTGCACTTCTGTGGCACAAAAAACACAAAGGCTGGGGGAAGAAAGTCAACAATCTTTTGGAATTAACAAGCAGTTAATCTGGCACAACCCATGTTAACCTACATACTACTTTTAAACAAATTTAATTTATTACTAGTTTTTACTAATTCTTTCAAGTTTTTCCATCCTTTGGCACAACTGAGATTAGGCTGATTGGTTATTAACTGCCTAAATCAATTCCCTAATTATTCTGAAACTACACTTTCACAGGTCATAGGATTGTGTTCACTAGTCATTGGCAATAACTCTCCAACCTGACAGATTTATTAAAGTGCTTCCCACTAGCACTGTCATAGTGCTTGCAACCTGCTCTGCAATGGAATGCCCTAACGTTTTCATTATTTTGAGAAAAAAGGTGATGTCATTCTGAGACTTGATTGCCTTAAATTCTTTGAATTTTGTTACCTAGCTCAGACCCAAGCTTTTGTATTTCCTCCTGCCGTTCCCCATCACTGCCCTGATTTCATCATCATCCTTACTGAAAGGACAGATATGGATTTGTTGTTTTTAGGGCTGGGTGTATTTTATCTTTAATCTTGATCAAATCTTAATGTAGAAGGTCACTGCTTTTTATGACTCTGAAGGTCTCTGTTTATACGACTGAAGAAATTTTTACTGTGTTTTTTGAATTATCCTGCAAGCTGTAACACAGACTGACTTTTGAGAATTTTACTTCATCCTCTGTTTTTTTGACCTCTACATTCTTTCTTTTTCTGTGACACAGCAATAACTGTAAACAATATCCATTCAAGATTGGCTGTGGGTCAATACAAAGCCATCAGATGGTGCCAATCTATGTGATAACTTTCACTGAATTTATATTGTTCTTTTTTTCTCTCTTTTTTTTATTGAGCTAGTTACCTTTATTTTCTTCCTAATAAGACGTCAAATTAACTAGACTGGTAAGGGGAAAATTTGGGAAACAAGTAAGCGCAGCTTTTGGTATTCCTATCATAGGTGATAGGAGTCCCCTGTTTCAATTTTGTTCTTGATGCCCACAGGGCTATTGCCTGGGTTTCTAACCCACACATATTCCTGTAGGATATTCCCGAACATGATGCAGACTCACATGGGTTGGTGCATATCTCAGTTTCTCCCACTCTAACATAATGCTGTTTTTGAAAAGGAAATTCCATATTTGCTTTGGTGAAGCTTGCTATAGACTCATGAACTTGCCATTTTCAGAAAATGGATTTTTGATTTCTTGAGCCAGGTGGGTTTTCTCAACTTCTCATAGCAAGCACTGAGAGGCAATGAATGAAAACAAGGCACAGATTTGACTAGAGGGGTTTTGGTGACAGCTGTCAGACTATATAAGCTTTGTCACTGCTGGTATTCCTAAAGAAAACACTACTACATTTCACTTCCTGATTTTATTATATAATGCTACAGTAGCATAGTGTCATTTGGAAATAGCAAAACATTTTTACCTGTTTAAAGCAAGCTTCCACCAAGTTTGGAGGGAACATATTTCTGTGAAAAGGAAAGAAAAGAACATGAGAAGTAATGAGATTGTACTAATATCTTAAGTAATGGCACAGCTATATAAAGGAATAAATCAGCTAATTACCAAGGGAGTCCTAACATGAATATGTAGGTATTTATGCATACAGTGACCAGAGCTTTGCCTGGGTGGCTTCATCAGGACAAGATACAGTGGAGTGGGATCAATAATGTTGATTGCAATCTCTGCATCCAGTGCTGTATAGCAAGCCACTTTATGAAGGGCAGTATTAGCTAAGCTGCCAAACATCTCTGTGGCACTGAGCCTTTGAATTTTGTGTTGATTAATCATGTCTCAATACAGATTAATAAAAAAGTCATTAATATCTAGTGCACTTCCACTTCTCAAAAGATTTTAGTCACCTACCCTAGTATGTCTTGATTTTATTAATCTACCATATTGTTGTGATTAATATTAATAAATATTCCTAAAGTTTGATTTTCCTTAGTAAGTTGCACATACATGTATAAGTTTGTGTGTGTGTTTGTGTGTGCATGTATACCTTTTACATAGGGAGGTTTTGTTTATTTTCCTTAATGGTGACTTTCTGATGGAATCAGAAGCAGCCAGCATGACACTTGGAGGACTTTCTCCATGTCTCTGTCTTCTCCAAAGGGCTTAGCATAACACAGATGCTTGGTCTTTACCCATGGAAAAGTTTTTGAGCCCAAAAGCTCAGGCTCCCTACTCCCTGGAATACATCTGTGACAGGTTAGCTGTATCCAGAGGCATTGCAGAGCCTCTCTGAGCATGGAGAGAACCAGCTCTTACACTGTGCTCCTTTGGTTCAAGCATTTTACTTGCCTGTGGCTGGAATTCCCTTTCTGTATCTACAAATTAACAAAGTGAAGAAGATGGACCCAGTTGGGGAGCTACAATTCAAAATAACTAAATCAGGGTTTCAGGTGAAGTGAGAAATCTGCCAAAAGTTGGAAGTAAAGGAAAGCAGAGGAATTTGGTAATAGGACTGTGAAAGGAGGGGAAGGAGACTCATGCAGGTAGAACAGAAAACTTTTTTTTTCTGTGTGTGTGTGTGTAATGTTGCTTCTATTTTTAACAGCAGTTTCTATCCTTACAACTTAGTCTGCTCTGAAAATAAATCCAGATACTCTTCTTCAGTTTGTAGAGTCGTTGGTGTTAGACATGTTGGTATCACCTAGTCAAAAAATCTAGCTAGTTACTGTCTAATATTCTATTATTCTGTCTAATAGTCTCTGCTGTCACCGTGTGACTTTACATATTATGGTTGCTGTTACTTGGAGAGAAAATGTGCAATATCACAATATCAATGTGCCATACCTGATTAAATCAAGAAAGGCATCTGCTGCTGTCACTTGCACAATTTTGCCTTCTCTGTGCATGTTTTCTTTTGTGCCTTTCCCAGGGTGGATGATGACCACAATGATTATACCAATCAGTACAGCAATGATCGTGGTGCTCATGTAGTAGACTACTGCTCGGACTCCCATCTTCCCTGATGCTTTACTATCCAGGGCAGCAATTCCTAGTAAATTTAAGCACAAGGACATATACCTCATACAGTTGAGAGTAAAGACTATAAACTCAGCATCATGCAAATGATTTTGTGGGAAGAGTTTTGACAACCAGGACATCTAGAGCTCTCCAGCATATACTGGCCCTATGCTGCAGCCCATACTGCCATTGTCTTCACATTCCACCCCTCTTGCTTGTCACCACGTAACTGTTATAAAAGTTCAATAGATTTCTGTGCTATGTTAACATGTGTTAAAGGAAAGATTATCAGTCTGATGTAGTGTGGCATTTCCTATGCTCTACAGAGGCAATACATGGAGTTTGTAATTAGCAGAGTTACCATGGTCTGAAAAATGTGTCTTAGAAATCTGTACCTAATTCATAATGGGAAGAAAGGAAACAACACCCTCAAGTGATGTTGATAATGTTTGCTGCAAGTAGGTTGCATGGAGAGAGCTCTTCAGTTCCTAATGGAATGACCTGAGTTTACCTCTGCCCCAAGCCATGGGACTAAGATAGATTAAATGCTGTTAGCTGGTTGCAGAAAATGCTCACTATTGTATGACTAGGCATTTGGAGTCTTTTAGAGTCTTTTATAAGCTTTGCAAAACTTGTGACATTAATCCTAATTCTTGGCTGGTCTTAATGCGTTTGAATAGTGCAGTGCTCAGTGTGGCATCTGCTGAGGCGTTTGTTCATCACATCGCAACAGCAGGGCTGCACGCTGGTTTTTAAGCGAACGTGCAGTTCTGCCCGGGGGGAACTCTGACCCTCCGGGCAAGAGTGTCCGAAATGGCAACACTCTCCCTTTCCAAACAGGTGCAGTTACGGTGCCTCTCCTTACAATTTCAAGTCATCAAGTAACTACCATACTTCATGTGGAGGCCTACACCAGCTGTCTTAGATGCTGCTAATGTTTCCTCTTGGAATCTTGCCTTCAAAGCGATGCAAGAGGTCAAGAAATGGATCCCTTTACTTTATGATCTCTTCCGATGGACCCATATATGGAATTGTCTATTCCAAAACATGGCTGACAGTTTGTGTGTTTATCTTCTTTTCTAACTTTCTATGTACAGAATATAATGGAAGTTGTGCACCTTTCACTCTGGATGTCCATTTTACAGGAAAAAGTATGTAAAAGAACTGTCTGAATGTAACTAATATGGAAATCTAAAACTAGAAACATGGCTGGGTGAAATAAAATATTGCCTCAAAATGCCTATCATTACAGATATATCGAACTTGTATCTTATAAAGGAAGAAATACCTGCGCTGGCATTACAGCAAACCTGTTCTAGATAATCACTGATTGTACTGAGATCAAGGCTGTATTCCAGGCTCTGATCAAATCCGAAAAGTATAAAACTGATCACATACTGCATACTTACCTTTTTGTTCCTCTATGCCATACCTGTCCTTTCGGCAGAGTGCCAGTAAGATTTGTACCCACCAAATTCAGCTCAGCAGACTTGCTCCCTGAGCTGCTTCGCTTGTATGTATCATTGTGGAAGCCGGGCAAAAGGCTACAGGCACAACATGAAACTACAAATGGAAACCCAACATGTGAAGCATCTGATCCTTAACTTCCCTGCTCATTTCTTCCATCTGTAAAACCAGATGATAATACTTTGTTGTGGTAAGTGTGCATTTATGCTGTTTGAAATGCTGTGAGGAAGATGGTAAATACTAGCAAGGAATAACTAGCTTTCCTATTTTTATAAACAGAAAGTAAATCCCACAGCCACTGTACCTGGATGGATAATTGCCTCGTTTTTTAGTTTCCTAGTACATAATGCAAATGTTACTATAATTGACCAATGCTTAATAACTGTTGGGAATTCTTGTGGACCTGATAATGAGTTCTACAGTGCTTATATAAGAAAATTTTTGTTACAAATTTTATTTTTACAGTATCTTACTTAAAAAGTAATTAATTTAAAAAACAGAGTCAAAAAATGGACGTCTACAGCTCCACTCAGATTTGACTTTATATTAGTTTAAACTGTTTCATGTTCATCCCATTTGACGTTAGGACTGGTTCTGGAACAGAGGGATGCACCGCCAGCAAGAGAGATGTCGGGGAGCCAGCGTCTTGCTCTCTTCTTCTGGGGCTCTGTGTAATGGGGGGTGCCGGGGGCCCTTTCCCCCGGCTCTCTCCTCCTCGGGGCTCAGGCCACGGCTCTCCCATCCACCCCGTCCCCTCCTCTGCTCCCTCCCCTGCGCCCAGGGGCCCCCTCGTGCAGGGAGGCCTGAAGTTACCAAGGCGGCGCCCAGCAGCGAGGCCAGCATCTGGCCTAGCGCGTGTACAGACTCAACGGGAATGATCTTGGAATCTATGTGGAGGGAGGGAAGGACAGTGAGAGCGGGCAGGCCCAACTCCGTCAGACGGCAAAAAAAACCCCAGCCCTCGCTGCTGGCCTCTCCCTGCACCTACCCCTTCCCTCTCTTCATAAATAAGTGAGGAATTTCAATGCTCCGGTTGAAATAAAGGCGAAATAAGGAGTTCTCTGGAGTGTCCAGAAGAGAAGCAAAGCACTACAGCAGTCTCCTAACAAATGTGTTAGAGTAGAAACGGGACTGCGTTTAGGTTACAGGAAAGGCAGCAAGCAAACATGCAGAGCAATTGCAAGAGAAGGAAAAAGATTGAGAAAGGATGCAGGGAAAAGGAGAAGAAATTAGGGACATTTATTAAAAGCTCTGAATTATTAGTTGTTTTATTCTTTATCACTCTTCTGCAAATTTGCATGAACTAATGAAGGTGTAATTTTCTTGAATAGCTACTGTTTTGTTACTCTTTTTGTGCTATACTATCATACTATTATTTTAGTGCACTTGTTGATTGCTTGTATCTTCTACTGAATTTTAGAATTTATAAATTCCAAAGTACTTCTATACTTCTGCCCATTAATTTTTCAATGTAACAAGCAGATTGCACATATGTGTTTGTAATTTTGGAATATATTAAGGCATGGAGTTAAGCACAGAGTGATGATTACTCTTCAGCAATTTCAATGATAAAATATTTTGAACATGTTCACTTTAGATAATGCATAAACCAATAGCTCTGGAGCTGCTTGTTCAAAAAAGAAAAAAGCCAAGGAGCTATCTTAAAAGCCAAAAAGCAGAGTCTATGCTAAAAAATCCAACAACTTAAGAACTTTAATTACTACAACTGGATCAACTGATTTCTTGCAAAAAAGAAACTCAGTGTCCCAACAACATAAATTGTAAGCTATTTAAACATAAGATTTGAATTTAAGCACCCTCCTACCTGCCATAGCAGTACCTAAGAGTTTCTACCTGCTTTTTTTATTAGCAGGTAGAAACAGCAGGTTTCTACCAGGTATTATTTTTTCATTTCTAAAAAAGAAAAAAAAAAAACACTTCACATTTATCAGTTCCAATAGTAGGTGTTATGCACTTGCCACAGTAGGTAAGCAGCAAGATTCCTCTTTTTTTTTTTTGTTTTCTTTTTCTGAAGCAAAAATAAGAATGTGAGAATGCTAGTTGCCCCATTTAGGATTGATCTTATATTCACAACTGGAAATAAAAACAGGAGACTTCCTAAGACTAATATGAATTTATACTAACTCAGCATTTTAGAAATGAATTGGTACAACATCCTTGCTAGTACAGTTTTTGTATATGCTTCCCTGAAATATTTCAGACACAATCTTTTAAAGCAAAACATTAGGAACAGAACATCTTTTTATTGCTAATTGTTTTCCTGTTTGTGTTTTACAGTCTCTTCATTAGGAAGCTGCAGTTGCTTGTTAAAGACTCCTATGGTGGAGCGGCTATAATGGCAGCTGTTGGTTCTGGAGGGTTGCCCTAATTTTGTTTCTTTTAGGTTGTCGTTCACTCTGCTAATGAAGCACTCTTAAATGGGCTACTCCCGACCCCCTACATCCACTGAGCGCTGTGCGATGAGTAAACTCACAGTTTGAGACCACGGGTACAATCCTTTTTGTGTATGTTGATGAGGATAAGTGGAAATGAATAACACTGTGCAAGGTCAGAAGAAAATGTCCTGACAGCAAGTCCTAAGGAAAAGCTATTAGAGAGGTAAAAATAATGGAAATATGGCCTGAATTTAATGAACATGAGGAAATTCTAAATCTTCAGCTGCTGAGCATGCGCTGAGTGGTACTGATCATTCCCACTGAAGCAAAATTAAAGAAAAGTTTAAGCCTGAACATCTGAGCCATCTACAAGATGAGGCCCCAAACTAGATTATTATTTTAATAGCAATAGTAGTAATAATAAAAACAGAATGAAAAAAATGCAAATAAAGATTTTCCAAGTTTTATTAAATACATTAGACAAATGCCTCACAGAAAAATGAGCGATTATATTCCAGCCAGAGCTACATGACCATGATTAAGCCAAGCTGACGAATGAAACTCATGGCTGGGATATAGTAGTGCAATTTAATGAGCCAATTTAATAGCTAAGAGTGGCTGCTTGAAGTAGCAGAGTGGCCTCACAGCTTTGCATTCCTGTCCCATCCCCTACCACTAGGAGTTGGGAGTTAGAAAACTCCGAACTTTGGGGTTGTAAGATTGTTTTTTCTGTCAGTTTGTTGTTCTGAATCACTTCAGAGGGAGTTCTACGCACCCCAGAGCTCCTACCAGGGAAGTGGACGGGGAGCATATCTGGGAGGAGAATATGGACCTAGCCTTTCCGGCGGCAATTGCCATTACTTCAGCTTGATGGTGTCTGCTCAGGCGACATCCTTTGCTGCCTGGTGGCAGCAGAGGAAGTTCAGCATTCCTCCCTTTCCCCTGATTGCTTAAGTGTGCTCTGTTCTCCACCCCATCACACAGCTGAAAGTGTCTGCTAGCGCAATGGTGAGGAGGGAACAGAGATGTGTGGATGAGCAGCTGCAGTCAGAGAGCTCCAGATGGGCATGACTATTCAGAGCAGGACTTGCCTCCATAAAATATAGTGTGTTTATATATATATATTTTAAGTATATAAATATATAGGCTCACAAAGATGTACAGATGTTCCTGTTACATTTAAGAAAAAAAATCCCACGGAATGATTTGAACAGAGAAATCACAATCCTTATGAGAAAGATGAGGCTTGACGTTATGTGGAAGAGTCTGGATAAGCACATGAATAGGATGACATGTTCTTTGTGGACACTCTACCAGCTCAGCAAGCAGAAAGGTTCTAGTAGTTCCATGCATGTGATAGAGAAATCCCTTTTTTAGAGGATGCTAATTTAATCTGCCATACATATTTATTTCCGGCATTCAGAGAACTCTTATTTTGAAGTACGTTTTAGGCAACAGTTTTACAGTACTATCAGAACATTGCTGATATCTGAACAACTGGATGGGTCAAACAATCTTTGGTGGCTTTACGATGAGTATTACCTTCCAGTTCACCACGAATACTGAAAGAACACAGAAAGGCAACGTAACCAAAATTACCCTTTCAGTGCAATAAATTCATTTTATGAAACTTCGCTTGGCTTCTGCACCAAGATTAGTGGTCAACTGAAAAAAAAAACTACAATGACAGTAATTGGGAGTGGAAAGTATTTCCTGGGTCCTCAAGTGTACTCTTGCACTCAAGTGTACTCTTGCACTCAAGTGCAGTACTCTGATACAGCAGGAAGATCTACCATACAATCTTGTTTTACAAATTTATTGAGCTTCCCTTTCAAATCAGTTGCTATTTTTAGTCTCACTATTTTAGCGGTGGGTATTCCACACCTTTGCTCTCCTTGTCTTGCTTTCTTCCATGGTATTTTTTAAAACAAGCTCAAATAACTACCCTTTCTTCCTTTTAATTTGTTTCTCTGTATTTATATAAGGACAAGCATCAGTGAAGGCAAGGAAGAATTCAGTAAAACTCTCCAGTCTGTGATTGCTGTTGCTAAATAATCTATAAGCACCAAGGTATGACAGCTCACCACAGAATGAAGTTGTAAAGAGAGTATACTGCATTTATTGAAAGTCACTGATATGTCTATGTGCGGTTTTGAAGGCTACAGTCGATTGACTTTTTAAGGGTTACAAGATAACAGAACGCATTTGGCCAGCCAGTTCTAAAGCACATTTCCTGAAACTCACATCTGCCAGAGAAGGACCCTGCTGTGGGGCTGTTTAGATACCCGTTTAACTCTTCGCATTATTCCATCTTTTGCTCACAGTATTGGAATGTGCCAAACAATATGCTTTTTGAAGGGAAACTAGGGAGTAATTTATCTTCTTTATGTGTGCTAAGCAGAGCAGGAGGGAGAGGCAAGCAGGGATTCACAGCAAGCCATGGAGCAGTGATTAGTAACAGCTGACAGTCTCAGACCAAGACTCTCTTTCTTTGGTTACCTCATTGTAATAACAGAGTACAAAGGACCGACTGTCTGCGAGCCAAGAATCAGAAACCAAGGAACACAGAAAATAGCAGCTCATAATTTTTTTTTGGTAACAAAACACTGTGCTACCTGCAAAGGGCAATTCTAAAAAGACATCCTTTTATGTTCAGACATTTGTACTCCCCTTTCCTGGAAATGGGATTCTTCTGTTGGGCATAAAAATGCTTATTTTCTACAACCGCAGTGAAACAATGAGCACATAACATTTGATTAAGGAAAGGCCTAATGTAAGATGATAAATTATTTCAGTTTAATGAGAGAAAGTTCATTGTGGTAACTGATAAAGCAAAGCACATTAAGATAGCTTGAACCCTCCAGGGCATGTACTTACAAGGCTGAAATAAATATGCTAGTAGACTTCTGCCATATTCCCCAAGGATGAAAGTACTATTTTACTTATTTTGAACATATTGCTCAGAACACCCACGTTAAACATAAAATACCCGATATCTTGACTATATACCACTGACATAAACCTTTCCTTTCTGAAGAGTGTTAAGGCCATTACTTTGTGCTCCAAAAAGTCCAAATGCAATATCTTGAAATACACGTGGAAGCTTTTAATCTGCTAAAAATCTGGTCTGAGTTTTGGCAGACAGTGCCTGGAGGTCCTTCAAAGACGTGTTTTTGTATATGCAGCACTTATTAAAATTCCACAAATGTGCTTCTGTTGTTCGAGTGGATGTCTCCCATGCGATGAAGCTGTAAACTGTTTATTATGCTAAATCGTTCCTCATCTAATTTAACTGCTACTGAAAAAATAATATGACATAATTTAGAATACAGATGTGAGATTAAAGTTATCCCTAAAGGGACAGCAGCTAGTAGTGCAATCTCATGCAAAAGTGTGTTTGATTTTACATCTTCAGCATGTATAGATGTTTGAAGAGACACTTTTGTTGCCTTGCTTTCAAAATGAACTGTATTTAATTCTATCTGGAGAGCAATATTTAAAGAACAAAAAATCAAGATTACCTTTCTAAAAAGAATACAGGCAGACTCTATCTATGTGCAGACTGACATGGGATTTAGGATATTTTACTGATTTGGGATTTGCTCTGTGCTGAAGGCATCACTTTCTTATTGAAAATGTGGTTCAGCATTATTGGCCGGGTAGTTTTTGGCTTCTTCGCTAACAATTCCAATAGCAAAAGCAATTGCAATGATAGTTTCTTTAATTTGGATGATCGTTCACCAGGATCTGATGCTAATTAAATTTGTTTTATAGAGCTCATGTAGCAGCCATCATTTCAAGAGAAGTTCTGCCCTGTCAAATGCAACTCAGCTAAGATCTGAATTAATGGTAGTATGTTACTATTGTTTCTGATAAAAATTTGGCCATTGGATTGCTGGCTGATTTTGAATTTTAATTTCTTCACAATCCTGAAACATAATATTGCTTTGCTAATCCAGCGATATTAAGGTAATTTGGAAAAGAACCATGTGAAAACTCCTTTAAATATATTGAACAAGACTTTATTTTGTTTGAGTAATTTCAAGTTCAAGTAAACCCAAGTCAAATTTCACTTCCCACTCTCTAAGTAATTCTGCATGTTATTTTTTGGTGTTGCAGCATTGTAATAGGTCTGTTGTTAGTAATCAAACAGCGCTAACCTATTTCTTTTTTAGAAACCTGCTCAGTGGCAAAGCATTTTGTGGTGAATCTGTGTCAGTTTAAAAGCAATAAATTCTCAGTTTGCCTTCAAGCTAATAGGTCATTCATCTGCTGCAGGAGTGTCCACGCATCTTCCAAAGAATTCATCTGAGTTGCTCATGTTTCCTTTTCGTCTATGGTACATATACACTGCTCATGTTTACATATTCTGTTCAGTTTATTACATTCCTTTCCATTATGCCAGACATTTTTTTCAAGACTATTCTTGACTGAACCACACTTTCTTTTCTGACGTATCTCCTCTAACATTTCAAATATTATTTTAATTTACACCGAGTTGTAGTACTGTTTGTAATTACATGAAGTAACGTAATGACTTTACATGTAGTTATCTTGTCCCTTTCTGATTAAAAATGAGCTCAGGTATCTACCTGTGGTAGTGAGGTCAGGAGTATGGACATAATATCCTCTCAGTTTGGGAAGTTTGTCCTAAAAGACAAACTTCACCTTCATTTTTCATAAGGATTTTGGTACAGGACCTAGTGAGACCCACTGGGCCTCAGTCTTTCTGTGGTTCTGGTAAAAATAATATGAGGTAATTTTATCTACCTATGGCAAAAGAAATTGCATGCAGTGGGTCACTGTTTGCGTTAGAAAGTACAGAACAATAATTTATTTGACAGTGTAGAATATCTTTAATTTATTTTGTCAAAGAACTGAAAGAGTTTGATTTAATATGACAAAAGCCACATGTAAAATTTTATATTTCATCAAAAATCAAATTTTATATTAATAGAGAATCTAGAAACAAACTGTGAATTCCTCTATAAATTATAGCAGTCTTCTTAAAGAGCATGGGATTTGATGTGGCCCTTATTTGGAAAAAAATACGTATAAATTTTTAAACTTATAAGCTAATAGTCTTATAAAAATGTCACCAACAATGTGCAAGGTAGTATCTTAGTAATAAATAAGAATATCCCAATGCATATGCTCATGACAATTTTCCTTTTTTTTTATTTCACGGACCATAGGACTAAATCCTTATTACACTCTAAGTCCCCAAGAATCTAAAGGATAACACTCAAATAATATTTAGGATAATTTTGACTCTTATGAACTTAAGTTCCTCTGGTAACGGGCTATGAATCCTAAGAAGTTATTACTTCAGCTGCAATTAGTCTATTCCTCTTTTAATTGGCATCGTCCCTAGGGTTTTTTTCATAATTCAGTAATAATGTTAAGGCTGTTCGGAGAGCTCATTACAAAAGTGTCGAGTTGGAGTTTCATGTGAACAGGCTTTTGTTTTCCTTTTTTCCTCTCTTTTGTTTCAGTGGCCTTTGAACTTGGGGTCACTGATTCGGTTAAAGCCTTACAACATCAAAGCCTTGCGTTTTGTGCTTTGTCTTTCTCCACCCTGCAGACTTGAAGGAGGGAATGGATAGAAAACTTCCTACAGAATGCCTGACAGTAGCAGCTAGTGCTTTTTAGTAATATTTTTCATCTCTTTTCCAGCATCTTACATTGTTAAGTAGGGGGAAATACAGGTTTTGGCTTACACACCCAAGTGCTACACAGTTGCCATATGGGCATCATCTGCTGGCAGGCAGGGTTAAAGACAAAAATTTCTGCGAAATGGCTGAGATACCAAAGAAAATATCAGCTGATTTTAAGTAAAACAGAAGGAAGAGAAGGTTTTCTTTTAGATCACTGTTACTATTGGACTCTGATGTTCTGCAGAAAAAAAAAAAAAAAGCCTGTTTACTTTTTAACTGATTTTTAAACATTCTATTTTGGAATTGAAATCTGCATCTTCTTCACTGACACAGACCCTTTGAACAACCTCTTTAGCACTGGACAGATATTAGCCAAGCTAAAATCTTGCAACTTAATTTGTTTTAAGGCTTATGGCGTTGAGACATACTGTAATTGTAAATATGGGGCAAAGCTGCTTTTCAGTGCAAGAATGTGTTCATTAGTGAAATAGCTATTCATTAAGTGAACTTCTGACCAAACCTATTTTTTGTAGCTCTTAAAAGGAGCTATATTCACTCGAGAATCCCTGATACAATCTAAGAATTCAAATCTAAGTTAGAAGTGGGTGGTGAAATGACAGAATAAAGTATTTAGCTTTGCATTGATGTAGAAAATAAGGGATCTGTTTATGTAAGAAGAAACCAACATCAGCATGTTAATCCTAATGCAAATAGTGCACTTCTAGTGCTATGCTGTTCTGCTTTCTTCATCTACAAACAGTGAAGAGCTAGTGGTATATTTGCCAGAGGGTGAAAAGGTTTAATTACCTGAAGAAACACGAATTGTTTAACTGTGTAATTATTACAAAGTAGGGCCAGATCCTGAAAAAATGTATTCATGCTTAACTAAAGCATCTAAGTAAGTGTCAGTTTTTTCATATTTAGTCTGAAGTATTTATCACAATTTGGGATGTGGGTGATGCCCTTCAAATTCTTCAGTGAAGTAGTGAAGATGAATATATCTTAAAGAATGGTACCAGAATTGATAAGTCTAACCACTCAGGAGTTACAAATCACAGTCTCCAAATATTAGAATAACTTTAAAATCTTCTGTTTTAAATAACTTTGTTGTTAAATAAGTGTGTTTCCCTTTGTTTTTGTCTGACCTTTTTGAGTTTTCAGAATATTTTTGAAATTTATTTCACAACTAGAGGACAAAGAACTTAACTTTCTTAGGTACTTCCTAGGCTTCCAGGGATGAGTCTTTACGAAGTACATTAAGATCTGGAAACTTTTGAGAAAGTGAAAGTTGAGAAGTCTACTGTTTTCCTAATTCCTGTGTTAGGATTACAGCTGAATTGCTATGTTAGAATTTGCTCTTTACACTTCCCACATGATATGGGGCCATAAGTAATGAGACAAAAGTTTGTTTCACAAATCTTTCTTGTTCTAGTAGTTATTACTTCCCTTTTATAGACCATCATTGTGATAGCTGGCATTAATAATATGTATATATTATACATATATAACATATCAAATATTATCTCGTATCAATTTTGAAAAGCATAATCAGAAAGATCTTCTATAAATAGGGAAAAGAGTCATTGGGATAGTTCAAATAGATTACCTAAGGTAGGGTCTAGAAAAATTGATCAGAGCTGGAAAATGCCCTGAGAGGTTTTCCACTCGATTAAAAAAAGCTGGCAATTTTGTGCGGGAGATTCCAGGTTTTAGCAAATGTTTTGCTGTGTTCTTGGGTACTCATCTGGAGACAACCCTCTAACACAGGAATGAGGAAATGTGCCCCACTCTGCATTACCTCTCTACCAAAGGTTGAGAACCATGCAATGGACCTAGGTCACAACTGAAAGCAACTTGTAGCTAGCACATGAGCTTGTCTTATCTTCTGAGAGACCCTCTACTGTGTATACAACAGCAGCATTTGTGTGTTTTGTTAAAGATCCAGCATTACAATTTTCTTTTCTTTTTTAGAATTAAATGGAAATAATACATTATCTATCAACAACTGCCAACACAGAAAAAGGAAAATCAGGGGTGAAAAAGAAGAGTATAGGACCAGAGGAGACCATTGCAGTCTCCTGTTCCTGGGAGATGATGACCTTCTGCTTATGCAAACGTGTTCTGGTCTGCTGTTGTTCCTTCCATGTTAAACTATGTAGCTGAGGGCATGATCGGAGAGTATTTTGTGTTTGTCAAATCTAACACCACTGATGAAAGGCAAGTACGTGTCACTCTTGCTGCAGTGCAAGAACTCTCAGTAGTGCTCCCTGTGTCCTCAGAATGCCCCCTCAGGGACATTCGTGATTGTTCGGATGCTTCGGTCTTCATGAATGATTGTGGCAATTATGCATATTGGGTGGCCTCTTTTATAGCAAAAACAGACTGAGAAGAAAGCAAATATGATGGAGCTGTGCTAGATTTGCACACAGGAAATGGGAATGCATATCATGGGGTTCAGACTACAGGGAAAATAGCGAAAGGAGCAGGAAAACAACAGCTGCTAAAAGTGCCTCCATGCACCTAAATATCCCTGGGTGTAGCTCCTCTCTTGGCAGCAGGTTGTCATGCTGCTTTTTGTTGTACACCAGTATGGCTCTTCTACTGCTGTTATCTGTCAAGTTCCCAGTAGTGGTGCAATTAAGATTTGCTGATATTATTGTGTTTAGGGTTTTTTTTTTCCTTCTTTCTTCATGTATGTCTCTTTTGTTTTTATGTCTGATTTTATGTCAGTGAAGCCAATTTATGCTTCTTGAAGGTGAGGTGATTCTCACATTCTGTAAGAGTTTTTCCTTGGTTTTAAACTGGCTCTCAAGAAAGGTTTGCTATGCCAGGAAATTGAAACTGTTCACTGGAGTCACAGCCATAGAGTAATTGCTCTGTGATGTTTTTAAGGATAACTACAGAAAGATCTCGAATCTGATATGAAATTCTATGGAGTGCAACAATAGACGTTTAAATCTATAGAAAATCATTAACTGGGTTAGTCCAAAGGTCAGTCCAACCCCTCTGCACAGAGGACTGTAAGACAGAGAACAAGAACAGCGCTCACAGGCTCTTGCTTGTCCTCCCTGCATTTGGCCATCAGTGGGGCCTAGAACTTCCTGAATTGCTAGTTACAATAGGTTAAATAGTCAAAGATGGCTGTATCTGGTAATTCTCTAGTTTCTTTTAAAAAATGTTAACTTCTGGCTTCTGCAACAGTCTTGTGGCAATGCACAATGTGATTCAGTTGTGTGTTGCATGAGAAAGTACTTCCTTTTGCTTGTTAAAGATCTCTCTGATTATTTAATTGGGCACCCCTCAGTTCCTTTGCCATGAAAAAATATTATGAACTAAATAAGAATTATTTCTTTTCAACGTCTACAAATGATTGTGATTTCTGTGAGTCTTTGTGTGAACCTTCCACATCAGTTCTGGAAGTCAGAGTTCTCCAAGCCCAAGAGTTGTGGTTTATTTAGTCCCTCCTTGCATTTCACTGGATCTCCAGTCCCCTTCTCCATTCTGTTCAGTTATGCTGAGAACTGCTTCCTGTTTATGAACGTCTAATTCAGAGCCCATGACTGTATAGATGTAGTATGTGCATCTTTCCCAAGTGTATTACTTTGCAGTTGGCACCACTGTCTTTCGTCTGTCATTTAGTCATAGAATCGTTGAGCACAGTAAACATCATCCTTTAGAGCTTCAGTTTTCAATATCATGAATAAATTGCTTGCTTGCTTTGTCCTGATGCCCAAACTGCTGAGGAATATATATTTTTTTGCATTTGGGGCATTTTACATTTTTCTCTTGAATGAATAATTTGGAGTCTCTTTTTCTTCCATTTGCAATCATCTGTAGCTGATTTTATATAATATCAAATTTATGTTATTGCTTTCAGGTATGTTGTTTTCATGTAACCACATCAGAATTAATTAGAATTAACTCAAAAAACCCACCAAACTCAAAAAGGATACTTTTAATCTTTCTGCATTTGAAAAGGGAATGAAAATAAACAGTCCTTCAGTGTTCAGGAAAGATGCTTTAACCACTGGCTGCTCTTCCAAATAGTTTTTACTGTTTCCTGGCTTGTTTGTGTGCAGTGAAGTTTAGATGTTATGCATTCAAACAAAATTCAAAAATTAGAGCAAAGCCATTTTGGATGGGAAGATTTTACCTATTAGCTCATTTGACTTCCTTGGGGAATGCAAACTGACTAATTGTGTGCAACAAGCCATTATTGTGTAACTTTATGAAAAAAGTTTAAGTGTGCACTAAAAGGTGCACTAAAAAAACACCTATGTTTTAGCAATGATGTTTAAATCAGCCTTTAAATTCAGGCCTAGCAGCAAACTCAAATGATTTTAGATGTTCTTTTGTATTTTTTATTCTTTCATTGTTGAAGACCTTGGCTATTTGTTCATTCTCCTACTGCCTGGAGAGAATAAGACATTGAAAACTCTACTACTACTTACTTTTCATCATTGGATGCTGCATATATTGCTTTGGTTTTCTTATTATATGGTACATTAAACATTTGTTTTATATAGCAGTTTCATCTCTGCTTTCAGTGAGCTTTAATTTTTAGTGGTATCTGGGTTCATTTAAAATTATTCTCTCAAGCTCTTGTGAGGACATACTGTGTATTCTTACCAAATTGTTTCTGAAATGGTTCCAAATCAAGTTATAATAGTATCATATGATCAATTTTGTAGCACCATTCTCTCACTATTTTCATAGGTTAAGAGAAATAGAACTTTCTGAATAAGAAGTTCCCTACAAGGGTGTAGTTTTTGAACAAATACATATGACGTCATAATTATTTTCTAACCTCCCCATCTTACACAAGGCTTTCTGACTTTCAGCTAGGTTATAGTTTATTATTTCCTGGAGCACTTTTTTGTGAAAAAAACTTATTCAAGAAATATATTCAGGAAATTACAGTCAAATTGATTGCTAACACACGCTGAATCTGCTCATGGCTGTTTTGTGTTTTAAATTGTTGACTTGAAAATGAATGCTTCTAGGCACTGAATGGCTTCCAGACTACTTTGGTTCCTTCATTGAGCCTCCAAAATGTAGCGGCCCTGCTGCCTGGATTGCTTTCGTCTGGTAAAAGCTTTAATCTTTACATTTACATGACAGAAATATTACACTTATCCTGCCCACATTCCCTTAAGGACTGCGGAGGGAACCAGTATAAGAGGGTCCCAATTTTCTTCATCTTTCTGTGCCTGTCTAAATAATGATTATTTGAGATGCTATGCCAGATTTAATAGACAAGTGCTTTAAACAGTAATAGTGGCTAGTGATTACAGTAATGGTGTATAAAGTTCATCCTCTTCCTTCTGAAATGGTGCAAAAATATTTCTTTAGCAAAGTGTTCATAAATTTTTGGCTGCTGTAGGCCCTAGTCTACTGTTCATAGTGATGCTCTAGTTTGAGAAGAAATAATTACAGTGCTTCGGTCAACATGAGCAATATTTCTTCACTTGTTTCTTTATTTTGTTTTTTATTCATACCAAGGGTCCTATTTACATGACAGTGGATCTTTACAAACTTAATCTCTTTCACAGCCAACTCTGGTTTGGTACACATGCAATCTTAGTGTGAGTGCTCCCTTATTCGTGCAAAAAGAATTATTTGGATATTCAAATTAAGTAGAACTGCTGTCTAGATATTCACTCAGTGTATGTAACTACTTATTTGAGTTTCTGAAGTGATGTGTGCATGAAATGTAGACATGCATAGAACAAAGTGTGTCACATAATTCAGCAGTTAGTGTTAAGATGCTGTATAGCACCTTGGGGTAGGGAATGAAGGTTTGCCTGAAGAAGAAACGTGACTTTTGTTTTAATGATATTTTATGTGTGAAAGGAAGCTACAAGAAAAAAAATAACATACCCCTAAGGTAACTATGGATTTTGATAAAGATTGGACAGACCGAAAGGTTAGTTGCCTCAAACCGTACATATGATATTAAGCGTTGATTGCTGAGAGTTGGTTTACTACTGTGAGAAACATCTCTGGGGTTCTTCAGTAGAAAACTTCCTGTGCAGATTCACAGACAGCTTAAATGCACCAGGAAATCGAAAGGTGACTCAATCACAGGGAATCAGACAGTTCTGTTCTACTGTCCACAGAGAGAGTTGACTTAGGCCATTATATATCTTTGCATTGTATCCAATATGATTTGAATGGCTTCTGGAACAATTTCCTCAGAACACTTTAGAATTAGACAATTTTGGAAAGTTGGAAATTTTCCAAATTTAACATTTGAAGAGTTACTCTCATGACAAGCTAACTTGTGCAAATACTCTCTAATTGTTTCTCAGTTTTCATGTGTGAACTATATGAACTGTATCTTTTCTTAAGCTCAAACATAAAAGACCAAGACTGACTGTTAATATTTTTGGCTTCCAGCTCTATTTTGAGTACGACAGATGTTGCAAAAGCAGTACACTGGGTTATGAATTTGCTAAAATGAATAAAAGAGTTTATTGCCATGCACCTCCTTTTTCTGCTTGAGTATTTGCTCCCCTGGTGGACGCCATTCTAGGAGTCAGCAGAACAGACCAATGCATCAGGTCCATATTTATACACATGGACATCAAGGAGAGACTTTCCATCTGTTGAAACATTTGAACATCATAAACATTTCTGTTTGAAGCCAGACAGTACCTGGGGCATTGTAGAGGTGAGAGCATAAGTTGCACAGCAGACAGGACAAGCAAGTAGACAGAAGAATGCTGAAACTACAGAAAGGCTTCTTGGAGTTTGGCTTTTGCTTCCACAAACCTAGATACAGCATCCATTCCTTGCCTGTCTGTTTTTTTTTTTTTTTTTTCAATAGAAACAATACACAGCTCTATCTACCAAAAATCTTCTCTTGTTTTGTGTTACCTGAAGTGAGGGGTCAGGAAGAAGAAATTTTAAATTTCTGCCCTTTACTTTCACTCCTATGTGGATGGGAGGGAGGTGATACCAATGTATCCTGTCATTTAGCATGGAGTATGTCCATCATTCAGTAGGCTAATCTGGGAAGATTTTATTTTAACTTTGTGGTAAACACGATCCTTTTAACCAGCTGGATTTATTTATATCTGATTATTGGTGATATCCTCATAACTATGTGCAAGCAGGCCCTATGTAACTTTGAGCATAATGTTTCTACAGTAACTGTGTCTCTGATGACCTCATACCATTCCTCCTGTAACTATTTGCTCAAGTTTGTTTTCATCTCTACAGTGATATAACAATCAAACAAAAAATACTATATACTTTAGCTGAGCTATGACAATTTAATCTACCTATCTCCATTAACATTTTCAATGCATATAGTCATCTTCTTTTCTGCCTAGGAGCTATTAAAAATCTTTGCCAGCAACACATCTGAAAGAAAGCAGATGTACAAAAGGGTAGCATGATTTGCCTAAGGTTAAACAACATGTCGTAGCATTGATTTTCCACATTTTACTTCTAAAAGGTGCTTTGGGCAAAACTTGGCTTTTCACCAGCTGAATCTTTGCTCATATCCAGATGCTACATTTTTCCTGACTTAGGTAAGGAAGTGATAGAGCCTATTACTAGTTCAGCTTGCTTCTTTGAACATTAGCCCTATTTTTATACAGGTAATATGCAGCACTGCAACCTGGCTTTTAATTGTGATCTCTACTTCTGCTTTATCATTTGAGTCACTCTACATGTCTTTTGTCTTCCTCCCAGCCAGGGCACAGATCGTGTTCCTTAGTAACTGATTTTACCAGTGCCACTGTTCCTTGCACATCAATGACAGCTGGAATCAAGAGCACCACGATAGCTGGAGTCATGTGTACATGAGACGAGTTGCAAAGTATTCACGAATGAAAATTTGTGGATGTTGTCAGTTTGTGTAGTGGTAAATAATAAGCACATGTTGAAAAAATCTGGGGTCTCTGACTCTGCCAAGAGGAAAATCATTTGTGACTCATGCAGCTGTTGAGGTTGTGGTCTGATCTTGCAGAGTTGCGTGCAGGTCAGGGAAGTTTCTGTACCTTCCGCAGTCCATGAAAGACAGTCAGATTATGTATGATTGTAATTAGAATGAGAAGTTAATATACTACAAACCTCATACTAACATGCTTTGGGAAATCCACTCTTATAGTTTCGATATTTGGGAAACAAAAGTGCCTTCAAAGCACAGCAGCCTTAAAAGTTACACTAATAAACTATAAAACCAGAGCCTCCACGTCATTTTCCTAAACCCTCTCTCTGCACAGTTGGAATGTGGTCCAACTTCATTCCTGTAATTAGCAGGTAATAGACATCAGTGCAGGTGAAGATTTTGGCCTAGGGCATTTTTTCTTTTGTCAGTACATCCTCTTGTTCATGTGGACTGAATTTTTAGGATAACCAATAACACAAGATTATCAACCTGCTTTGTTGTTTTTAATTTCTTTTCTGGGTTTATTAAAGTTGGGCTTATTAGTATCTTTCTTATTAGTATCTTTCTAATCCTTCCATACTCAGGCTTCCAAACTGTTTTGCTCATTTCCGAAAGTTCAGTCTTTCGATTTGGGTTTGTAAGAACCTTGCACCAATCCTGGTCTGTGATTCCCATTAACAGTGTGGACAAGCAGTATTACCTAGTGCCCAGTGTGGTCTACTCACCTTCCTGGTTGGGTTCTGGGCTGGACTGTGTTACTGCTGACCTGCCGGGTCATTTTTGGCAAGTCAGTGGACATCTCTGTTTATTTTTCAGGACAGGATGGTTTCTTGCCATGTTTAGACAGTGCCCAGCAAAAGTGGGTGACACATCTTGACTGGGCTTTTTATACACTACCGTACATGATCAAACAAAGACATTGGAAAGAAATGTCAAGAAGTTAATCATAATTTACTTACACTTAATAGCAGAGGTCCCTGTAAAACCCAATTCCAAGCTTGAGAAATTTGGGGGAAAGAGATCTAGCATGTTAGTAAAAATGAGCTATGACTAAGATTGTGCAAAGTACTTGCAAATAGCTCTCAGAGAAATTGTCATGCTCCAACTATGCTTTTAAGACTGCTCATGAATCATTTAAGTGAATTTGATTTCAGGAAACATATAGTTTGGCTAGGAAAGGGTACCTCATCGTGATGCCTTATATACAGTGAAGTATAGCCTTCCTAACTGAAACATGTTGACAACACTTGCGGGCCAGTTTTAAAAGCTGGAATTTCAGTTGCGTGATGGTGCTGTTGTATTAGCTCAGAAAATGTTAATGCATGCTGGTGCAAATCTTGCAGTCTTTGCCTATTTCACAATGAGTGAAATTGTTAACATATACATATATATTTATGTTGTATCCTGTTTATGGGCAACAGATATTTTAAAATAATTCTGTCAAACAAACTGTTTATGTTAAATGTTTCAAATTATAATGAAATAAAAAAAATAAAGTATTTTAAACTCCTTAAACTGTAGCAAATTCAAATCAGAAATGGGACAAAATTGTCATTCTTGTGTTTGTCTAACAATTCAGGCTAGATCTGGTGCAAAAAAAAAAAACCAAAGGGAATTTCATTTATATGTTTTAGCTATTTATGCTGCCTCTATACACTAGTCTACATACACTATGACTGAATTTCGACTTTGTAAAGAGATACTGATTGAGAATATTGACTTATGAGTTCTCATATTTGCAGAGAATAAAGATGAGCATAGAGTATGCAGCTGGACTTGTGCCTAAACCGTAAGAGATGAGGTGTACAGATATCTGTATAATCATATTTTTCTATAAACAACAAAAGATGGTGAAAGATAGGCAAATAACCTCTCTTTTCTCCCAAGGAGATGTCAGAACATGCCTGGTAACATCTACATCAGAAGACAGAATACAGAAGGAATAAAAGTGCTGATCTGCTTGAGCCACTTGTAGTAACAGCAAGTAAATTTTGAAAAGTTTAAATTTAAGTGTATGTGCTCTTAAAGGCCTGAATAAAATTCTGCTGTTTGTTTCATGAATATTTTGGGTATCAAAACAGTCTATACAGAAATGTTGCTAAGTTGACATCAGCATTTACAGTTTATTTTCTGAAGAGTCTGTGAGGAACTGAGAACTGTGTGTCTATAAAAATTCTCCCCTTTCTGAATTTATCTATCACTTCTAGAACAGCCCACAGCTTTTGTAATTATGATTTCATTTTTATTGTTCACATTTCTTTGATATCCAGATAATTTGCAAAAAAAAAAAAAATTGACTAATCTGTTCCTAAGACATTGGAGACCATATGTGCAGATATTATCCTAATCACCAATTGTTTTGACCACATACATAAATGCAAAGCTAAATCTAGACCACCATGTCTGGGAAACAGCCACATGCCTACCAAGAGCAAAAATACTTATCCAAATAATTTACCATGGGAAGAAGTAATTTTATCTGTATGTAGTAACCTGGAGGAGTCTTATGGTTATATCCCTGTCAAAATATAGAAATATAGAAAATAAGAAATTTGGCTCATGGATGCATCACAGAGTGGCTTTAAGACTGATTTGAGAAGCATGAGACACTTATTCTCTGAATTAGCTTATGAATATAGTTAAACATACCTACCAAGTGTGTCTATAAAATTATACAGTAGTATATTTGTAAGGATTATAGTTTTTTATTTACATACTAAGTAATACCTGTATACTTACCTGAATATGACAGTTCTCAATCAAATATTTATGAGCATCTTTTTGTTTGAACTATCTGTGTGCTAATGAGGTTTTGTTCAGTGTTGAAAAGGGTTTTTGAAGAATTACTAGCAATTCCACAATCCCATGAAGAGAACCACGTAATACAGTTGTGTTTGAGGATTTTTTTTAGATTGAAATTTGTAATTTGTGAATTGCATTGTTTTCTGCCCTTCCTGACAATCACCCTTCCTGATTAAGGAAGTTTACATTCAGAAAGCAGGTAAATGCAAATCCTCGCATAGGATGTTTTATCTTCTCAATTTCCTGTCTTGACCTTCAGCTCTCCCAAGGAAGAAATAAAGACACAAGCTTACAAGGAACTGAACACAGAATTTTTCTTGCAGAATCACTTTCAGTGGTTTTATTTATCAATGACCAGCCAAGCTGGGGGCTCAGTATGTGCAAAAGAAAAGAGGATGATAAAGAGATGGGAGGCACAGGAAGTAATGAATAATAGAATTATAGCAGACTGGTTGGGAAGAAAACCTGTCATGATTTCCCCTACAAGATTTAAAAATTTCTCTCTAGTTTCAGTGTGCATTAATGCGTGCAGAGAAACCAACAAAGATGTGATGGCAAATTAATTTTTTAAACTGTGAATAGTTTCTGTTGATATTCACAGCTTATATATATACATACTATCATTGGTACCTGTGCAGGTGGGGCTTGTATTCCCTTATGTTCCTAAAAGTAGATTCTAATATTAAATATATATATACATATGTATTTTATGGACTTATATATACAAATATACATATATATATATATAGCTTATGGACTCTGGATTCTCTACCAATAAACGTGGTGTGTTAAGTAGATTTTAGGACTGCACATTAGGTGATTCTGATTAAATTAATTAAGATCTTCTTCTAGCTATACTGCTGATTTGCTGGCAGACTAAAATATCTGCCTTCTTTTCTTCATATAATTAATAGGATAAATACATTCATCCTTATCAGTAATGTTGATAAAAAAATCTGAAAGGTCTTGCATAAAGCTTTCTAGAGGTGGAATGGCAAGCCATCCATTAATCACATTAAATTAATTATTATATCTGTAGCTCAAAGAACAACTTAATAAAGAGTGCTTGAAGATTATTTGTTGCTGACCAGAAAAAAGAAGACAAGAACTGATGGGATATAGCCTCCTCCACAAGTGTATCTATCACTCACACACTGTTTCCAGTCTGCTGCTAAAAGGATAGGAGATAGATAGATGTTTCACAGATCAGTGGCACAGACAGATTCTTGCCTATGATCAATAAGCTTGGCTAGGTCTTGGAACACAGATGAAAAAAAAAAACAATATTTCTGACATTTCTTATCTTTCATAGCAGTAGGATTTCATGGAAGGAGATACCAGTCTAGAAAGTAAGAGAAGAAAGTAAAGTACGAACTGCTTCATAGTAGCTACATACAATAAATTGCATAGTTAGAGTGGCTTGGAATGTGGAAAAACAACTTTTAAATATACTTTGTGTATTAGTTCAGACTGTGTGATGGTATATCCAAATAAGCATTAGCAGCAATATCTCATACTGTAGGTTATTACATTTTTGTTCTAGCATGCAGAGTGTGCATTTTTTTGATTTACTCTGTGCCTCTTTATCAAATTATTTAAAAGAAAACTTCAGAAAGAAAAATTTTTTTTTTTTACCTGTGACTAAACTGGATACAATTAGCGGCAGGACCAGCATTTGCAGCATCCTCATGAGTAGCTCTCCTGGAAATGAAAAGTACTTGACTTCCCGATAACTCATCTTATATGATCGAAGAGAAAATCCAAGGATTACACCTGAGGGGAAGGAAAAAGTATTGTGACTTTTCTCTCCTAAAGGATTACTAACCAAGTAACAAGAATATTTGTGCAGTACTTATGACTAAGGTAGCTGATTGAGACATGCAGTTTTTATTATGCCCCGGTGATATATTCTCTCTCAAATATCAGCTAGCTATATGTATAGTCCTCCTGAAGTCAGCGCAGTGTGTTTTTCAGTATCACAGTTTCAAAAGATTGCTTGCATTATCATTTTTTAAGATATAGTTTAATGTAAATGGTACCTCTTGAGCATTAATGAAAAAGAAACTGCTCCTACTTCTGCAGCTGAGGGCTGACTTTTGATAATTAGAATGTAAACATATATGCAATGCATATAGATACTAGCCTCTGACCTTCATAACTCTTGTCCATGCCTGTTTTGTGTGGAGGGCCTGATCCTATAGGCATGCTGCAGATGGGATGAGATAACCAGGAGAGACTTAGTGGAGAATCACACTGTGGTTAAGACTTTAAGCAACACAGCAGCACGAGGATGCAAGCAGCTTTGGAAATGCCTCCCTCCAGAAATGCAGGCACTTGCAAAGCTCATCAGGGTTCGCAGGTGCTACTGGATGACTAAGTGATGGGTTTTGGTGCCTGAAGGAGCAGGGGAAAGGGGTGTCTGAATCCACTTGTCTCACATAACCAGAGAACCGGTGATTGAGATGGATGCATCACCAGAAGATATAGACAGGCTGACCTATGTGGCAACCTGAACTTCTGAGCTAGCACTTACTGGATTTTTGTACTATGCATTGACACAAACTGCTGGCAATTGTAGGGTCAAATGACACAACTAGTTACAACTTACTGAGCATTAAGTATTTTGGTGCCTATCTGACACAGATTTTCTCTATTCAGCCAGAGAGCATACGGTTGTATCTGGAACATCCTTTAATCATATGGATGCTGAAATCTTCTCTCTGCTTTCCCACTCAGGTTACATGTTCTTGCCCTCTGTCTGGTACTGGCATTTATGATTTTTTGGCTATAAGGAAAGTTGGATCAGGGAATTTATCTTGCTTCAAAAACAATTTATTTTACTGGGTTAAATTGCAGCTGGGTCAGTTCCCTGAGATGACCTGTTCACGAGACCCCTTTTAGGAGCCACGTGGACTTAGATCTACTACAGCTGATGCTGGAGCTACGTCCTCAGCGGTGTTAGGGAGCAGAGCACTCAGGCTCACTTAAGGAACCTGTTAGAACTTGAGTATGTCCTAAAGATCTCATCAAACTGAACATTTTGCTGAAAGCTCCTGGTATCTGCTCATTCCACCTTTCTACCCGTTCTGTTTTTCTGTTTTTAATCAGTTTTCACTTTGGTAGATTCAGGTTGCAGATAAAATCTTCATGCCAATCAAGGACATTTTTGCCTCCTTATATAAAGTATTATGGCTTCTGCACTAGCTTATTGCCACCTGCTGATGAAAGAGAAGAGCTCCAAGGCCCATGTTCATGACTTTTGGCTGTCCAGTCAAGCTGTCAGGGGCTGCAGCAAGTTGGTTAAGTTAGAGGAATCCAGAGGGCTTGAGTACAGGACAGCAAATTCAGATGTTACAGGACGGGAGTGATTAGTGTCACTTGGAACTCACAGTATGGAAGAGATTAGATTGCATTTGTCTTAGCCTCATTCATGTTCTATGAACTCATGTAGTGAAACTGCATCTTGCATAATTTATGGTTTGAAGTGAAAATAAATCATAAACTGCATAGAGAAAGGGCCCCTCTACATTTAAAAAAGTCTGCCTCGGAGTTTCCTTCTTTTCCGTAAAGTTTTAAATTCCCTTGCAGTGTTACTGATTATTTTCTTTTTATATGGGAAACACATTTCTACGATATAAAGAATCCATCTGGACCCTTTGTTTCTGGCCTTAATGAGCAGTACATTTTGACAACTGGATAATAAGCAAATAGAACTAGACCCATTTCTTGCTTGGGCCACAGTCCTGCAATTAGTTCCACATGGGCTAATCTCTGCACCGGCACAAAGCGCCACTGAGGCGGCCCTGGGCTGTGGAGGCTGCTCTAGGACCCAGTCCCCTACTGTCCAAGCAGTACAAAGTGGCCCAAGAGAGAATCTCTGCTTAAGTATATAGCTCTTTCAATTAATATTATTGGCTGTGGGAGTAAATTTCTGAAGCTCCATATAAACCTGTTGATCCAAAAATCGCAGAATCACAGAATGGTTGAAGTTGGAAGGTACCTCTAGAGATCATTATTCTATTTTTTTTTCCTGTCTAATACACAGTGTGAATAGTTAAAAGATGGCTCAACACTACAGCCCACATACAGAATTTCTGAAAAGCATAAAACCCATGCCCTGGCTGCATATATGTCTACTAATTAATCAACCATAATCTTAGGATAATCTTAGCCATAATCTTGGCAGCTACTAATTTCAGGATTTACATTCATTTATGTGAAGTTGTGGATAAATGATGAGAATCTTTCTCTGTCTCAGTTTGCCTGGCTGTAAAATACGTATAGTGGTAGGCGCTCCACAGGACTTTCTGAAAATTAATTTTGTTCACCTAGTATCTTAGCAACACAAGAAAGAATTTAAGCAAATGATTTCCCCCACTGCAAGAATCACTGTAGTCTGTGGTAATTAAAGCAGAACAGCATGATTTTACCAGTCTCTTTTTTTCCTAGAATATACAAAGAAGATACTTAATTCTCTATTTTGAATTTAAATACCTAGATACTGGATTCTACACCCTATTTGTCAGTTATGTTAACATAAATGCTGAAACTGAAACACAGATATCAGACTGGGCAAGAAAACATTTCCACAGGATTAAATAGTAAGGTAATCTCAAATAATGATGGTGATTTAAAAATAAATAGAATGAGGGGGTTGGACAAGATGATCTCTAGAGGTCCCTTCCAACCTCAAGCATTCTGTGACTAGGTATCAAGCTGAAATTGGGAAGTAAGGCTTTCCCGTAGGGGATAATAAACCTGAGGAAGTTGTGCCGTGTTTCAGCAACCATCTACATCCATGTGTGTGGTAAGAGCTGCAGTGTTCAGCAGGATCAAGACTGAGAGGACTGAATAGTGGAGCTGGCCTTTCTCTGTGAAAGAGTTTCAAGTTTCTGATTAATTCTGAAAATTGTAGTGAAACAAAGCCTTGTGTGCAACGTGCTCCAGCAACCTGTCATGCAGGTTTCTGAGCACCCTTTGTAACAGAAAAGAGCAACTAATCTATGGTATCAGAGCCTAACTTCTCAAATGGTGAGTAGTGTACTGTTCCTGCAAGGTAAGGAGATGAATGCTGGATGAATGCTGTGTATCGTCCTGTAACAGAACCATATTGCAGAAGAAGTTATACAGTTCACAAAGGAGAGAATGAGGTTAGAGGTATAAAAGGATGGCCTTTTTTTAGGTGTACTCGTCAGTGATGCAGTCAAATTCATGGAAAACACAATTCGCGAATAATCGTTGTGTTAAGGTATTTACTGTGTAAGTGTCTTTAACAGAGTGAAGAAGGTAATGGAGAGGCGTTATTGTCATTCGGTTGAGAAGGGCTGGCAGCAGGGCTGGAGGTGTAGCACAGCTGCTTTGAAATAGCTTCCATAACAGGAAAGAGTAAATGGATTTGATTATTTTGCTCAGAAAATAATCTACTGACTATTTTTGCAATTATCATTAGAGGATAGTTTGTTATTTTTTCACAGTGCAACAATAGGGGAGCAGCTAGATCTCTTGATAACTTAGCTAAACAATTTTAAAGACCAGACAGCATTTTTTTTCCACAATACAGAAGTAAATTGTGTTAAAAAATGCATTGGTCCAAAAGGGATTAGGATCATGTCGGGCAGATTTGAGGGAGTTATTAAGCCATGACAATCTATATACATCCCTTGCCTCAAATAGTTTCCTTTCTTTTAGCAATTAGCAGTTTAGAAGGTATATTGGAGGAGGGAAAGCTTTATACTTCTTTTTTCCCTGTTTCATATAAGTGAAAATATAAAGAGAATACAGAAAATCCTAAGGATAGTCATGATCTTGTAAAGTGAGCATTAAAAGCTGTTTTGTCAAACCAGTGAAATCTCAGTTTTTAAAATGAATCCTTATGAACTTCTGTTCTTTACTATATTTCAGAAAAACACAAGGATATAAAACATCATAGCATTATTTACAATTTATTTATTTTTAAGTGTCTGTTATCTATACTTCTGTTTTCATGCAGAATGTGCAAAATCTAACAGTCTTACTTTTTTTAATTGCTCAAAAATTACTCGAGTGTATTTTAAGAAGTAATTACTAGTTGATATATTAATGACATAGGGCAAGGGCTGTGTTTCTGTCTGAGGGCTTGCCAGTTCAAACCGAGCACACCAAGAACAGTCAAATAGTCCTTCAGCTTTTTACTAGTAAATCTCAAACACTGTTAAAGAAAGTCCATATCAATATTCTTTCTGAAGTACAGGCTCATTTCTTTTCTTTCTCCAGGAGGAAATAGAAAATTTCATACTAACTGGAAAGGCTTGCCTTAAACTAGGTAGAATAGTGCAGTAAAATAATGGTTTTTATTAATAATCATTCAGAAAAGTTGTAACCGACGAGCAAATAACATGCTGTTCCATAACAGCAATTGGGCTAGAGCCAATAAGAGAAGCAGGCTACTACAGTTTAATAGGACATTGTATATTTTTGTTAGCTGCACAACCATTTCATTCTCATGTTCCTGCATGAGCACTCGAATGAGTGCTTTTGTTCTTTGCTTCATTTGCTTCTGCCTCATTTACCATTTCATTCTGACACCTTTTCTTCTAACAACCGCTTTCAGAAAAGGCCTCGACTGTATTTGCTTGCAAAGAGCAGGTAAATAACTTCTCTAGTGGTAAGAAATCATTTAAGTTGCTGACAAAATCATTCCTTTTTAATCTTACTTAACGCACCACTAGAACCACTGACATCGCTTTTGGTAGTTTTCTTCATATTTTTGAATATTCTTGTATTGATCTTTTTTTCTCCTCTCATAAAAGATACCTGCTCGTTCCTTGTTTTACGCTTTCATTACTTAGGCAGGGAAGTAATTACCTTTTTTGATAAACTAAATATTAGCTACATAAGTAATAAAGACCTAAATCCTGCAGCAGTTTTTTTTAGTGATTCTTTGCTAGTTTCACTAATTTTATCTTAATAACTCTTATTATACTAATTACTTAATAGCACAGTTATCTTTCTTTTTACTCATTTAATAATTATCAATAATTAAGCTTCTTCCATTACACAGTCATCACTGCTGCCTTGTTACCTTGTCACATCTCTTTTTCCTTCCTTAGGATAAAATGATCCTCTTTGCACCTCCTTCATACAAAATAAACTTGGTAGGACAACTTCAAAAAACACTCTGTGAGCCTTATTTACAAAAAAAAAAAAAAAGGGAAAATTCCCTTGATGCAAAGAAGAGACAGTGACAAGCTGCTCATTGCAAGTCTTGAAGAAGGATTTAGGCAACATCGAACAGACAGGAGATGGTGTGAGAAGCCCTCACAAAGCTGCTATAACCACAAAAGGGCTGCAATTCCAGCTAAATATTTTATTATCTTGGAAAGTAGACCAGAAGGAAACTGTTTTTACTGGGTTATTTCCCTGCCAGTTTAGATCCTTGGCCAGGCGTAGTGCTGTATTGGATGATGTTGGTGCTGCACAGAGAAGGAGCAATCATGGTTGGAAATGTGCAGCCAGGAACAAGGGCAGAATATCATCTGGCTTTATCCATCATGGAAACATATCCTTAAACAATCATCAGTTACTCTTCCTCATCTACAGCAATCCAGATTTGGAACTTATAGACTTTAATTCTTTTCTTCTGAGGAAATACAGAATTTTCTGAAATGAGTAGAATGAGCAGAATTTTCCACTGTCGTTCAGACCTGAAAAAGACCAAGTATCCGCCAGCCAAATACACCAGTAGATTTTTCTTTGCAGGACTCCTGTGATAAGAGACCTAGCACATACTCTCACCTCTACATCTGCTTATTTTTGTGTGGTATATTCCTTCAGGTTTAACTCCATGGAACTCCTTCAGTAAAGAGCTCAAGGTGTGATTCAAATAGCTGTCCTATGACAGAACATGGGTTAATTTCTCCCAGATAGCCCATCTCTCCTTTGATAGAGAGGGGATCCTCAGGGGAAACAGGGAAGGAGTCTTCTAAAAGAGCCAGATATCCTTAACATGATTGAGATACAAAAACTTTTGATATGAGATACTATTGTGATACGGGAGAATGCTAGCAGCAAAAAGTGATGCGTTATAACTTCTGTTGACTTATTTCTATTGGGAAGAACGGACTACCTGCTTTGTACATAAAACATAAATGTAGTTTATTCAGGATGCACTATGCTCTCTGGGAACCGAGACTAGCCATGGTAGTGCTGGTAGGCCTGCTTTGATCTGTGCTAGGCCTGACGCCTGCTGGGAGTGCTGAAATCATTGCTTGCACGCTGCAGAGTTGTTGTGCCTGCACACGTGCACCCTGAGGCTCTCCAAGATCTCCAGACATGCAGTAATCTAGCTGGAACTCCTGCCTCCACCCTGCTATGGAAGAGCAGAGACCAACCGGCATGGACTTCATATGACTTTACACCAAGCTTTTGGTGTCAACAGTTGTCTCTGGAAGAGGGGAAAGTTATTGTGTCACTCTTGCTCAGGGAACGTGGAAAAGTGTCTGCCTCTTCAGCCGGATGTTCCTCTGCACAGGAGGCAGTGGTTTAAGAAAAAATTACTTCATCCAATAAGCTCTTAATCCAGAGCTATTCCTACAAATACCTCTAGTTCCGTTATTTAGATATAGTTTTTTTTTTTTACCCAGAGGTACTTTTGTCATTTTCGCGTATTTTGTAGGTTAATGTAGGTATGCTGATATTCGGTCAGTAGCTCAAAATTAAGGCACTAAAAACCTCTGCCTCATGCTACTTAATTCTGGTGGTGCCTGAACTCCTGGCATGCCTCTCTTTGCAAGGCCGGGCACTTGCACATTGCCCTTAGCTGTAGACATACCAGTCTCTTCTGGGATTTTGTAAGGAGAAGGTATGTGAGTGGAATGGGGAATCTGAGGCTGTAAGAAAGAACGGATGTAATTAAGCAGTGAGGATAATTAGTGTTTTATGAAGTACTGCCTATACCAGTACACCAAATCCGGGGTTATTTGAGTGCAGTTAGAGATTTTAAAAAATTGCTTTGGCCTTGTCCTTTACTAGTTGTTGGCTCTTGTGCCACCCTCTTACGTTCTCTCTCTTCTCCCATGAGTTATTTGGCTTGCTTGCCCTTCTTCCCCAATTAAGAGATGATTTTCTTGTTTTATGATAACATGTCCAGAATATCTTCCTCTTTTTGCCTGACTTACACTTCTCTCTTACTCATTTTTTTTTCTTATCTTCCTTGAACTGTCTCTCTATTTATTTCTCGTCTTTGATTTTTCTTTTGTTGTAATTTACAAGACAAGTAACTGCAGGTCTTATGTACAGGATTTAGTATGAAGAAGAGTTTTTACTACTGGTATGGGATCAGACAGTTCTGTATGAAATAGGAGTTTTTCTTGCCTTCATCACCAAATACAACTTTACTGAAACACAATCTACTCCTAGTTTATTTTTATTAGTCTCTGAGCTATAGGAAAAAAAGAAAATATTTCTGATGATTGCAAGTTCACCAAAATCCAGGAGCCCTCCCATAATATGCATATAAAAGATCAGACATATACAGTATATTTCAGATTACATTTTGTGAAGCATTTTTTGTAATTAAGGTGCCACACAGTGATTTACAGAATTATTATATTATTTTTTCATGACTGTGTTTACTTTGCTGCTTCACCTGCTTGAAGAGTTCAAGCTTTTATTCACATAAAAGATATTTCCTAACAGATAAGAAATCAGCTCTCTTTTAAAGTTTACATAGTTCTTTTATTGCCTTTGTATTTCTTTCTTGACTGTTTTTCTTCAGCTGGCAGCTGTCATAATCCTTAACATCCCTTGATTCTGTTTTATTGTACAACAGTTTCAGATGCCCATCTTTATTACTGTCTTTTTTTACAGTACAGTAATGCTCAGGAGTCACAGTCAATGACACTGAGATCTCTTAGTGCCAAGAAGTTTGTATAAACATACCCAGGGAATGGAACTCAACTCCAAAGAATTTCTAGTGTATTTTAAGAGACATGTGGTTAGACCTTGCTAGTTGCCTTTACTTATTTTCGGAATTCCACCTTAGACATACGTTACTAAAGCAGTTAATTGTAGACCTGGCTTCCTTGTATTGCACTATAACTTGTGTGACATTGAAATTACTCATTCCTGTCTCTTGGGAGCTAGAGATTCATTCCTACAAAGCCCTCTGTTAATATAGTTTAGTGTTGATAGGCCAACTCATACCTAGTGGCAGATGCGAGTTATCTTTGAGTTATGAGGTATTTTTAAAATCTTTAAAAGATGTTAAAGGTCAATTTTTATCCAGTATTTTGCTGACACATACAGCCTGAATAGACTGAGAGAAAAGATTTCCTGTAGTAGAATAGATAAGACTGTTGTCTTATCAGGTTAAGCATTGCTGTAATTCTTATTACTGTAATTCTTTTTTTATTTTTAATTTATCATTTGGTGAATTATTGTGATAAGGAATGCAGGTTGATGACTAATTCATAGAATTGTGTTATCATTTTTGGGGTTATTATACTTTCAGACCCATCTGACTTTCAGACACCCTCTATCTTTGTAGATGTGGCTGGTTTTGTTAGTTGAGTTATTTCATCTCTGAAAACCTTAATATGGTCTGATGAAACTATCTACAACTAGAACTATCTATCTGTTAAGTTTACTGGCTAACAGCCCTTTCAACATATGAATTTCATAGTGTTATTTTAGCTAGTTAAAAGAGGTCTCAGGCAAGCCTCTTCAGTGCCTAACATCTTACGAGTTAAGTCATTTGAAGATTAAAGGGGGTAGTCTGTGTTTCTGAAATGCTCTACCATGACAATTAAGATGTATCCTCCATATAGGTAACAATACTTCTCACCATTAGACATTATTCAGAATGCCCAAACTTGCCTGTCCTAAAGGTTACAAAAATGGCAAAGGGACAATGGCATCAGGAGCAATACTTATATGTTAATTGTCTAAGTCCAAAATTGTGACCCTGAAATTCTCTCTAGATAAATGGCCTAGTTCTGGAAATCTGTAGGAGTAAGGGGTGCTTGTCCATTTGCTTTGAAAGACTCTTCACTTCTCACAGTTCTGCTCATGTTTTTTTTTTCCCAGAATCGCTGTATCCAGTCAAAGTCCAAGGGATCCAGAAACTAGGCACGTGTGCATGCACACACATGCAAGTGGATGTGGGATACCCTGCGTTCCTGTTCTTGCTCCATGGATTATCTCAGTACGTTGGATTCCCTGTTGTGGGTGTATGTTTTGACCATTAGGTCTCTTGTTCTTTTGGTGTCAGTATTTGCCTTTACAGGAAGTCCTGTATTTCATTCTGTACAATGACACAGCTTTAAAAGGAACAGTGGAATTGCATCCTCCAGGAACCTTCATGCCTCTGAAAGGGAAAGGGTGAGTCAGTTCCTCAAGAGCTGGTGACACCGTTCCTAACATGAGGGCTCTGTGCCTCCGGAGCTTGATTGAGGACAAATAGCTGGCATGGTCCTGACTCACCCAGAAAGGAGTGGGAGATGGAATGTAATCTTGCTTATTTTTTTGTCTCCTGGCAAATTTTAGACAGTTACACATTTAGCTTGTAAACTTCTGAGGCCACCTTTTTGCATTTCCTACCTGTTGTAGGAGTAAAAATACCTTCTCTTGCAATTTGAGGTCTATATGCAGGCTCTGTTGCTTACATTTTAGGCTCTGAAGGAATAGATTGTAGGTTCCTGTTTAACATATGTGTATTCCTAAGTCAACATGATTTTGAAATACATCAAAATGTATACAGTAATCTTATTTACCAGCTGCCTTCAGTTGCTAGTCCCAAGAATTCCCTGATTATTGGCCTTGCTATACAAAGACAGTCTTTTTTAAATTCAGTCCTAAAAACAGAGCATTTACTTGAACCTATTTAAATGAGCAGTTTATGCTTCAGTATAAATGGTGCTTAATGCTTAAACCCTGTCTTTAGTAGACTTTTCTTCAATAAATTAATTTTCAGTTATGTCACGTTACAGTAAATGGTGGAAACCAGGCTCAGAGGATGTATCTATCAACATGATTTTCATTTATCATCTTCTACTCATGCCAATAGAAGTATGTAGACATGTCAAATTTCAAACAGGAAAATCCGTGAGACAAACTCTGTATTTCATCCATTTGTGAAATTAGCCAAGATCCAAAAGATGAGTGTAGTTATGCTAAGAGGAAGGACATGGGAGGGCAACTACAGCATATGGCCAGCAGTAACACTTTGCTATGCTTCTGATTCTTTTGTTACCCTTCTGATTTTCTCTGCCTGCTGTAGTTCCTGGACCCATTATTTTCCTCTTTTGTTCAAAAATGCCTTATAAAATATGGCTTCAAATTAAACCTTTGCATATTTTTTAAAAACTTATCCACACCGTGGTTTCATGATGTATATTGAAAGTCCAAACAATGTCAGTGAAATTTCAAGCTTGTAGGTTTGGTGTGATAAATGGAGTAAACCAGCTCTTTCTTTAGAAAAATTCTCTGGCTTCCCTATTCTGTACACTCTATTATTTTTGTTGTGTCAATGATTGAATTCAAAGCTCCTTGGTCAGAAGCCTAGTTATTTTCTAATCTGCATTGTATGTATCATACTATATTGTGTGAGCAATTAATTTTGAGAAGTTAGTTCATGCAGAAGAAATCCTTTGGCTCCTGATTATTTTCCTATTTAACATTTGCATTTTTTTGTTGCTTCAAAGCTCCAGGATGAACTAAGCTGTGTTATGCTGGGCAACAAATATGTGGCAGAAGATGGTAAATCAGAAAGATGCCAAGTTCTAACCTGAAACCAAATGAAAAAAAAAAAAAAAAAGAGTGCAATTTTTAGTAAATTTAAGTAACTGGGAGAATGGATAGAGGATATACACCACTCATGGCTGTGCAGATTATTTTATGCACAGTTGCTGATTCCAGAACATCAGCACATTTTTTAAAATGATGAATGAAAAAGAAAACCTCTCCCAGGTGCTATGTATCCTGATCTAAAAGTCAATGCTATAGTACAGAATACTTATTTATAGCAGCCTTACTAAAAGCCAAAACATTAAATTTCTTCATTAACCATTCTTTAATACTACTTTTCTTTAGACGAATTTTCAAATACATAGTCTCAATACACCTAAAGAGATTTAGAAAGTAAGAAAGTAAGTGAGAAATTTAAGCCAGTGGAATGAAAGTTTCAGGAATTCATGAACAACTAAACCTGCTTTCTTGGGCTACACCTTCAATGTGCCCCGCTCGAGGCATTCTGGTTGCTTCTCGCTGTCCGTAGCGAGGGTCGAGAATTCGACCCCGTTAGACATTTACCCCGCACGCTCGGCCTGGCGCCCTGCTCGGGACTCTGTGCTGCTCCGCGGTCGCCATAGTGACGGCAGCGCCCGCACACCCCGAGGAGGAGAGAACCGGCAAACCCCGCACGGCTACAGCGCCGGTTGGTCCCACCTGACAGTCACACAAACACAAAATCCTTTCTTGACGGTTGTGAAGCTTAACCCTGTTTCTCTTTTAACAAATCTTTTGATGGTGTGATTGCCCTCTTCTACTCCTGTCGCAGGGATGTTTCTCAGTAAAATCTTGTACGGGGTCACATAAGCATCCCAACTGCCTCTCTCTTGTGGTTCCACCCAGGACAGCCTTCGGATCTGCTTTAGAAGACAGGGTGCTGCATTAATCAGTTTAACTGATTCCCCTTTAATTCAGATGCTGGAAAGCACCAAGAAGCCCCCAAGGTTTTTTTGGGGTGTTATGTTTGCACCATCCGCAGCTGAAGTGCAGTGAATGTTTCCCTGGCCTGCTTTATGGTGGCTCAGGTGTAGTACTCTTCAGCACCACGGTTCACTGATTTGACAATCTAACCAATAAGACAAATAGGAAAGTAGCAAAGCTGTATTTTTGGGTCATTTTCTACCTTTTCTAATGTCTGTATAGTTACCGTCCCCAAGATGTACAGTGTAATTCAAAAAACAGCCGAGTATACTCTTATTCTGTGGCATGTATGGCAGTCCCAGAACAAGTGTTTCATTTCAGTAACATCAAAGTGTACAATAAGAAATTAAGATTATGGTAATAAGTTAGCCTAATAATTTTAGTTTGCAACTCATATTTCACAGTCTCTGTTTCTTATTACTGACTGCTTGGTAGCAGAATTAAGTTCTTTGACTGTTTCTGTTCTTTTTCTCCTTTGTAAAAGGTGTCATCACTTGTAGATTTTTAATAGTTTTGCTTTTCTGAGATCCTTACAGTGTCTTTTTACATTTTTCCTCAAATTATAAACATTTTGTAACTTCAAAGAGAATCAAGGTTTGGTTAGCAATGTTCTCATGTTATTACTAGGAAAATTACTAGGATGAGTGAGAAATAGCATTTGTGGTGAGCAGGTTCCTTAGGAGGGCACAGGGACAGAGAGCTTCTGAGTTCAGCATAAATGTAATTAATTTCTCCCTCATTGTCCCTAAACCATCTTTATTTTCTTGTATTTCTTAACCTTTAGTCTGATTTCTTTCTTTATGTTTTGCTCTTACAGCTCCTACAGCTTTTTCTCCTACGATGATAGATCTTTGTTTTGTTCTCATGCAATTTTTATCAAGGCAGCCTTAAGCACAGTCAGTTTGGAGTCGGTGCATCATGGGCTCAAATACCCTTCTCCAGGCATGTCAGAGGGTCTGCCAGTAACAGAAAAGATCGGTTTTGACACATTGTGATTTTACCTTTTCTTCAAGGGCCCTATCCAGAGGTTCTCTTTACCTGTATATTAGATATTTTTTTCTTTTCAGGACTCATTATAAATTATCAGAGGAGTAGTGTGTTAAGATAGTAGAATTAACTTCTGCATAGCTTTTCACTGTTCAGATTGTCCTTTTATTTTGTTTTGTGTAGTATGAAGGATTATCTACAGGCTTTATTTAACTGCTGTTTCAGAAATATGGGGACATTGGTAATGCCCATCATCTCTCCTGTTTTTTATTCTTATATTTTTAATTTGCTTCTTTAAGGAGGCTAAAAAGTTTTGAAATCCTACGTATGACTTGTCTGGTTGGTTTGGACTATATCTATGGTCTTATCTATATGTCTCATCTGTTGTGACATTGCCAGCAATTACTGAGGACAAGCTTCCCCGATGCAGGCAGCCTCGTGCTCCACAGGTAGCCAGAAATCAGGGCTGTCACCCAGACTTGGACCCATCTCTGTCCCTTTGCATGTCCCATTGGACAGCTACAGCATTGGACTTTGGCAGTAAAGAGGATTTTAGCTAAAGCTTTGGCACGGTGATGGCTTTACAGTACTGCAGAAACAGCCTGTTGTATTTCTTGTTCCCTAGCCTCCCTCTGCATCACTGGTACCTCCGTTAAAACAGTATTTCTCTGTGGACAGCTTCTTGTGATCTCTGTATGACTTGATCTTTCCTTCAGTGCAAGTGTTCAAATCCACAGGAGTTTCTTTGGCATTCAGAAATTATTAATTTGATTAGCACTTCCAGGTTGTAAGACTCGCTGCATGTTTCCTGACGGCCACCAAGACCTCTCGCCTACCTTGTGCAACTGCTGGTTGTTCTGCTGTTCAAAACCCACCAACAATCAGCTTCCCAAATCACCTCACACAATTCCGGGCTACTGGCTGTTGCCAAGATCTACCATGAAAACCTAATTTAATATTTCTAGGTATGCTAAGAAACTTCATCATAACTCACTCATGTTTTTCTCAAAGTTTCTCAAAGGGCTTGAAAGCAGTTCAAATTTCACTAAGGACAACAACAAAATGATGATAATGAAATGCTAGACTGGCCCTACGTACACAAAACATCAAGTCAGAAAGCTCTTTCCAAGGTTTTTAGAAAACAGAGAATAGCATGTATGTAATTCTAGTTATTCCGATATAATGCAGTTTCAGGTACCTTCAGAAGAAAGATTTAATGTTTCTATATTGTAGCAACTAGTGAGGTCATTTTTCCTCAGAGTATCAGCGGAAGTTTGATAAATTGATACGTTTCTTCTTATCATATGAATGCCAGATAATCTTTGCCTACAAAATATAAGTGTGCAAAAACAAACACACACATGTTGCAGATACCCACTTCATAACAAAGTGTTGGCTCCACAGACGCGACTCATCTGACCAAACCAAGCGCCTGTTCTAGGTGCTAGGGCTAAGACATATGATCCTATCCACTTAACCACTTAACCTCTACCAGCATCAATCCTGCTCAGCAGAGTCAGAAATGCCCCGTTAAATGGGCTTTTTCATCTCAGTTCCTTGACAACAGAGGCTTGAAGGAGATGTTTCTGAAGCGCTGCTACTCTCCTTTAAGCTTAATTTTTGTTTTTGCTCACTGATCAAAACTGCTGGACTGGCAGCCCTAGAAATTGATATCCTCAGTCTGTGCAGATACAGACAACATTAAGCATCGTTTCTTGTAAACAATTCAACCCTGACCGGAGCACGGTTTGGTTTCCATGTACATCCACACGCAGGCATCTCTGATAACACAGTTTGTGGTGCTAACGGGTGGGCTGATTCCTGCTGGCTAGGAAGAGGCTCAAGCTGACCACCTGCTTTTCCAGAGCCCACCAGCCAACTGAGAGACAACAACATTTCAGTTCTTGCCAAACTAGACAGAAGCAGTTCAACTACTGAATGTCTCCCAAACTCTTAATATTCCTTTGTGAGTATTTCCACAACAGCAAAAAAGCCTTCCAAAAAAGTAAGTTTTAGCCTTTTTATGGGCAACTAGGTGTCAACTTGTGGTTCTTATCATTTATATACACTGTAAAACTATGCCACAAAAAAAAAAAAAAAAGAGAGAGAGAGAGAAAATCCTGGACTACTCCATCATAGTAATGAGAGGATTCTTTTCTAGCTATTACACCCAGTACATCTCTGGGCTCATGAGCAGTGCTGCATATTTTAGTAATTTCTCCGGCGTGTGCTCTAGCTTTACTGGTAACGCTGCCCTGCTGCAGGTGGCAGAGGAGCCGTGGGCAGACTAGCTGTCTAGAGCCATTTGGAACATGCAATAACAGTAAAAACACTTGTTCAGCCCACATTTCTCTTCCCACACTGCCAGGCTGATGGGAATCACACTGGTGCTAGATGACAGCGAAAAAATGGCACAAGTACTTTGGTGCTGCTGTCTGCTTTAGACCGATGCCAATCTATGAATTGTAGTGCTTTGCAATTAGACAATATCTCATCACCTGTTTAGTTTTCTGCATCACCTGAACACTGTACATAAAACACCTACATTTTGTTTCCTGATACTAAGATAAAGTGTTTTTTTTTATCAAACAAATTATTATTTAGAAATGAAAAGCATTTGCATTCAAATACTACTGATAAAAATATGAGAGAATTATGTTCTTGGTATAGTAGCAAATAAAATAAAAAAATACCCTTATGAAAATTACTACATTCCCTCTCAGAAAGAACATAGAAACCAGAATTAATTTAAAATAAACCTGTAGAAGTGCTATCAAATAATGCTAATGGATAAGTCTTCAAATTTCTAATTCCTAAAAGAGATTTAGCAAGCTGGCATGCAAATTTATTTGGAATAGTCTCCTCATGGACATTAGGACCTATGTAAGTGTAGGATAGGTGCCCTTATCTACAGATGTACATTTGGATTTTGTTAAGTAGATTCACAGTTTTATATTTTAAATTGACTATAAAATTAAAAAGAAAATAGTATGGGAAAACCCGAATATTCTTGCCTACATTATAAGCAGTACTATTTCATAGAACATATGGCCTCATTTAGAAATTTAATCTGAAGTTAAGGAAAATGACCAAAAATGATCACTTAATTTTATAATTCAAATTTTGATTAAAAAAAAAAGTCTGCCTAAGTACATTTGAAATACAGAGTTATATTTTAGTTAACATTTTCATGCATTCCAAATCGAAATGCTGTTTGATGTTCTGGATTCCTCTCCATACACCCTAAAAAGGCATCTAATCAGATGCTATCTTGCAGTCCTTAAACACGCAGCATTTCTACCGTTGCCTTAATTGCATTTGAAAGATGCATGTGTAAGATTGTGAACCACTGGGAGAGGATAAGCTTGTGCTTGCTGCTTGCCACTTGGTGGGGGAAAAGTGAAAAGATCTAGGCTCTAATATTTAAATCAGCCCAGAAATAAGTAATCTTTTAATTTTCATTTAATTTATTGACGATTTCTGATTGTCACTGCAAGATGCTAATTTTGCATAAATTACTCAAGTAAAGTTTATATCCTGAGCATTTTGCTGCAACTGTTTTTCATTGAAAAAGATTTTGTTGAGAATATTCAATTCAGTTATTGTTTCTGATTCTTTAAGAGAAGAACCCATAAAATGGATGGTTGCTTTCACCAAAATTCTCCTTAGGAATATTGGAATAATTGAAATGGCCCTTCACAAAAGGTCAACATGCAGCTGTCAAAGCGCAAACTCTCCAAGCCGGAGCATTCTTATCAGTGCAGAAGAATTTGGGGTCTTATTTGTAATGCAGATTGTCTGAGCAAATTGTCATTGTCAAACACATTGGAGAACAGAATATTCTTACTGAAGAAATTACTCACCGAGAATGACAGCAACAATGGTGAAGAGCACAAAGGCATTCCTCAATAAATAACTTTTAACATCATCCTTTGTTATGCTCTGCACCTTTTTTTTTGCCAAAAGTGTACGTTTCCGGACTCCTTGTTGAAAGCGTTCCATCCTACTTCCAGTTTTGGGATCTTCTCCGTTACCTTTCGTCATCTGTCTTGCAGAAAATTTTCTCTTAGAGTTTACTGCTGTCAAAATCCCTTCAAAAAAGTGAGAGACTCTTCTCCTTGGGAGGCACTGGAGAAAGCTGTAAGACAAGAAATATCAAATATCACAATAAGATTCAGGGGAATGATTAGCCAAATGGTCGCATGGAAGCAAATATTCTTCATGTTTCAGTAAGACTTCTGTTATTTGTAATATCTACGTTTATGATGTCTATTTTTGGTAAATAACCTCTATTATTGTTAGAAGAACTCTTTGAAAGAAAAATTTTATGCCACCATTCAGGTAAGTGTTTTGCGCCTTCAGAAATTATTCTGAATTTCCTGTCAGTCTAATAAAATGCAACAGTAATTTTTTTGCAGTTACTAGAGATATAACAAGGTGAAAGTGATAAAATTAATAGAAACATAAGGTGCTAGTATGTTTAAAACCACCTGTCAGGCCTAAGTTCCATTTATTTAGCAGGCACATGTTATCTGAAAAAAAAAATCTAACTTCCCGTCATGCTAGTCATGGGATAGAAATATTGTGATTGAACTGGAGCAATTAAAACATTTTGAATTCAGATGTTTTTAAATGGTTGAACACTTTGGCTGAATTCCTTCTTTTCACGTGGCAAAACACAGCAGGAAGAGTTTATTTATCCCTCAGCTACTATTTAGCAGATATGCCTTTGACACTTTTATGTTGATAATATTCATCTTTGATGTGTATAGACTCTTCAGAGCACATCTGTAAAACATCACAAGTTGCATCCCACTTAGCTTGTCATTGCAGACTGTAATGCAAGTTCACATCGCAAAGCAATAGCTAGCTTTGCCTGGGAGCAATTATGGGGTTATAATCTGATTTAAAAAGAATCACACACTTAATTGACTTCAAAATACTTTAATATTCAAAATGCTTCACTAGGGCATTATTATATTTTTCATTTAAAATGAACAATTTTGTGGCTGCTCAATATGAATTTATTTTTAATGGAATCTGTACAAAGGTGTTTTCAGACTGAGAATCCATTTTTCTGAAGCATTAATTAATACACAGGCAGGTTTTCTGAAGAAAATGGAAATTCATAAATGGATAGAGTTAGCTGCTGCAGCTAAAATATATCTCCATTTACACATAGTACAACTCCAGCATCTTACTAAATCTCTTCCTTAAATACAAAAATCCAGGAAACATTTAGAGTCTAAATACACTGGGTTTTAAAACAGCATGTTTTTGGGGAAATACCATGTAGTAACATTGTGTGGATGGGATCTGATCACTGCTTTCTGAATTACTGCCGATTTGAAGATTGGCACATTAGTGTAATATTCAGTGTGAATTTTAGCCAAATGGAGTGGATTGCCTGGAGAGCGAACACACGTTTAGCCTGGGTGGGATAGTGCAAGCAGCAAGCGGCCGAGCCCGCAGACACGATGTCTGTGTGCCGGGAGGACTCCGCTCACAACAATTAGTTTTCTGTATTTTGCAGAAAAACTAAGATTCATTCACAGTGCCTTTTCTTTCCGAGACCATTACTGCAGATAATCCATCCTTTCTAACACCAGGATCATTGAGCAGCGTAGGATAGCCCAAAAGCACGCTACATTAAGTGAAACACGAAGGCGGAGGGTGAAAAAGGAAGGCTCCATGCTGGAAACCCCACCGAACCGAGCGCCCGGCTCACCTTCTCAGATCTCCAGCGTGGCCGGACCGCGGGGCAGAGCAGACAGGGGGTCTCCAGCAAATACAACAGAGCAGCAACGTTCAGCGAGCGGCAGGCAGAGAAAACTGACAGTCTGCATGTGCCCGGGAATACAGCGATTTACTATCACTGGGACTTAAGGAAAGGGGCGGGGACTATTAGCCCTGCTCTGAAAAAAATAAAAACACATGAGAAGAGTGGGGAAAGCTGAGCTCCCGGAATATTGATTAGTCTTGGCACACTGAAAGTGAGGCCACCCGCTTTGTTTTTCGTTTTAGACCACTTTCACGCTTTGTCAGTTCAGCTTCATTAGAAATGCCAAATCAGAGCCCAGGGAGAGCTGCAGGATCTCACGCACACACCAACACACACACACCAAGACACACACCACAACACTCACACTCCGCACAACACACACTCCAATACACACACACACCAACGCACACCCTCCAACACACACACCAATTCACACATCCCAATACTCACACCTCCCCAACACACCCCCTCAACACGCTCCAGTATACACCCTGAACACTCACATGCCCCCCAACACACACCCCAGCACACACACACCCCAACACACACACCAATACACCGCCCAACACTCACCCCCCAACACCCTCCCCCACACACCCACACAAACACCAATACACACACTGCAACACTCACACACCCCAACATACACACCAATACACACACACATACACACACCAACGCACACCCCAACACTCACACACCCCAACACTTGCACGCCCCAACACTCACACCAATACACAAATTCCAACACTCTCACACCCTCGAACACACCTACACCCCAGCACACACATGTGCCAATACACACACATCCCAACACACAGAGCAGAGGAGGCTGGAGTTCTCCTGAGCAGATATTCCAGACCAGAAAACTGGAAAGCCTGAGCATAATTATGTAACGCGATTCCTGGCTTTTCAAAATAACTGATTAAAGTGTGTGAGCATGTTAGTTGGCTCCAGAGTTAGACACGGTTTGAGGCTGTCAGGTACTTTCTAATTCTTGCAGTTCAGAAGCCTGCTCTTCCCAGGGCGGGGAACCAGGCATATCTCACAGAAGCAACTGGAGCACTATCACGAGCAGAGAAAAAACATAATCAGCTCCAATTCTTTGTGTGTTTCTTGTAGATATTCAACACACAAGATGAGACTTGCCTGTTGTTTAGCAATTTAACCTCACTGGATGCTAAGCTCCATCCAGCCTGTTTCACCAGCATGGAATGCATGATAAAGGGAAAAGTATCCACTTTTGCAAAATAAGGGGCCTTTCATTTTCTTAACATTCAAAAGTTTGTGCTATTGAAAAGATGCTAGGGGACGAAAGGCAGTGGAATTCCAGAGACTTTCCTTCAGTTTTTAGAGGGCATTTTCATTATAAATGTTGGTCAAATCCACTTAAAATATTCAGGAATTGTAATTCAGTCCATCTTTTCATGACGTTTTTAAGTGTGTTTTCTAAGAGGAACAGAAACTGCAGATTAAATTTTATACAATTTTATTTTAACTCTATATGTTAAGAAGCTTATTTATAGAGGATGTGAATTTTACTGTTTTTCCTGAAGAGCCATTAGGAATCTGTAGAAATAGTCTTTAGGTTATAGGTGGACAAAAATAAATAAGTCCAGGTAAGGAGGAAAATTAAGAGCAGTGTTACTTCCACAAAATGGCAGCAATGGCTCTGCTAATTTAACTGTATTTCAAGTAATGATGTATAATGCAGAGTAAAATATCTTTCAATAAAAAGCAACCATGCTTGTGATTAACATAAGTTTGCATTGTGACAGAATTGCAGAATTTTGATCTTAGGGTTCTGACTCAAGAAAGAAAAGAAAGATCTGAATTGCCTTATTTGCTTCATTAAAAAAAAAAAGGCAAGAAAAGTCATTGACTGCTGTCAGAAATCATCCTTCCTCTTTAACACCACCTGCTGTGTTTTGTTATACTGGGATGCTTATGTATCTATCTCACCATTATTTTTCATGGCCCTGTTTTTAAATATTTTGACCAATTTGCAGGGGGGCTGGAGCTGCCCTCTCAGCAGACCTTTGCCCTTTAGCACACTGCTTGTTAGATGTTTCTCCTTGGAGTCCGACATGGTTGCCGTGAAACTTCCCACCTCGGGGCTTCCTCCCTCCCTCGGCTCAAATGAATGGTAATATCCCTGTTGCCTTAGTGGAACAGGGGTCAGGCCCAAATTGAGGTGATCCAAAAGTAGGTCATTATTTAATGCTTTCATCACCAGGAGGCTTTATGAGAAACTAGCAATACCGTGTGAGAGAGGATGAGCTGTTCAGTGGGACAAAAGGAAACCAAGAACACTCAGCCTTGCAGCTTAGCTTCAGCTCAGTGGTGATAACTTTTATTTAGCTCTCAGTAAGGATCAGACGTGTCTGCGCACTGCTTGGAAAAGCAGAAGATCCAGCATTTGGCAACATGCTTCTGTTCAAATTTTTCTTTCTTTTTCCTCTCTCTTCTTCCGTTCCTGACATCCACTTTACGTATCTTTGATTGTGAAATAAGAAAAATAAACAATATAAAGAATACAATGCTATACATTACAGTAGACATTTTTTGGGATAGCTATGCATAACAAACAAGTCACCAGATAATACTAGTACAGTGTCTCCTGATAATGCATTAAGTTCATACACATCTACAGGGATTTTCTATTAAATACAATAACTTTAACAGATTTAGCATGCATTATTTAATACCAGAACTAGGACAGGATTGAAAACATTACTGGTTAAGAAACCGTACCTGTAATTCTCAGTAGTGCTACTGGTTGCTAGGAAGAGCAACTTAAAACATAAAAACTACTGAAAACGTTCTAGGTTACAAATACAAATATAAGGAAGCACTATTGATCTTTAAAGTAACACAAAGCAGCAGTCGTCAGTGTTACCACCCAATTTCCATTGACATCATAATTTTGACATTCTTCAGAGAATGTTCCATAGAAACGGAGAGGAGCTTTGTGAGGCCTTGGTGGTGCCCTCAGTATTGCCTGTTTGCTCAGCACTTCCATTTGCGCTTTGGGCTTTAGTCTCAGCCCTTCTTTGACAAGGCACCAGGTGGCTTGAAAAGCTGGGAAATGCCAGGACTGGCTCGAACTCGAACCTGGTCCTTACAGGCACTGCGGCTTCAGCCCACTCAAACAGGGCAAGTTCAAACCCATTTTGGTTGGAGCTGGCAAAATCAGGCACTGAAGCATCTCAGCAACGTATTCAGGTGCCTTCGTGGAACAGGTGATGGGATCAGAGTGGAAGCCCGGCCATAAAGTGCTGTTATTTTCAGCTGACCAGCTCTACCAAGCAAAAATCCTGTGAAGTCAGTTGTAGTAAATGTGAGTGGAAAAGAAGCAAAGTGTACTACAACTGTTTCATTTCCTAGATGACAAGAAATGTAACATGCAAGTGCATGGATTCCAGCTGAAATAAGCTTAATATTCAAAGCAAACAAAGTCTTCACATTAATAAATCAGCACTTTAAATAGTACTGTCTGAGTCTTTAAAGTTTTGGAGTTTTAGATAGACAGTTGCAGTTTTGTTGAAACTCAATGAAAACTATTCCACACAGGCAAAACTCAAATGAAACTCTCAGAAAAGAAGGTATTTATTCATGGTAAGCAATATGTCCCCAATTTCAGTTAACTGAGACAAAATGAGGGTATACATATGACTTCCTTGTAAGCTCCAATCCATTTGAAAAGAACTGCTACTGCCATCATGTTTTTATGTCTTGTTGTACCCATGAAGAAATTGAAGCTCAAAAAGTTAAAATTTCATCAATACAAAGCTACAAATAACTGGCAGAGCTATTGCAAGCCTTAGACTCCTCAATATTTCCCCAGGGCCATGGTGCATTTTTTTCCTGAGACACTTGGTTGACTCTTCTTTTTTCAAGTATGTTAAAATGATTATGAGAAATTGAGGTTTGGCTTTTTTTTTTCACATCTTTTTATCACAGTGGGATTTGAAAAATATCTGAGTTCAGCCAGACAAGTGTGAAAAATGTCAATAGATGCACTTTATGGTCTGATGCAGTGAAAGTAAATATGTTTTATTGAAGTCAGCAGACTGGAGAGCGAGCTTTAGCTTATACACTTACATGTGCACTGCACGCATCAAAGAAGACATAGGATGTTATGTTAGCAAACATGAAGAACTTGCAAGAGTGGATCAGTGGATGGGCTGCCGGTGCCGAGGACCTGACATTTGCCCTGTGTGCATTGCAGGAGGGTTACTCTGAATTAATTATCACGACATTTTACGGACGGAACAGGTATAGATGCTTGGAGCAAGTGCTTTGATTTCCTTTTATCCTAAAGGAATCCAGTTTGCACTGGCTAAGACCACTCCATGATATTATTCAAAACATAGTCAAAAGTAAAGCTCAAAAGATCTACTTCAAAAACATACCCCTGATTTGAACTAGCATAGAATCTGTTGTAAATGAAGCTCATGTCATTCTTTACAGCTCAGGTATTTCCTTTTCAACCAAATGCTTCAAGTCTTTCTTTTCTAAATGTTGGCAGTGAAACAATGCATCGAACAGATAGCAAAGCCAAGGGGAAGAGCTTTCCCTGGTATCACTTTGCATTCTGCTTCCTGGACAGCATGTGCTTAATGATAATTAGTGAAATTAAAATTACATATTGTGAAAGCTTGATGATAATTTATCTAGATAATATTAATGTGTAATGACTGAATGTATGTTTTTGTGGGATAAGGTAAGAAAGTTTTGTGTGCTAAGCTTAGTTGTGGACAAGTCCCAGTCTTAGTTCGCAGTAAGAACACCTTTATTTAGTGGGTACAGGGGTAGACATTTAAAGACAAAGTGTGACAGCTTTTACTACCCTTCACTCATCTGCGTTTTCTATTCCAATAGCAAATTAATGGAAAAAAAAAAAAAAACTCATTCCTGGTGAGTTGTGGTTATATGCTGGGTTATTTTAGCATTCTAATTCAGACATTTTAACTACAGCCACCTTTTTCTGTACATGCAGAGTCAGGGACACATTTTTAGAAATACTGTTTCATGCCAGCTACCAGAACATGTGACTACGCTGCTCTGCTTGCGCTCCACAACCACTGAAGGAAAATGAGTAACGTGGTCTAGAATTACAGCATCCTCTGGGAGCTCCCTTTGTTAAATGCATGTGTTTGATTGAGACCCTGACTTTCCCAGTTAGACTCATAGCCAGGTTTCGCTTTCTGATCAATGCAAGGACACACAGCAGGCAAACTGAAATGTTTTCTAGGATACTAAAGCTGTTTTTCTGATTTGATAAGATCCATACTATCAATCACTGGGCAATAGGGCAGCAATATCATCATTAATTTCAAGTGTGAGTCCTTTGCCTTGCAAAATAACAGGCAGTTTCATCATGATGAAAAATATTAATTCTGAGGAAGGTTCAGGTTATAGGGAGCAATTTATCCAGTATGTGGAATAAACACTCTGTGTATCACATTGCATATACTCTGAAGAGGTCTTTTTGGCTCAAGAGCAATTATAGGCTTGTTGCAATTGTCATTTCTAATAGGAACTGTCCTTTACTGTATTGAGAACTTCAGTTTATCTTTGGTACATTCATTGGTCAAACTTGGTTGTAAGTAAAAGTGATGTTGTGAAATATGACATCACTCTATAGATGGTAAAAACTAAGTGATTGTTACAAAATGCTACTAATCCATCAAAATAGTATTTTCAGAGCAAAGTATTTTGTCTGAGTTTAGGCAGATCAATTAACAGTAATAGGCCATTTAATGCACAAGTTTTCAGTGATTTGTTTTTACATTTGAACTTAGTGACCCATCACAGTCCTAACATTGCTGACCCAAGCCTGCCAACGAATCTGGTTGTGTCGTTTCTGTTCCGACATTTTGGAGCCTCATGCCATGAGGTCAACGGTGATTCCATGCTTGACAGTTGTGCTGATGGTCAGGTGGAAGCGGTGCAGCAAAACCGCGGCGCTCCTCTCTGCTCCGTGAAAACTCCCGACAGAGAAACATGAACCTCTCGTATCTCCACTCAGCATTGTGGACTGCCGGGGCCCTTCACACATAGTGCGTGTCTGACCGCACCTGAATAGACAACCTTGTTTCCTTCCAACCGTGGCAGGCAGGTCACCCATTCCCTCTGGGGAGCAGGGAATGCTGCCCATGAACTGTTGCCCTTTGAGCCTTATCGGGAGCCTCTCTCGCTCAACAGGGTGACTCTCCCAAGGCCTGGGCAAGGCAGCCCAGGAAGGGCCAGCAACCGGATGCGATCGTGTCACCGCGAGCCACGCAACGAGCTCTGCTCAATGGCTGATAGAGTTTCTGATCCCAACTGCTGCACAGAGCCCGGCCTCGCTACGCCTTTCCCACAGCTCGTGGCAACCACTGCCTCTCAGATGGCTTCCAGGGGATGGGGAGGCTCGCTTGGAAAGTTAATGCCGCATTGTGGCTGCGCACAAAAGAGCATGCTGCCAGAGCCAGAAATCTGCTACCCGCCTCTCAGGTCGCTCCCTGTTTCCTTTTCCTGATTTCTTTCTTTTTTTTTTTTTTAGAAAAAAAAAAAAAAAAGCTTTTCTGTGAGCTCAGCGAGCTTTGGGTTTGGACTGAGAGCCCCCGGGGTGGCGCTGGCGGGAAGCAGGACGTGCTGCCGTGGGTCCCACAGCCTCCTGCCGAGCGGGGAGAGCGGCGCTGCTGGGGGGTCCCTTTGCTGCGCCAGCTTCTGTGCTCATTCCCTGTTGGATCAGTTGCTGAAAAAGCACATTTCTTGGATCCGTGCATTCTCTTTACCCTTTTATATCCTTACATTGGGTGCAGACTTACTGCTAGTACCTGTGCTAGCTTTTACATCAGGCACAGTCACTCAGATTTCTTTTCCCTTTTCCATCCCTTTATTTCTCTCAATGTCCATAACCATGACAGAAAACAGAGAAATGCAGAAACATGAGAAACGAGACTAAAGGGAACTGCTCATTTCTAACACAGAATCTAGTATTGTCTGCATGAAGCACTTCTCCTAGAAAACCTTTTTATTCCACATCTTTCCCCATAGTAATGTTTTTACTGAACCAATGGTTTATCAGTTATTTAATACATCCTGGTATGCTCCTAGAATAGTAAATCAGATCAATACAAAGAAAAACACTCATTTATATGAAGGTCAGCTAAGGGAACTCATTTATTTGGAGCGTTAGGCTAGCGTGACGTTTTAAGTACACATTTACTGTTATGGAATCATAATTACTGCAATCAAGACACATAAAAATCTTTTGTAAAATAATTATAATTTAAAAGCACACAGCTCAAAGTTGCTGTTATAATAATGACTATAATAGCAACTGTTTAGCATTTGGACATTTTTTTGGCAGGAAGGCTTGGCATTGTTTATTGTGAGGAAGAAACAGGCTCTGAAAAAACATGCAAATTTTCAGCAAGAGAAAATGCAGCATCAGGTTTAGAAAACAGAATAGTAAAAAGTCTCCTTTGCTTTTGTCACTCTCTATAAGCAGTCCACATTGGCTGAGATGATTTAAAGTCATTAAGTTCTGCTGGATTGTCTCTGTTTCATGTATGATGGGAGATCTCAAAAAATCTCTCCATTTCGTAGTACCCCTGGCTTCCAGACAGGCAGGCTGTGTGGTGGTCAGCATCTATCTTCCTGCTATGCTTTTCATTGTGATCTTCCATTTTCTGCTAGGAGCCAGGGTCCAGGGAACTTATTGGTAATCTTTTATTTATTTAAAATAAAATAGGAAAAATCTGTTAACATTTATTACTTGTTGCACTTGTTGAACAGAGAAAAATGCATTTTATTATTTTACATTCTTAAGTTATTCTTCTTTTCTATATCAAGAAAGATATAGAAGATATCAAGATATCTTCTTTTCTATATCTATATCTATATCTATATCTATATCTATATCTATATCTATATCTATATATCAGGAGTTGATACACTGTGTGTTGGTTTTATTTGGATATATTTTGTACCCCATGAAAGCTCTTCTGAAATACATTATAAATGCAGCTCTACTAGGAAAAAAATCAGTCATTTCATTCAGATCAAAAATTATTAATAGAAAGATGTAAAACAATTATATAGTATATTTAATTCACAAATTCAGCATTTAATACTTATCAGGTTTCCTTTCCTGCAAAAAGGAAAAGGAAGATGCACCCCCCTTCTCCTTCTGCACTTCTCCCTCTAGATGAGTGCTCTTCTCACTCTTGTCCTGTATTGCTTGCTGGAGCAACTACTCCCCATTTTTTTTGCAGGTTCACTGCTCCCCTTCTACCTCCTACTCCCAGTAAGTGTTTCTCACCTTTCAGTCTTTGGTCCTCCACTGCTTTCCCGTCCAATCTTTGGAGAAGAACGGTGAAGGACAGGTCCCCCTTGCAATCATCCTTCCAAATAAATCAATCAATCTGAGTTTTGAAGGGATCTTCTTCCTTCCGTTTGTTTATTAGTAACCTCCTCCCTTGCTTTACCCTTCTCCAGTGCATAGTCTGTGATCTTTCTTTTCTTTTTATTCTTTCATGTTACTTTTTTTTCTCTGCATGCTCTCTAGTCCTGCCATTTTGTTCTTTTTTCCTTACTTGACTTTGTCTTCACCTTCACATTTTCCCTGTGTTCTGCTTATACCCTCTTGCAAAAGAATCAGGGAATGGGATTTAAGGTCCCACTCATGTTGCCTGGAGTCACGGAAGAGTTTGTATCACAAGTGTGTAGCTGTGAGTGTCTTTATACATCAGTGAATATGCTCTGACACAGCAGGATGCTGAGAATTGGTTAGAAGGGAGGTAGAAAACTCTCCCTCCTCCAACTAAGCAATTGTAGAAAGCATGGAAGTGGAACACATTTCCACTTACAGCTACAAGCTTCCCCTCCAAACAGGGCTATCTCTTCAGCCTTCAAACTGGATTCAAAAAAGAAGAAATATTTTAATTAATTTGTTAAACCAAACAGTTGTTACTCTGTTTACTGTCAGAGTAAACAGCAAGATACCTTGCGAAACAAAAAACTCACAGCCAAAATAGTGGGGAATAAGAGACAATACATTCGAAGTGCTGCTTTATGCAAGTCTTTCACATGGCTCCAAAAATGTCTGTATTTCTTCCAGTTATGTCTACCACCTAGTGTTAACTTCAAAACAGTGATGTATTGGGTGCTTTACTTTGTTAAAGGGGACGATAAATGAGTCCCATTCACCACAAGTCCCGGCTTGCTCCACAGGCCGGCAAAGCTCCCAGGGCAGACAAGGGGGGTCCAGGTCTCCCGAGTCCCGCGTTGCTCCGGCAGAACCGCTATGGTCCGAGGACCGGGGCCACTGCTTCGCTGAGGCTCAATAGGCTCACCAAGGCTCAATAGGAAGCCAGTCCACTGTGCTTTGATATCAACTTCCTGATGACTTCCTCAGTTCCTTAAAATCACTATCAAACTCTGGGTAGCTTGCACTACCACGTTAAACACACATTGTCCAAGATAGGGCTTGTCCAAGGTTGTCCAAGATATTTCTAAAGCAGCATTCTTCCTCAGGTCGGAGCACTTCTTGAAAAGTGCTTTTTATTCTTGAGTTCCTGTTAAGCCTGGGAATTTGAAAGCATTTCGTTCTTTGACCAGGCTTCCGATAAGTTATTAAAGACTGAAATCCAGTGATTCAGTGACTCAGACAGGAGAACAAAATGAGAGATGAATGAAATGAGATGCTCACACGCAGTAGCTTTTCATCATGTTGCAGAGAATCAGCTTAAAATAAGATGCTGTGAACTTTGTATAATCATTAGCTATTAATGTTTACAACAGTCAAGTAAGAAATGAAACTCAAAATGCTTGTTTGCACAAAATGAATTTAGAACCCTTGAAATCTTGTTTGAACGGTAGGAATAATATTTGCTGTTGGTGGAACTATGTGAATACCATGAAGATAAATTATGCTTCATCCTGGATTAGAATTTTTTATTTTGTATTTCTTAATGGTATGTGAACAGTTTCCTTCTTTTTCCTGTGATACTTAGAGATTCTTTAGCTAAGAGAATATCTCTCTAAGAGAACTGCAGTACCTAAAAGAAGTGCAAAGGTAGTATAAAATGCTACAAACGTCCCCTTTGACTAATTCCATTGATACTAATGCTAGTATAGGCTTTGTATAGCTAATGTTTATTCTGCAAATATCCGAATAGAGGCTGTATTTACACATTTTCAATGTAACACAAAATTGTGCTCTAAAGAGATGTGAACCATCACCCTTAATATATTTTCCTTGTATTATCAGAAATACATACATAGGAATCATCAGGATCAACCTGTACGATCTTCCGCCAACTACCAACTGTTGTGTAACCTACTGAACATGTCTCTATTCAATGGAACTTTCCTTGGACTATGTTAAAAATTGCATCTTTATCACAGTCCCTTTAAGGCCTCAAAAAGTACATTATAGTATAGGAAGGGTGAAGGACATGGTGTAATCAGATAAATGAATAAGTGTGGAATTTATCTTTAGGTAATCCTGGAAAGGCATTTTTCCCAGTATTAAGGAATGGACATTATCTCAGATATGTATCACCAGTAAACAATCAGTTTTGCTTTCACCTGGAATGTGTTTTTTAGTGGCTCTTTCCTTTTTCCCATTGGATAATTCTCTCATTGTCCTTGTGTGTAAAATCATTTTTAGGCAAAGTATTAAGGTAGAATGTACCTAAATTGCCATTAATCTCATTTGTTTCCTGAGAATCTAGTTTCTTCTCACCTGGATTTTTTTTTCTGTATTCATACATGTGACTTTTAAATCAAAGCAGTTCTGTGCAAATAGTACTACTGACCATTAAATATGTAAATGGAAAAGTTTCACATTGAAGAGTTCAGACAGAAAAGTCTTAAACAGAATACTCAAAGAATAAATGAATTAGGATTATCTTTATATAATATTTCTCTTGTTTCACTGTGTCTATAGCTTATTCTGAGAAACAGAACAGATTGTGTCTTTTGAGAAATCTTTTTAAACCATTTTTGGGGTCATCAGCATAGCATTCTGCAGTACATTTGAATAAGAGTATTGCAGCTAGGAAAGCATTAACTCCTCTCTCCTGCATTTTCCCATTTTAAATTCTAACAAAGTTAGCCCAAGAAAGTTATTAGAAAAGTTTTTGGGTTTTTTTTGTCAGGAAATGAAGAGGATGCTCTGAACCTTCTGAATGTTCTGAATAGGTACAGCACCATCCTAACCTTTTTTAATCTCTTAGCTACACTTTTGCAACCTCATGAAAGTCAATCCGTCCTTCTTCCTTGCGTACGCCTCTCCCTTTTGTTCACAAATATGGCAGTGAGTGAAATTCTCTGGGGATGAATGCATGATGATTTTGTATGGTTAAAGTGGCTTTTGTTTTTCTATTCTTTATTGTTTTATTGATAAATCTGCTCTTTGGTCTTGAAGCTGCCTTGCTCCTGGCACAAGCTCTCATCTCAGTCATGCATGTGGGCTCTTTGTGAATGAAGAGCAAAAAGCAGAGTCTCAAAGCAGAAGAGAAATGTGAGATTTCCAATTCAGGTGAGACACAGAAATTTGCTCTTTTGTTTTCAAAAAAAAAAAAAAAAGGTGAAATCTCTGAGCAAGCTCAGAGAAAAAATAACGTTTCACACAGCTTGTAATAACAGATACAAATTCCTTCCCAGTACTACCCTGAAGATATTTCATATGAAACTTGGATATAATTTAATCAAAACAGTGAAACTGGACCAAACCAATTATCTCATTATTCTCCAATCATTACGATATTCTTTATCACAATTTAAAAGTAGAACAATCAAAACAGTTTAGAAAACCATTTAATTTTTATTCTTCAGTCTGTTTTGAATTTGTAATGATCAAGTTATAACTGTGAGAAGAAACACATAAAATACTCAAAATTCCTTTTTTCAGAGATAGTTTATGTGAAAGTGATTCCCACACTATGCACCTCCTCTGCAATGTGCTAGCTGGCAGGAAGTGATGACTGAAGAGGCTGGGAGCTCTATTCTCTTTAAGGACTACCATACAAGGCACCCTTTTGAATACACCGTAGTGAGAATAGAAAAACTGAAAAGCAGTGAGAGAAAAGTGGACATTCTTAAGCTAGATTTCTCAGCATATGGTCTTTTTAAACTTCAAAAGTATTCTCATCAGCTGTTGTGCATTTAGAAAGGCCTAATTTTGGAGGAAAATGTCAGTGGGACCCCTGGAAAGATCTTTTTATTCAGAGCATATGCACTAGAATAATAAATACGGCATGTACCACGGGCATGATATACTTTTGCCTTCTTAGTTTTCCTTCTATGTTTATGTTTACAGAGGCTGATATGTAGGCACAGCAGGAGTCCTACGTTTGCCTCCCAGCCCTATACAGTTCTGCATGACACAGGCAGCCACACGGGGAGCTCCCTGGTAGCCTGCCAAAAACCTCCATTCTGCGATCAAAAGCACTACTTTCTCCATGGGTTAGAGGTAATTCAACCCCTGCACTTGTTCTATTTGGGTCTAGGGTGATGAGCAGTTTAGAAAACACCTTTTGTGTTTGCTTGGAGGGAACTGCAGATGGAGAGTGGAGTCAAACCCAGACAGAGATTTGTGTTCTGTGGGCTTCCCACTATGACTCTTCCGGCTGCAGTTCTTGAATGTTTAGAAATCTGCATTTGAACGCGTGCTTTGAGAGTTTGGCTTCTGACTGTCAAGTTAGCTCATATTAGTCCACATGCAGCTGTGGGGCCCTGCGTGCATTAAGTTTTGAGGGAGTAAAGGGATGTTTTCATTGTGCTTGAGCAGGAATAGAGAGAGATGAAAGGTAAGAAATCTTTCAAGGAAGAAGAAAAAAAAGAAGTACATTCCTTTGTATATGGATTTGATGTACGAGGCCAAATATAGCCTCAGCAATCTGGGCTAGGTGCTTTGTGGGGATGGCCTGATAATGCTGAGAGATCAAAGCATCTGTTTAAACCTGGGTAGCACCCGAGGTTCCCAGTGAGGGTGGTGCCTTTTGTAAGACCGTGCCCTGGAGGGCTTTCTGTCTGCAGACCTGAGCAAGGAAGGGTAGGTTGTAGCAAGCAAAGAGATTTGCGGAGCAGCTGGCCCTGCGGTGGGAGCTCTGTGGAATGCAGCCCGTCCTTTCGGTTTTCTTTGGAGGTTGGAGTTGGGCAAGGAAGAAGAAGTGTTAGAAAATGTAGGGAAGGGAAGAAGCCACAAAAATCTTTATTGCTGGAAATCTGGCAGCAGCATGGGTCTTATGCATGGTTTTGGTGGAAGGGAGCTTCCATGGGATTGTTGGAATTTTAAAAGGAAGGTTGTCTAAAGCACAGTATCATCATAAAAGGAATTTTAATGGTGCTTAGGATTTTGGTGATGACAAGAGAAAGAAGGGAATGTAAGATTCTTGTAACAACAGGTAATATTTATGGCGTCATGACTTTGAGTATTTATTTTAGCATAAATTAGCCTGGGCCCACGATGCTTTGAACCGCAAGGATTTATTTAGGAACTTGATACACATGCGATTCCCCTGAATGCTGTGAATTGGAGTCAGCTTGGCTGAAATGCTTTGGGAGGAGCTCGCAGAGAGCTGTGGGGCAGGACAGACCCAGGTAAACACTGCAACTGCTGAGCAGCCAGGGGTGACCTGGAGCCGAGGCCACCAGTGGAGGGGACACACAACCCCACGTGTGCCCTGGCAAACTGTCACTCTGCTGCTGCTGTACGAGCCAGGGGGCTCCCGGGGAACCTTCAGCGTCAGCAGGAAATGCAAAGGAAGAGCAACCGCGAAAGTGGAGTAGAGCAGCCTCGTGTTGCTGCACAGAAGCAGCAATGAATGAATGACGAATAATGGATTAAATAATTCAGCTCACAAGTGAGCCGACCAACACTGTATGTCTTGCAGACAGGACTCAATATCTTCATATAATGACACAGGCAAAAGAAATCGGAATTTCTGGCTTGGTATTTGTGCTCTCTGATGATTTAAAAGCATGTAGCTGTGCAAAATGCTGCTGTGGCACAAAGCTGATCCTTTTGCTGGTTTGCATTAAGTTAAATGGATAGGTTATCAAACGCCCACTGCTTTGTGGAGTGGCATGCTTCAAATATAGTTCAGTAATGCCTGTTCAAGAGAGACAACAGAGTTGGAGATAAATATATATATATATTTAAAATCTGATGGTTTTGTTGTGCCATTGTACAGTTTAAAAAAATTACTTCTCTATTGCTCTTTGGAATAGCAGATGACTTCTATTTTGTTCACTTCCTGCTGTGCAATTGCAGTAACTTTTAGGAGACTGTTTTATGGGGATGACTCTAACAAATGAATTGCAAGCTGTCCTCATCTTCGCCAAGCTTACGCTGAGTGTCATGATGCTTTTCATTTTCCCTCACAGTACAGTGACTTTGGGACTGCCGTGGAGCATTTTCTGGTTCATCGACATGTTTGCACATCATGTCCACCTGCATGAGGCTCCATGGCTAACTAAAATATATGGCAACCAAGCAGGACAGGCATGCAAGTGCCTTCATACATGAACTCTACTGACCTTTCTGGAGAGTGCATCTTTGATCAATTTATCTTCCTTTTTTTCTCAATAGCTCTTTTCTTCCTGAGCGGTTGTTTTTTCTGGGCTCTTCTCTTGGCAGAACAGCTGCTTCTCTCTGGCCACTGGTATAGCCTTATTTTATTTATTCTTGTCTTTAACTTTTGTAGGGCAGCCAGATACATGGGGATGGGTGTTATATAACAAATACAATAAATAAATAAAAGCCCTATTTGCAACGTTCTTGCTTTCCACAGTGAAAGCTGTGGTCATGGAGAAAGGAGCTCGTTACACAAAAATGCCCTGCTTGATCCTGTTGGGGCAAACGGCTAAAAAATAGGAGGTGTAGTTTGAACACAAAGTTTGAAAGTTGAAAAGTGAATTTAACAGAAAATCAGCCAACTTACTTAGGAGTAACTGCTAGATTGTTGAGTGCTTCTGTTAAAAATACAAACATAAAATCTCCTTTTAGGCCGAACAAGCCACTGGCTTTAGATTTAAATTCTTGATCCTTCCAAATTTCTAGTGCTTGAAATTCAGGTTGCTGCTGGCACTGACCACTCAGAAGCAATGCCAGATTCTCTGTGTACTTCAGAAAGTTGATTATTCAGAGCCAAAAGAGTGATCAAGGATTCACGCACTGCAAGCAGTCACTAAGATAGATTTTATAGCATTTACAGCTTTAAAGGGGTTTGAAAGAGGAGGTCAGCCGGGCCTGTTTTTGCAGTAGGCTCTGCAGCTTGAGGAGGTGCCTTTACTAGTGCTGCCAGCCTTCCCAAGGGCTCATAAAGACTAAAGGCTATTTCTTCCCTACCTTAAGATAGATTCCTCTGCAATTATTCTCTTGCCTGTTCCCCTGTGTCCTCCCAGTTTACCCTTTTGCTAGGATAAACTCTGCCTTTCTTCTCATGCCATTACTCCTCCTCACTGCTTCTCATTACTTTTCTCCCCTCAAACCATTTTTTCCTGCTGCACTCTTCAGTGATGGGAATCAGCTCGTGTTTGTATTATTCTTCCCTCTGGGGCTAAGCAATACGTAGTCATCTAGACTGGAAGATGTCTCTGACAGACAATGGGACAATAAAGTAGAAGAGATGCATAATTGTTTTGTTTGGAATTTGAATAAGAAAGGCCTGATGGTACCTTAAAGCAACCCACTCAGAGCCTTACTGTTTTGGGTACTTGGTTTACTTGTATAGAACATTAGCGAAGTGTCATATGTAGCAAGACAATTTCTCTGCCTACTGGTGGTGATAGAGATGAACGATAATTGGATTTATTGGAACAAAATTTGGATTTATATTTTGGATAAAACACAACAATGATTGCATCTGCCTCACAGAAATTTTCTAATTTACAGTAGCTCTCAGCCAGGCCCAGGCTCACAAGGACAGCTGTAGAAACTGGATTTCACTAAAGAGATGGGATCTTCAGCCAAATTTGGAAGCAAGACTAAGTTAAGTCATAATGTCCTCGATATTTATGAAGATATGCAAGTATATGTTGCTTTTTCCTTGGGCCTGTTCATACCTCGTGGTCATCACTCCGCAGCTGTGTGCCTGACCTTGCAGAGCACCGTGACATTGGAGCGGTGGGATCCAGCTCTCCCGCCAACACAAACCCAGACCTCTCCCATGCCGCTGGCAGGCCTATGATGGCTGGGCTTTCTGTATGAACCCAACAGAAAACACATGTAAGTAAGTAGTCAAGGTCAGAGTCTTAGGAGAGGTAAAATGAGACAATTTTGACTTAAAAATAGATCATTTAGATCACACATGCTGGTAGACAGCCCTAGGGGTCTGCTGGTGATGCTGTCAGACAGATGCAGGAAAACTGAAGTTGTGCATCCAGAAACGATGGATTATTAAGTCTCTGGAATTTGACCAGAAACATGTGAATAACTGAATGGCCTCCACAAGGTCCACATACCACGGCTCTCAAATGAGCTGCAGCCTCTAACTTCATGTATCTGCATGTCCTAAATGGCAACAGCCACACCAATAAATGGGGCAGGGCTGTGGTGAACCCTGGTCTGCAACTCACTCTGTTCAGCACCCTCTCTGGCATTGCTTTGACCTTGGACCAGCTAATGCTTTTCCATAGGGTGCTTGGATGCTCAAGTCAGGATGCAGCACATGCCCAGCTTGGAAGCTGCCATGTTTTCAGAGGAATGAGCATCCAGCCATGGAGATGACAGCCATGCTGTGGCACTTGGCCTTACAGCCAGTTTTATTTAGTTACACAGATACAGCCTTTCTGTTCTATTTTTCCCCTCTTCCGCCCATTTCTTACAATCTTTCAGGGCTTTTTCTGCCATCATAAACTCTGGAAAAAATAAAATAAAATAAAATAAAATAAAATAAAATAAAATAAAATAAAATAAAATAAAATAAAATAAAATAAAATAAAATAAAATAAAATAAAATCTGGCTACATTTTAGATGGGTAGTCAAAGCCATGCCGGTCCCAGTAGTGAGACAGTGGAGCTAAGCAGTTGGATAGCATTTGCCCTAACTGGATTTACTGCTATGGAGCAAATTAGATTCTGCCTCTCTATTCTATCCTTCTGCTGGCAGCGTATACAGGATTTTTTCAGAGCTTGGAATGAGGGGCCGGATACTTCCCTCTCCTCCTGCAGAACTTGCCATGGGGTTTGCTAGCTGCCTGTCCTGCAGAAAGTTCTGTATGGGCAGAGAAGTCAAACTCACTCTCATTTCTGAAACATGCACCTAAGTTGTGCTTAATAAAAACCATATTCTGTTTCTATTCAACTGCTCGCCCATTCAGTTTCAAGCTGTAAATAAAAGCTTTGGCCAAGCACCTGAACAACATTTCCTAAGGCAGGTCTGTGTCTAAATCCAGGATTTAGAAAACTCTAGAGAAAGGGCCAATTTCATCTGGCTCCTATTAGAAGCCTGGCTCAGTGCTCCTTTGTGGGGAAAATGGACATATGTTTTTTTCTTCTGAATGATCTAAGGATTGGAAGGTCTTTTGTTACTAGTTTCATAATTTAAGCTTAGGTTGCCCATATGACACCTCAAATTAAATCCTATGTTGCACCACTAAAAATAGGGCTTAATAGCCTAAAAATTCTGCCTTGTAAAATACACCTCGTTCAAGGTGCTGCCTCAGGGTATTCTGGTTTTAGTTTATTCTTCTGAGACACTCCGAGCAAATAAGGCAGTAATACTGGGTGAGTATGTGGGAGGTCACTATGTGCTTCCTCTCCTCTTAGATGCTTGCTCTCATCTTATACTCCACCCCATGGATCCTCTTTTTTGGCCAATGGTGTAAATAAATTATTTGGAGAGATCTTTGGGCTGAATTAGTGCAGCCATTTTTATTTTCTAAAAACTAAAAACTATTTTCTAAAAAGAATTAGATTTTTTTTTGTTAGCTGTCTTATGAAAGTCTCAGTAATTTGTGTAATACGCAAAATACCTATATACATTTCTGCAATTCTGTTTCCATACCACTTCTGAGTTTTTTGAGGGATTTGGGAAAATGTCCTTTCCGTGTTTAATATTCAAAAAACGCTTCTCCCCATGCTTGAGGCATCTTGCTTGGTTTATACTGTTTTCTTTGTCATCCGGGCATATTTTCTTTCATTGTCACCAAGTAAGGCAGTATAAAATGTCCCTCTTTATCAGGGGCATGTCCCTTTCAGTCACAAATTCTCAGACCTCAGTTTTTCCATTTATGCTTAACATGTTGTTTGGTTGTTCTATTCTTCAGCTTAGGCACCTTAGGCACATCGGTGAGAGCGCAGCTGCTAAATGCTGACATAAAGATTAGAATCAAGTAAGCACAATTTATAAAAATCAGAGTTCAAAGTTTGTGCATAGGTAGACCTAGGTTTGCAGCCAATATATACAAAATTGATGCTTTGAACAAGTCAAGCTGTAACAGGATTTAATTAGGAAGTTTTTGCTACTGTATTTCATTTGAGGTTCTCGGAGAATGTTAGTCTTTAGGAGATGGAACTAGACAGATTGTTTTATTTTGTCTTTTCATTTTTAAAAGATTTATGTCATATTTTGGGGCAGCTTAAGAAAAGTCTGAACTTGAAAAAAAGACCAAGGGAAAAATCATGCCAGCTAACAGGAATAATTTAGTATTAAGATATCCTAAGATTCCAGAAGGAATTTAAATTCCTGGGGCAACCTTGCAGAAGATAACAACTAGATAATTTACACCTACTTCTGTGGTGCATAAACCCTCAGGACAAATTCTTGCCTTCGCTCAGACTATCCAGCTCAGGGCAAGCATCAGCTTCATTCTCTCCACTGCATAGCACTCATCTCTCTCTCTTTTTTTAGTAAGTGTTGTCTCTGTTTTAATCACTTCGGCATCCTCTTCTTGAAGTTTGCATCACAGTAACTGCTGCTTCAGGAGTATCCACAGTTGGTTTTTCTGTCAAGACTGATACCAGGACAAAAGGAGTTTCCAGCATTCTCCACCGCTTCCCAGAGCACTTGTGGTTTCTGAATAGCTTATACGTTTTCTATTATGCAGTCATTACATGTAAAATAAAATTAACTGAGGTGATCTCATTAAGGACAGAATGTCTCTAATAAATTTTTCCTATTTTTCTTTTCTGAGACAGAGGAATTTGTGGCTTTGGAATCTAGATAGTCTCAAGTGGGACCTGGATAGCAGATAGCATGTTGCATTTTATGCAGAATACATGGACTTTATGCAGGTAGAAAAGATTTGGCCCATAACTTTAAATATGGCAGTCATTGTTTGTCACAACCTTAACATTTTAAATTCTGCACAAATTGCACTTTGAGTACCTATTTTATATTTTTGATCTTGCCAAATACATTGACGAAGAAAGACTGAGTTTTAAGTATTTTTTACTAGCCCTCCCCAATATTGTAAAGTCTGGAATTCTTTTCTCGTAATTTAATTAATAACATAGAGTAATGAGAGAGACAAAAAGTTTGGAGACACCCAGGTTGTGTGATTAATGTTTGAAATGTATTCTGGACTCTTCTTCTGAAAGTTCACAATGAGAAACCATAGAAGCTCTGACTTGGTATCTGCATAACACAATAAAAACATTAGCGGTGACCATGTACTACAATTTTACTTACATATATATTGTTTCAGTTGAGGTGTATGCATGAAAATGCAAGAACTACCATTACTAGAGCTCAATTACTAGGACTCATGATCCCAAAGAAGTTTAGAGAATCTTGAACAATTTTTTTCCTTTTCTTTTCCTTTGGTCTGAAGTTTTCCTCTGGCAACATGAAAAGCAGGTTCTTTTATTTTGCATTTGTTAGCACTTGGATTTCTATAAAGACTTCTAACAATAAATAGGCAATGGTCTGAATGCCTTAAAACCTGGGGAAGTGTTTTTAGGGCTAACTAATGTGGCATATTAAGTTGAAAAACTTAAGAAAGTAAAAAAATAGACATGCTCTTTTGTACTCACTATTCAGGGATTTGGGTATCCAAACTAAAGCGGGAACCTAAAGAACAGGAAGGTAAGGTCATAGCTGTACTGCATAGAGTGGAGAGAATCCCCCCAAAATCTTTTTAAACCTATCTGTTCTTGTATGGGAACAAAATGTACTCCTAGACATTACAAATTTTAAAATATCATGGAAAGCACAATAGAAAGTGAATTCATTTCATAAAAAGAGTTTGGAGGTTAAAAGAATTAACTACAAATTTTGAAAATCTAATTTCTAATTCCCACATGACTCTGTAAGATGAACAGTGAAATGCTGTACCCAGATACCCTTGACTCTTGGGAGATCTAAGTGCAAATTTTCAGGAAGAAGAAATGTTTCCTGTACTCCTGCCTTTCATCTTTCAAGTATGGTGTCAAACAGAAATAGAAAAAAAAAAAAGTGATCAGTGAAAATCACACAAGGAGGCTGAACGTGACCAATGCCTTGTAAAGGGCAAGTGCTCAAAGCACCGGACTCCTGTGTTAGAAATAAAAACTGCCAATCCCCGCGATACTTTGCCCTGTAAGGACAAAGTGCTGTGTGTGTCAGCAGTGAAATGCATGGCTTGGCTTTCTGGTGTCACCCGTGGCAGTGACCCAACGTGTCCACCAAGCAGCTCTGCCTGCCCTAACCATTAGTCCTGCCCGTCCCCTCTCATTCCCTACACGTCCTGCCGTCAGTGTTTCACACAATATTGATGCTTGTCTGGCTGCACAGAGTCAGTTGGAGACCTGATGGGAACCCGACTCTTTATTTTCTCTGTAGGATTAGTTCTAAGTTAGTTTTGCTTCTTGATCCAGCTAAGGGTCACATGCAAGAGAAGGAGCAGAAACAGCAACAGCAATAGATGCGAGAGCTGGTCTGCCCATTCGGGCATCACTCAGCAGGAGATGCACTTAGCTGCACCGTTACACCACATCCTAAAGCTGCAGTGCCTTGACTTTTTGAGCAATTGCTCAAGCTGCTGCCAAAAGTCTCATTTGCCAGTACAAATGTTGGCCAGGCTAAGCAGCTGGCAGGTTTGGGGGGACTGATCTGGCTGAGGATTGACTTTGTGACATCAGCAACAAAATTACTTGTTTTCAGCTCAAGGCGCTTCCTTGATTTGGAAGTGACTCCCCATGTGAGAGCAGAGCAGAGAAGTGCAAAAGTGTTGGGAGAAACACGTGTCCCAGGGCACTGGGCTCGGAGTTAAGTCTTGCAAGGGTGTCCAACTGCAGCTCGAGACAGGCAAGACACAGCACTCCCGACCACTTTTTCTCCTTATTACCTGGATTTAATAGGATTAATTCCTATTACCTGGATTAGGTAACATTACACCTGCTATCCAGAAATGTGCCATTCACTTACAGGGAATTTATCAGCACCCTGGATTTTAACTCTTACATACTGCAGCATTAAGCATACCAGTGCAAAGCAGAGTTTTTGGAGATGTCTGAGATGACTGAGAGCAGGGGACATCTTGGGAAAGACTCTGAGGATGACTTCAAAGCTTTAGGTACTCAGTAAGAACACAAAGATGTCCTTTCCTTTTTTAAACTGAGTACCACTTTCTCCCAAAAGAAGTTCAGGTGATGTATCTTATGCCAGCCCAGACATTACATCCCTTAACATGTTTTTCACAGAACAGGTCTTGAAGTAAGCCTACGGTTTGGAACGACGCTAACCGGTTCCACGGTGTGGCACCTCACCGAACACCTCAGCTAATGTCGTATTGTGAATAATAAATTGCTACTTTGAGCCTTATACATAAATCATCAGCTCACTTAGGCACTAAGCTTTGAACAAAATGTTGCTAATTTTATATAAGTAATTAACTTGCATGTGTGGCTTCAGTAATTGCACGTAAATTAAGCATTCTATTGCAAGCTGAGTTTTGTGTGAAAACCATAGACATATAGTTGAAAATGTGGTTCTAAAAAAGATGGATTTTCCCCCTTACATCACTACTCCAGAGTGCTCTCTTGGAAAGATTTCTTGCTGACCAACAAGTTCCTGTATTTGTCACCGATACTTATCAATATGAAATGGTGGAGGCGTTCAAAGGCAGAAGGATAGGAAGGTAGGATAAGAAGTTCCTGGCCTTCCTCGTCTGTCTCTTACACTGCCTTGGAATGAATTCTGCCACAGGTACTTTCCCACTTCCAGATGACTGTTTTGCTTTCTGATATGCCATCTTCCTGGAGTAAATGTCAAGTATTACCTTAAAATATGTCCTTTTGCTTTATGAGAGCTCCTGAAAAGCAAAAAGTACCTGGCACTGTGTACGAAAGCATATGCTTGAAGGACATGTTCTCCCTTGTCCTGGAGAACTCTGAAACGTGTGTTTTGTGGTGGTGTTAACTCTACTAATGTAGCAAGGGTAAATGCAGGTAATATGATTTTGTTTAAGAAAGTGATTCACATAAAGCACTTAAAGACGTTGATAGGAGCCTGCTGTGACTGAGACAGAAGGGACTGGCTGGAGACAACAGCTCAGATTTCTCCCCAGGTAAGAGCTGAGAAGACGAGACTGCGTGAGAGGGACTTTGTGCAAGACAACTGCAGAATAGGAGGGTCTGTGAAAGGCTGTGAGGAGGTGAATGTTCCCCCTGGAAGTGCAGGGCAAGGCTAATCTTCAACAGAAAAGTACCTGTTGCCCAACCATGGAGGATATTTAGGGCCAGACCAAAGACTCTGTGGATCCCCACAACCTGCAGCTGAGTTCCAGTGCAGCTACACTGCAGTCGTGCTGGCACCTAGGACTGCTCCACAACGAAGCTCCATTTATCAATTTGCTGAAGTTTTTTTTTGTTTTTGTGTTGTTTTTTTTCTACATCATCCTCCTTTTACCACTATAAGATGATTCCTCTGTCCCTAGTAAGTCTGTGCCTCAAATCTTTTCTCTGACACCTTGCCACCATTCATTAGCCATCTTACATTAGTCTGTAGATTTCATCCCAGCTCTATGACCATCTTTATTCTTCTGTTGATCTTATCTAACTCGAATCCACCAGCTTTTTGGTGCTGAGTTGGTATTAGTGGCAGCAAAATTGTTTCATGTTCACGCAGGCTTTCATTGACACGATTTACGGGTGGTGATGATCCCTGTGTTCAGGGATTTAAAATGTTGCAGACAGAGAGCTTCTGTTTAGCCTGTGTGGCATCTGTCACTGCAACATTAGCTTCTCTGCACAAAGTAAATCAGAAGGAAAAATAAAAAAGCTCAGAAAGGGATCATGCTGCACTGACAAGCAGTTTTCTGCATCCTTATTTTATAATTCCATTGCTAATTACTGCTAATTGTGCTAGAGACTTGTACAACTTGCATTTTTTTCTCTAGGTTATAATTGTAAGACCTTGTGGGTGTAACTACGAACTTGTGTAATACTCCTGTGCTACTAAGAATTGTTTGGTGCTTAAGTATAATGATCCATGTGACTAGTAAAAACAGTAGTAATGGCTGATTTTAAAATCAGGTTTATTAATGAAGCTTTTTTTCTTCTTCACTCAAGAGCATGGTGAGAGCTGGAAAGAGCTCAGCATGGGAAACCAAAGCTTGCAGGGTAAATTCTGATAATCTGATTTTTCTCCCCCATCCATCCTGTCCCTTCATTCATTGCCTGAGAAAAGGAAATAGAATCTAGTCCTGCACTAAGGGAGCCGAAAATTTAAATGTTTTATCTTCCTGTAGCTTGGTGCTAAATGTCTCCTCTTTGATTTCTTCTTCTTTTCTTCTCTCTTCCGAGCCCGCGGCAGTTTATTAATAGTTGCCATAGCAGGCGGAGTTGCCATAGCAGTTGTAAACAGGGCGGGATGTGAGGGAGCTGCCGCCAGCACAGCAGCCCCGTGGGCAGTTCCTGTCGCCGGCGGAGAGCGGGGAGCTTCCCCTCAAAACACCAGCACTTGCCATCCTTAAATGGCACTTCAAAAGAGCGGAGGTTTCTTTGGGAATCCTGAGTAATGGGATTCAGTAATGCTGTGTATTTAAGGCTGCAGTCACTGTCCCAAAAACATCGCACTTTCCGGCTGTTGTGTTTTCCCGGAATTACTGTTGTGACCTGTTTGTGAGGTCCCGATGCACTGTGGAAAAGAGCAGCTCTGAAACAGAATGTGCTCCGGGATCCTGCTCGGCACCTCCGCAGCGTGGCTGGGAAACACGTGCCCACGCGCTCTCAGGAAGGGCTCTCCTGCTTCTCCCTTCTTCCTTGGGATTCTGGAGGTCACAAGTGCAAGCTGGAATTTCTATTGACACACACATGCAAAAAAAAAAAAAAAGAAAAACCTAAAAATGTTAAAAGATTTTCTGACACTTCTTGGTACTTTAGCTGTATTTCATGTGCAGAGTTTTATTATGTTAAAAATGTGCATGATATAATAACCTTGCAGTAAGAAAAAGTATTTAGCTGAATCTAAAAACAAACAAAAAATGGACTCTGCCGGCTCCCGGCTCCCCACGCAGAGCACCGCAGAACTTATGGCTTCTGAAACAGGCACCTTCCTTCCTGCTTGTGGATTTTGTGCTCCCCTAGCCGGTAAAACAAAGGACAGTGGTTTCTGCATTGAAGTGTATTTTAAAAGGAAAAACAAATCATTATAGTTTGCCAGGAAGTCCATCCAAAAAAAGGGCAGCTGACACTGTCAGCTTCATTGATTTCAATGTTAATATGAAATACTAGTACTTCATATTAATATCTCACTTCTGTCTCAGAATTTTCTGCTATTGAAATTAATCATGGTACTAACATTGCAGCGAAGTCTGCAGTACAATTCCAGAAGCCAGGGCACGAGTGAGAGACAAGCCTTGACTTGATAGCAGCCGTGGTTTTGTAAAGAGCATTCTGGAAGACTCAAACCAGGGCAAAGTTTTCGCATATCTCACTGTATCTCGGAGCTTGCTGGAAGCTTAGTGGGTTTAATTTTGAAACCAAGATTACAGAAAGACCTCAGTCATTTTAAAAAGAGAGACTCAGGAAAAATCATGTAAATTGGCAGAGCAAAGCAGATATAGTTCTGTAAAAATTACTTTAAATAGGGAAAAGAAATTAAGAGAGGATAAAACTTACCTATTTTTTTCTGGTTTTCCCAACTTTCTTAGTTGGTCTAAGAGAGACCAATATCCTCTTCCTATAAACCTTGCTTTTCTGCATTTACATTTATATCCATGCTTTCCAGGCCTTCTACAAACAAGATTCTCTAATTCTGTAAAACATTCTCATTGCAGAGGTGCCCAAAAGCAACACGTGTGAATTGTGCTTAACACAAAAATTTAAAACACCATCTTTGGATACTTGGATAACTAATGAGCAGTAGGCGCAAGTGACTGCGTCATATTGCCAGAGGACAAGATTTCTGCTAAGGCTTTGGTCTCCTGCGCTCAACTGCTGCGGTGTCTGTACAGAGAGGTCTATGGGAGGATGTATCTATTGAGGGTAACTTTTGGGCATTTGCCACCAAGAACTATTTATTTAGACATATCCATGAAAACATTCCTGCCAATCTCATTTTTACAGGTTATGGAAAACAATTGCTTGAAATCTTGTAATTTCAAACAATTGATGAGCAACTGAGCATCAGAAAAATCAAATATCTGTTAATACAATATTATTCACAAATATTTTGCAAATGCAAATTTATAGAATACCAAAAATGCTTCTGTCAAGGCCAGTGCTTCTGACATCTTTAAAGGGAAGCAGCTAATGCTTGCATAGATAAAGTGCATGTCTGAATATATATTTTTTACATACGGATGTAAATATCTACCATTATCTATTTTTTTCTTTTAATTTTCTCCTCATGATAACTTTTGGACTTTGGGCATTGCAAGATGCTATGTGTCTCATAAGGGCCAAATATTAAAATTATGGTCAGAGTAGGGTGACTCCATGCAGCAAATCTCCAAGCAAAAACAGAAGAAAATGGAAGTTCTCCATCCCACCGCCACAAGCACTTGCAAGATCAACCTACCAAACCAAAAACCCAGAGAACAATCCTTATGCATGTTCTCAACTTGAGGAATGATATTGAATATTTTATAATAGATGAATAAATTAACATTCATATAATGAGATGCTGCTGTAGAAATGAAATTATACATATTTCACTGCTTCAGCATATGGGATTAATTCTGTGGGTCAGACGTGAAAATATCAACAAATTACTTCTGGTGAAACATCGACTGGATGAGCTAAAGAGTTTGGGTATCTAAACAAAGGAAGAAGACCTAAAAAAGAGTTTTCTCGGAATGCTGAAAGCAATGTTAAAATCTATGTCTGCTGGAATGCAGCCTTTTTATGGAATACCTGGGAACTTTTATTAGAGAGATAAGCCTTTGTTTTCACTTCTTAAGAGTGGTTTCATGTGTACAGTGAAAAAGTATACATGTACTGTATGTCCTGTCAGACTATTGTAAACGTTTTCCTAGTTTTTAATTTTAAATTTTCTGGCATGTCTTTTCAGACTAATGTTTTTCATCAAATTTACGGAATCTTTTCCCCAATGAGAGTTTAAAAGAATGCTGATGTACCTCAGTTTGCCAAATAATCTTTTACAGTAAAGCCACTTGACAAGGTTATGATGTATAAGGAGACAATAAAATAAATGTATATTCACAAAATATACAAAATAAATGTATTTATGTCTATAGGGTATCTAATTTAGCAAAACTTCTGTGGGTAAGCTACTCTGCCAAAATTTCAATTTTACTCATTATTGCTAACATTAGCAATGATAAAAATAATATCTACTTCTCTTGCTAGAAGATGGTGCTTCCTATCTTCAGATTTTGAAGTACTTTACACAAAGTCAGTATCTTTTTACTCATTTTACAAATGAGGAAACTATAATGAAGGGAGGAAAAATGACTTAGGTTAATTATTCCTTAGCATTTCTTCATGTTCTTTAGCACAGGTAGCTTGACTTATTTTATGTCACAAGGACTGTATTTGCTATATAAAGTGAAGAACAAGTTTCCCTTTGCAAATAATCTACCAGCAACGTGATTCACCCTGAAAGAAGAACTGCAGAAGTGAGACATTCCTCTTTTAAAGCACTGCCCTGGAACAGGCTGCCTGGAGAGGCTGGGGAGTCGCCTTCTCTGGAGATCAAACCCACCTGGATTTGGGGAGCCTGTGCCCCATGCTCCAGGTGTCCCTGTGTGTGGAGGGGGGTTGGACTAGATGATCTCTGGAGGTCCCTTCCAACCTCAACCATTCTGTGAGTCTGTGATTTCAGTAAATAGAAAAAAAAGGCGTAAACTTAAGATGCTGGTAAGCTCATAAAAACTTTGCTGTTAAATTAAGAAGTTAGGGGTATAGATAAAGTAAATGGACAGGCATGACTGAAACGTGAGGTCTCCAAAGAACATGACTCCCTGTTTGCTTGTAAACTGTATTTATCTGAGATGCACTGTAATTTGGAGGTCTATGGACACATAATGAACAGAGGTCAAATCCCAAGACAACAAATATTTGAATATATAATCTAACTAAAATATTTTTTGTTGTTAAATGAGTATGGTTGGCTTGCCTAGCAGCTATTTAAGCAGACTAATCAAAGAACTACTTGGGTAGAGAGAAGACTAGTTTAAACTGTGACACTTCTAGCAGGTAGGGCACTGTTGTAGCTCAGAACATAATGGACTAATGGAATAATTTTGCAAATGCATCTTTCTGAGTTGTTCTGATGAGTGCACAAGACACAACAGAATTTAACAGAGTTCTAGTACAGCAAACTTCTAAACAGGAAAAGCTTAGTGTTATGTAGCTTTTAAATTGCAACAGTTTTGCCTGTCTACAAGAATCTGTTTCTTCTATAATAGAAGCTATAGTCAGAATAGAAATAAATGTAAGATTCAGTGTCTAACAGTACTTTAATAAATTTAGATTTTAATTTCATCCCTGAGTTCTTTATTTCTTATTTCTCGTTTGTTCAGTAATTGTATAATAGGAAGACCCTCAGTTGTGCGTTGTACTTAAATATGTAACTACTATCTCGTCTATACCTCTTTATACAAATAATCAGTAGGTAGAAGCAGTGTTCCATTTTGGGTTTTCTTTGCTATTTCTCACTCTGTGTGCAGATGACAGCATGATTCCTATTGAAATCTATGTGTTGGCTCTGTAAGTTAGACAGTAAATTTTCCTTTGTAAATTCTCTCACTCAGTGGGAGTGTATCTTTTTTTTGTGAGATATGGATCAAACCCAGCCATATAAACCACTTGGAGTATATTTTGACCTAAGTTACATTCATACGGGCCCCACTAACATAAATACGACCTTCCTGCTAAAACTATTTCATACTGCTTTCAAATGCTCTATTATGCTTAACACTTTCATAGACTTTATTGTTGCCCTTGGAAAAAAGATGAGGAACACCATCCTTTAGGAAATGATTGATGAGAACTAGAATGCACTTATAGATTCGAAAATGATTTTATAGATTCAGAAAAATATATATTTTTGTTCTTCCATGTGACTCCTTTAATTAAGCAGTTCTTCATAAAAAAAAAACTTGCACTCAATCCCTTTAGCAATAAAATGCCGAAGTCATCATGGAAAGGAATGACACTTTAGTTCTACTAAACTTGCTGGACTGCATACATCATCTGCTCTATCTTTTGCTGACCTCCACAGAGCAAATTTAAAAGCTCTTTGAATGCAATGAAACAGGCAGTCCAGGAGAATTCTAGAGGAATAATCCTATTCAGGCGTGCTGTGTTCTGATATTGAAATTTCAGAGAACTCCTGCATATTTTTGAGATGCCATATAGCTCAAAATTTCCAAAAGCACCCATCAATTTTGGAGGCCACTGAGGAGAGTTGATCTATTATGTAAAAGCACTGACTGTTCATGGTTACCCCTCCAATAAAGCACTGTCCTAGAAGCTTAGCATCGTGTTCTCACAAAAAATGTCTTAGCTGTCCAAAACCAGGCCCTCACAGCTAGTTTGAAAATAGTTTTTCTGTGCCTCATTCTTTCTTAACAAAATAAAACAGAAAAGTCTTCCTTATGTCAGGTCATAAATTATCAAAAAGCCCTTAGTCCTCTTCCAATGGGAAATGCCACACAAATGTAGATTTCTTTAGCTTATGAATTAAATGAAATATCACATCAAGCTCCTTCCCTCATCTAAATACTGATACATATTCAGAGCTATTCTTGAAAGCAGGGCTATTACTTTTTGTCTTGACTAGAAATTTACAAAGAAAATCCAGTCTGGCTAACATTTTTTGAAGCAACCCTATAGTTTTATCCCACCCTCCACAGAGCAGCTGCGTGTTACAAAATGGTTATTGTGTTCTTCTTCTGAGGGCTGGGAAGAAGAAGTCTGCATTTGACCAGTGGGTGAGTTGACTGAAATGAATTACAGAGACTGTAAGTCACTTGAGGATGGTTTCAATCCCAGAACTTACATGGCAGAGTGTACATAAGCTTATATTTTCCTCAGAATACTGTGACTGTTTATCATATATTAAAACCCATAAGGAAATTTTAACAGATTTCAAATCAAATATAAAGTTTAAATAAATTTTATTAAAAAAAATTTCATTAAAATAAAGATCATATCATATTTATAATGTTACAAGTGGCAGGATGCAACCAGGATGTAACTTTTAAATTGAGCGTATGAAATATAATTTGGTTTTGATGCTTTTCTTATCAGCATTAAATTTTGTATTTATATTCCTATTTTTATTCCAAGCACTTGAAACCACTTCATTGCTTTTATGAGCATCATATGCTATTCAATGGCCAACTGCATGAAGACTTTTAGGACAGTAATTCCCAGAATGGACACAGAAATATTTGAACTTGTAGGACCAGAGGGACTCAAGCTTGCTTGGCAACGAGGTGCCCTGGGTAACCCTGTATCCAGTGCATACCATATCATCATGCACAGAAATAAAATGTAGATTACTTTAGCTTCTCATGTGAATGAAGTATAAGATCAAGTTCCTTCCTCCATCTGAACAGCATTTTGTGAAGATCAATATAACATTCATTATTTGCTGCAAAAAGATGGTCTTGTTATTAGCACACGAGATGGAAATGAGAAGCTGAGTGTTATGTCTCCAGGTTGCTGGAAGAGCTTCTATGTGACACAGGACAAGTTAATTACACTCTTTAAATCTGATGGGTTTTTTTGTTATGTACTTTTTTTTTCATAGGAAAATGGGCTAATAAAAAGACATCTTTCCTTTGAGCTGGAAAATGTTCGGAGTCCCAGTGAGAAAATCTAGCTATTATTATTGCATGGGGTTGTTCAGCTAGGCAGATGGCAAGCAACACTAGCTAGGCAGCTGGCAAGTCACACTGGGCTATATTCTCTTTCTGTGAGCAGAAATCACTTCTTAGAAGATACGGATTGTAGAATGTACTAGAATAACATCCAGACTTTTGTTCAGAAATGGTGGCCCTCTCATTCTCTGCCACGCTTTGGCTCTGTCCCAAACCATCAGGATGAATATACTTTGCAGCTACAAACTGAAACTATTGGGGGTTTTGGGATAGGTAAGACAAATTCTGCAAAATGATTTTTTTTTTCTTGACTATTTAGGCCTGTTCTTGCAAGACACGTCAAGAAGGTTGTTTCTCAGGTACCTGAAACTTCATTTTTTTAATGATACAGACATAATCCCATGCCAGTGATTCAACTATCATAACTTGTGAAAATGCTTTCTAACACAATTTTCCCATTTCTAGTGCACCCTATAAAGCTTTCTTAAGTAAATAATAAGTTTAAGCCATTAAGATAATTAAAATATCATGAGCTAATTTTTGTGTGATTATTATGTGAGAAAGCCTGAATGCTCTGAGTAGAAATTTAATTCTCTGGTAAGAAATTGTGAAGTGAAATACATAGCTATTTTTAAAAATAATTTTATTTCATGAAAGTATGTGTTCAGAGTCCCAATCACTGTTTGATTTTGTACTAGCAATTTAAAGTACAATTAGCAGTAAAATACCCAGTTGTTAAGGCCACCAATAAATTAAAGTTAGAAAACAATGATGACTTGTGCTTAGTATGCAGAGCATATAAACCCAAGCTGAAAAGAGGAGCATTAGGATTCTGGACACCTGGTCTACTCTAGCTGTGAATAAAGAGCAGGGTTGAATGTTGGACTTCAGTTGCACAATTCTAATAGTTAATCCTCTTTGTAATGGTTGATTTACATGTTAGAAGATCTAAAAGACAGGAAGTACAGTGTCTAGCTTTGAATCTTCGTCTTAGAGTTTTCTCTGTTAACTATCCTAAGACAGGAATCACAATTTCTTACCAACTATTTTGCAGCTTTCTTTGTAAGGTTTCCATACATCATAAAATAATACATAACCATCTGAAATCAGGAATACAGTGCAGGCTCTGAATATTCTATTTTCTACAGCTGAACTAAGTACATTAACTATGTATAATTTATTAAATGCCAAATGTCATTTATTTCCAAATTGTAGCTGCACTCTCCATTTAAATGTGGAAAAATGTTTCAGGTGGATCTGTGCTAACTGTCACCTCAAACAACCTCGTCTTTGGTCCACTGCATACCTTTACTCAGTTTCTAAATTGTGGTGTTACTGAAATATAAGCATAAAACAGCTGAAGCTTCATAGTCAGCTATCATGGATCAGACAACGGACTGTAATTTTCCGGGGAAATCCAGAAACGTATGAATGTAGCCTCCAGGTCACAGAGTCCACACTCTTTAAAGGAAGATTGCGAGCGAAAAGGTGCCGCACACACTCATGGGAGAGGGGTACTGATTTCATAGTGTTCTCACTGCCAAAATTCAGCCTATAAGTCTTACAACTCAGCTTATAAACCCTAGTGCCTAATGGCTGTGCCATGCCCAACCTGTGAAGAACCTTCCAGAAGGGCAGGCAGTGAGCACCCCTCATGGAAATGGCCAATCAGCAGGCGCTGTGGGAACTTCAGCCAATCAGAACCAGGCATTCTGTGGCCAGTCCCATAAAAGACAGGGTCTGGGGTTGGCTGGGTGAGACTTGCTAGAGAGCCTGAGGGTGGTTGGGGAGTGTGAGAGTGGCTCCATGCACTGGCCTCTCTGCTGCCCAGGTAGGACAGCTGCCTTGGTCCAACTCACCTTTTGTTGTGGATGGCACCATCTTCCCTGTGGGTCAGGGAGGTCCTGTGAGAAGCCATTATGCTGGCTGGTCTGCCCCTTTCCTGGATGGTGCGGGCGTCCTTGCGTAGCAGAGAAGTTGGGGTGCTGCTTAACGTTGAATGTATCCGTGACTAAATATGCTTTGGTACCCAAGCCTGTTTATTTCTCCATGCTATTCTGCCTCAGACCTCGTCAGTGTGGTGGATAGACTTGATCAGACTGATACTTTTGAAGCTTGGATTTGCTGCCAAATGTTCAGCAGACTTCTGCCTACTTGTCCCACAGCACGTTGTTTTGTTAGGACAAGCAATTTGATTTAGATCAGCTTCATGTTTCTGGCAGATATTTCATGTAACTCTGTCTTTTCCAACACTATATGAAAATGAGTTTGCTTTCCACTCATTAGTTGAAACTTTAAAAAATAGTTGTTAATGCAAGTGGTGAGTTGCTAGGAAGGGTCTTTGATCTACAGTTGAAGACTTCACTCAAGCTGATAGGCATGCTAGCAGCCACCCCTCAGGCTAAAGGCAGAAGCAACTAAATTTACTCTTTTATTATTGATAGTTAAAAAAGAGTGAGATACCATCCAAATACAAAACCTGGGGAATGGCTTGGTTTCATCTGCGAATGAGACCACACTGGTTTCCCCTGTTAGGAAACCCTACCTGTGATTTATTACGTGCTAGCCTAAGCTCACTGGCATTATGGCAAGTGGGCAACAGCTGAGCAGAAATGACAAAAATGTTATTTCTGTAATGACATTTTCCCAGGAAACCGTGGTTTGGGAAGACTTAAAACTGTTATGTGATAATTGTTCAGCTATTTACTGGACAGTTACTGGATGATGACTGAGTGACCTTTTGGTATCTAAAGGCTTAAGTAGAATATAGCTAATCCTAGACAGATTTGGGGTATTTGCTTTGACCCGCACAATCCTTGTGAAAGGGAAGATGAAGACAATGATAAACACATGGATTAAAGGGATCTAGAGAGCAGAGAGATAGTAGAAACAGAAGATGAGGAAAACGTATGGTGATAGAGGAAAACAGCATAATAGTCTCCTTTTGAGAGCTGACTGGAAAGACAGTTTTGGAATTGTGAGCAGGAAAATTTTCTCTGTAAATTTTATCATACTCAAGAAAACAAGATTTTTTACAATTTTTTTTTTCTTAAGAGAGAAATAGTTAATTCCAACACCTTTTATTTCTATCAGGAATCCAAAAGAAGTTCCAAAGTAGATAATATTTTCTGCATGAGTAGAGGAAGTACAGTGCTTTATCATTTTCGCAAGGAAAGAATAATAAAGAAGTTGCTTCCAGATCATCAAGTTCACATACCGAAAGGGTACCTTTTTTATCTTGTTCTAAAAAACAAACAACAAAACTCCCAAACCAAAAAATCACTCCTAGTTGGGACTTATGTGGTAGTTACTTCTAAAGATTGATACCTGTAGATGTTGGTCTTTGTTATCTTTCTCATTCATCATATTTCTTGGGTATATGTAGAGTCAAGGTAATGAGTCTAACAAGTTTTACAATTGTTTAAGGTATTTCTGATTTTCTTATTTTACTGTTCTGAACTGCATCAGCTACAATTATCACTCCTTAAAAGTGTTCAAAATTTGTTAAGCTTTAAAAAGCAAATGAAACCAAAAAGCTAACATTCTTCCAAATAGAACTCATTTAAATGCATAACATTTAAAACCATGATTGTTGAGTTTGACCAAGACTTAAATATAAGAGCAAATAGATATAGTCCCCTATAAAAATCATAAGGTATTTAAAAAAAAAAAAAAAAGGGTGAGACTTCAGGTATCTTAAAATTGATTTTAGAAGCATATTTCATATTTCATTATTTTTCTGAAATGCTTTGTTTTCTTATGCTCACTTGAAGAACAAGACAAAACATCTGAAATCAAGGAGTAGTATTTTACTTCTGATCAAAAAACACCCTTAGTCTGTTTGTTTGTCCAGTGCACCAAAATACAAACTATTTTGTTGTTTGCTTGTTTATAATATTGCATGATGTTGTAAAACTCTGCTGCACAAGTAAAGGAAACAAATATCAGGAGTAAAAACAGCTCAGTAGAATTTTCAAAGGCAGTCAGTATTGTCCTTAGCTTATTTTGCTTCCACTGATATCCAGGTCTTTTGAGATATGTCAGTGACATTCTCCCTCCATTTATACATGTATAAAAATAATTCATGTGACGTGAAAATGTGTATGTTAATGTCACCTGAAACTCCCATAAATTCAGTCTATGAGGATTAGTAAGACAAGAAGAGTGTAAACCTCCTTTATAGCTATGATGGATTTCCAGATCATATTGAAGGTCAGCTAGTAAAAAATGGAGGAAAGTCTGGCTTAAGGGAAGTTTAGTAAAATTCTTGCATTCTCAGAATGCTGTGTAAATTGATTTGAATTGGATTTCTTTCATGGTAAAACCCTTTGAGTATCTACATTATCCTCCTACAGCACTTAGAGAGAACATTCAGTTAATGAAATCTTCCAAGTTCACAATTTGACTACATTTCTTTCCTTTTTGGAAAAACCCGATTTTTTTATGACCTCAAGTTCTTCCCCTTGTATTTGGACCTTCATGTTTCTGTGCCTTGTTTTGTATCGTGTTGTCTTATTATGCACGCTGATAATCCTGATTCCTACAGTGATTTTGCCCATTTTTAGTGTCATGTTCTTGTTTTTCGGTTTCAGCCTAAACTAATCCACGTGGAATTTCCCTGTCTGATCAGGTAATTCTGTGAGACCCACTTCCTTGAACATGCAAGAAATAAGTTATAGCTTGCATAAACTTGTATGAAAGCACGCCCTCCTGTAGTTATATACAACAGTAGTCATAATTGCATGTAGGGCTGGTAGAACCTTATTTTTGGATGTTGGCTGACATTTTATTAAGAATTTGCTTTCAGTTGCTTTTAACTCCTTCAAGTTTTTACTTACTTTTTTAAGGATAAATCTCATTAAGTATTTGGAGGGATGTCTGTTATGTAATGCTTCCATACAGATGTAAAAAGCCTCTTTGCTTGCAATTAAAAAAACTAAAAGAAAAATTAACCTCTTCTAGATGCATTAGATACGCGTAAGAATGCTTCCCTTGCTGTTGATGCTTCCCTGACCTGCTCTGATACTCCACATTCTGCAGAAATCCACCCAGTCTTAGAGGTTCACCTTGCTTTTGATCTTGCCTGTGACATGCTGCTGTGGGGCAGGACATTCCCTGTTGAGTCTGAGTGAGAGTAGAGTGTGCCTGGTAATTTTCAGAAGATGTGGCAGTATGAATGTATCACATGTTCTTCATAGCATCCATTTACACTTTGCAGCATAATACAGTGTGATGGTGATGATGCTGTGATAAAGAGAACACTTGCCTCTGAGTTTCCTGGTTTTACCATTCTTCTCTCAGCATCTATGCATCTGGCCAAGTAGCAGTTTGTCTCCGTTCCTCTTGGGGCTAGATCAAGAACAGCAAGTGCTACTGAAGCTGGTTACTGCCTTAGCCCAGGTTTAGATGTAAAATCCCAGTCTTTTGTGGGAAAAAGGAAACTCTATGATGGAACTTCTTTCCTCTAACTTCTTTCAGCAGAACCTACAAAATAAAGCATAAAGCTTCCAAGTAATGATCCAAAGGTAATAAATATCTTCCGCCACCTTATTGTCTTTGTGAAGTGTTACCCTAGTTATTTCACCTAAGTGTTGTACAAGTTAACTGTTGGGCATTAATAACTCTGATACTCCATTTACAACTGACATAGAGAAGTTAAAGTACTGATTCTTGTCGGGCAGGATTTGAATAGTGTGGGCAAAATTCATTCTAGAGCTACTACTAATTAACTAACCAAAGTTCATGCTTTTCTTTGAGCAGAAAAAGTATTCTGTGATACGCAAAGAAAATGTTCATATGTGGCAAATGCTTATTGCACAGAAGATTGTTACTGCTGATACCATTAAGAGGAAGAACAAGCTTGTCACATCAGTAATACCATGGTTTGGTGACTGGCTGCCTTAACTTGGCTCTCATTGATGAATTCTATCTTGCAATTTAGGCTCTGGTGTGAGACCGTGGTGATGTAGGGTTATATCTTGCTGTGCTTACAAACTTGCTGTATGATACTTAATTTCTCGTAAACTCTGTGCCTAAGTTTTCATCCGGTATCTCATGCTACTTGTCATTTACGTGGTTCATAATTTCAGACTGTAAACTGATCAAGAAACTCTATAATGTCTGTATTTCATAAAGTGGAGTTGATATTAATAAAGCTCATACAGACAGATTTGGATGGCCTTGGAGACTAGAATAATAGCAATTTAGTAGTATGAACTGTCAGGTCATGTGTTTCTAGATAACAGAAAACAATTCTGGGAGCTTAACTGCTGGAAAAAGCTGTTTGCAGCAGACAGAGGACATGCATGGGGCTACTCAGACAAACATGATGAATCCAAGGTTGCAGGCGTCAATGCAGAACAACTGCACAGAATTCAGATACTCCTTCGTTTAATGACAGGTTGCTGGTATATTCAGAAAGTATTACTTTTTTTTTTTTTTAACCATATCAGATTGCACTTTCAAGTCTTCTTTCTTACCTGTTACTAGATTGAAGTCTGAGATGTGATTTTGCTCTTTCCTTTCTTCCCTGTGTTGTGTATCAGGCTGTGTTTACATGTGTTTCTAGCATTGGTATGTAATGTTCCTGGTAATGTCTGTGATGTGCTCAGTCACTTCTACAGTGGATTACGGGGTGTTTTCCCCAAATAGATTTTGTTTTAAGTTCCTCTGTTTCCTATCTGTCTCTCTTCCTGTTTCTTCTGATACTTGGGATATCTCCCATAAGGCACTATCCCAGTTGGTTCTGCTCATTCTTAGGTTAGTGTTTCTTAAGAGGCACTGTGATCCCTTCCTTACATGAGATTTGATGGGGCATTTGGGCTTTGGAAAGTAACAGGATGAATATATTGTACAAGGAAATGCATGAATATTATAATCTGTTTTCTGATCAGTTACTTATTTTTTCACTAGTACAATTCAAATATGCAGAAATTCTTTTGTCCAGATGTAGGGTTTATTTTTACACTTAGCTGAAATACCAGAATAAGCCCCAAACCCTGAAAAAATTAACTCTCCTCTTCAGTTCTCATGTCTCTTGTCCCTGTTTTTCCTTACAGTTTTGTAAAAGGCAAGTGCTTTGACTGCCCTAGCAACCACAAAAACATGTGGTTACGAATGAAACATCTTACAAGAAAGCCCACAGTGCCATGGGAACTGAGATGTCGACTCTTTTGGAGGCTGCAAATTCTTGCAGGAAAAGCATTTCAAACACATCATTCAAAGAAATGATAAAAGTTTCAAGCCAGTGATGCAGGAGGAACAAAGACAGCATCTGTGCCACTGTAGGGCTCTTCAGTTATTTCCTCTTACTGCTTCAGGGCTGCAAGTTGTAGGCTTTTTAAGCAGGGGATGGAATAGTCAGCTGCCTTAGCACTGGAAAATATTTTCCTAAACCCACCCACAATCCAGACAATGGGACTATACACCTTTTGTAATAGTTACCTTTCTAAAGTTTCCAGTAGTTTCCAGTTTTCCAGTGTTGTTTTTCATTAGACACCTCTGATTTAGATAGTATTGTATGTTACTGCAGATAACTTTGAATATCCAAAGATATATCTTAATTTATTCCAATGAGTAGGTAGCTGCATGAAGCAAATATCTTACAAGACCCTTTGCAAAAAAAGTGGGCATGTGAGCCATGCACCTGGGAAACTTCAGGTGTGTCTACCCCAAGATTAATTTATACTTCTCCCGACTTTAATTTCTGCCTGGTGCTTGGTTGTGCAAAGAAGTATGTTATAAAAACACAAGGGTCAGACACATTTAATCAATACCTCTCTGTGTACTGCAGAGATATTTTTGCTTCTGGGTTGTGTAGAGAGACCTAAGCTCATGTCCCCAAAGAAAGAGAAGGGGGATTTCAAATGGGGGGATCCCAGGCTGGACCCCTGACTACTGTTAAAAAGTGCTGCGAGTTGATTTAAGCCTCTCAGTTACATGATCCAGTAGGTGCTCAGAGTAATAGAAGTCAGCCAGATAAAGCAACATTACATGTAACTGAGAAAAAAAAAATAGTAGTACATCGTAGTGTAGGCTCCTTTCTGCTACAGTATCATATTGGTCCTTCTTTTTGACTGAACACTAAGGATAAATGCGCAGAAATAACCATACTGGGTCATGCCAAAGGTCCATCTAGCCCCAGATTCTTACCTGCAGCGGTGGTGGTAGTCAGTGAAAGCCGGGAGCACGGAAAGAGCAAACGGGCTCTCTCCTAGATGTCAGTTATTTTCAGCCCGGGGACTCGCTGTGCCTGTTGTGGCTTTGAGTAGAGCTGAAGCGAAGCTTGAACATTAGTACACAAGAATTCCACTGATTAAAATGGAGAGTTGCTTTTCCTCAAACATGGACCTAGTAAAGTGAGGCTTGTGGTCTGAAGGAATAGTGTATGTACTCATTCACCAAAAACAGGAGTGTTACACGTAATACAATATCCGCTTAAATTGTATCTGTTGTGTCTGTACATGCATCCTGGAACTGCCTTTACAAACAACTAAAGTTACCAGAACGGGTAGTGGTCTCACTGAAGCAATGGACTTCCCAAGGACTGTGGCTTGGTCCCCCCCTTAAAATCTGTTTTCTTCCTTTGTAAATAAATCACTGAAGTCACCTCCTTTTATTGCCACTCTTACCACATGGTGTTGTAGACCTTTTGAGTCCTGTAGCACAGAAACCTAACACTGCAGCATCCTAGTTGCCTGTAAATAAATCTTACATCTATTATTTAATCTTCAGGCTCCCAGAGGAGGCTTAGGGCGTTTCTGTCCACAGGGCCTGCCCGTGCTGGCACCGAGACCAGCAGCAGGAGCCCTGTGGGTCCCTGCGAGGGCAGAAGCGGAGCCAGCCCACGGGGACTAGGCCTGTTACTGCAGGGCTCCTGGATTAAACTGCACACGAGCCCTCCTGTTCTCCACAGTGGCTGTTGACTAGAAGTGGTTCCAGCCTGTTCTCACATATGAAGGAAAGCAAGATTGTGTTTTTCTCACGAGCTGTTAGTGGCACGCGTTTGAATTTACCCCTTTCTTAGGCAATTACTTATTGTTTCCCTTAAAAAAAAAAAAAAAAAAAAAAAACAGAAAGTCAAACATAGTGCAGCCACCAGACGTGTATCAGAGCCATCCAAACCAAGGGGGAGAGCATCAGCCTGGTAGGCTTTTGGGGAAGCCTCACAGTAGTTGCAAGATGCAGCATTTCTAAGGTAATTCACTTGTGCACAGTAATTCAAGGAAAAGGCTTTAGTCCATCACAAAGATCTAAACACTACATTTTAGTAGATCACTGCATGATGAACTTGGTCTCAACTGGTCTCAAATGAAAAAAAAAACCTTATATACAGGCAGAGTTACTGTTTCACCACTAAGATGGAATTACCTGGACATTAACTGTAGAACGCAGGATATGTTACAACTGTTTTAAGTTACAAATTATACTTTTGCCTATTTTAAAGTCCCCCTCCTGTCAGAATGGCACAAAGTTTGTGTGCTATGAATACCAATCTGGAACAGCTACGTTTTTCATTTCTTCTGAGGGACTCTTCAGTTCTGAGTTGGAGTCATTCCTAGGTCAGGCTCAGCATATGATGAACTCAAACGTGTAGCTCCCTCTTGGCCAGCTGCTCTGTGGTCAGTATTTGCAGTTACTGGTTATTCCTGCTTGGATATAGTGCTTTTGTGCATGCCTGTTGAACTTCATTCGGGGTGCGACACCATTCATCCCTGCCTTTTCACAGTTAAACCTAAGTACTCTGTGAGAATTATTTTCCAACAAATTATGCACCCATTCTATGCTAGTAAAGTCAAGAACAAGTTTTAACAGGCTGCTCATGAGGATGTAAATAGGGAACAGTGTCAGGAACCTTATTGATGCCTGAAAATGTGACAGTAGGTACTGCTTTCACCATTACAAGGCCTGCTACCTTATTATGAAAGACTTGACAAGCTTCATTCTTAACAAGGTTATTTTCCATTTGTCAGCAGGATTTTTCCATGGATGAAAAATGTAATTCCTTGGTTCCTCTCCCTCCTCCCCTTTAAAGTTGCACATTGTAACTTTCCTATCTTGGGTCTTCATGTCTCTCATCCATCTCTCAATCGTTCTTCCCTTATTTTAGACTGGAATCATATGCTTTATCACTTTAATTTCTCATTAAGCTAAGCATATTAGCTTCTTGATTACAAATGATCTTTCTAGTGAATTCTGTTGCCATGTAACTTTTGATTTTAGTTAAGGAACAGGGTGCTAACACACGTTCTGTGTTATCTTTGCTCTTCTTATTAATGTAATTATTTCTTATATAATTCTTTATTGTTATTCTTGGTCCTCTTTGCTAATTGCATCTGTTTGTACTTTGGCCTTTCTGATTTTCGTGTCTTTGGAAAAACACTTGTGTGGCAATCTAACCTAATTTCCACTTTGTCTGTGCTCTCTTCCTGTGTTTAAGGCTAATAACAAGCTCAAGATTTAGCCAGATTGGTCTCTTTCTGTGCTTTCCATCCTTCCTCTGTATTGGGCCAGTTTGTACTTGTGCCTCATTGCTTTGAGGAATTGCCAGGTCTCTCCTTTCCCCATGAACTTGCCTCCCATAAATTCTTAACTAGTATTTCCCTGGAATCCATCTTCCTGGAGTTTATTGTTTTTATTTGGCTTTTCTCTCTTTGGTTTCACTGCTGTTTCCTGTATTGTAGTAACAGATTTCTCCATTACTAGAATTATTACAATATTCCAGAGAAGCAGCAGGAAGCTTCTGAAATTTTAGAAATGCATGAAACCATATCCAGCATCTGAGATTTATCAAAGAGCACTCCCAGTTCCCTCCGAGCACTGCGTGGTCACTCCAGGTTTATTTGCTGGGGCAGTGTCACAGGAACATAGTTGATGCATCTTTTTAGTGTCACTGATCTGAGTTTGCAAGGTGACAGGCAAGCCAGCTCTCCTGGATGACTGCAAGCAATAGTTCAAGAGCTGCTGATTTTGAGTACAGACACTGCCCTATTGGAGCAGGTCCTCAGTCCATTCAAAATAAGGTGGAAAAAAAAACCCTGCCAACTTAGAATCCAGTGCACGCAGCTGATGACTACTAAGGATAAAGTTCAAGGAAGAATTGCAGGGAGAGCAAAATTGTAGAATATATTCTTAAGTTTTACCAGCTCCTTAAAATTCAAGCACTTGCTTTTCCAGTCTGATCCAATTTTATTTCCAAAAGAAAATGAATGTTCCTACTGAAAGCACTCATTATAGGAAGGTTTTCTTTCCTCAGCTCTCACTTCTTGGAGTTGCTTTTGTTTCATTTTCTCCTCAAGCACATAACTTCCCTGAAAATCCTTTTCAAAGAAGTCTCTTCAAATCTTCTTTTTAAAGGTCTTTTTGGTCAAAGCTCAAGTTAGGATTTCAGAAAACAATGTAACTTTGCCTGTCCTGATTAATTAACCCCATGTTCACCTTTCTTATCTCTGAAGAAAACATCCTGTGCATTTGCTTAGAGAAGTGAACCTATTTCTTTGTCCGGCAGTGCTTTTCAAAATGGAAGCGTGGTGTAAAAGATGGTGCACGCATAAGAGTGATCTCCAAAATAAATCCTTGTGCCTCTTGACTTTTTAATGTCTCATAGGTACTTAGTTTCTTATTAGAGGTTTTTTTAAAAATACTTGAACTCCTTTGCGATTATTATTATCTTTGCTGAAAACTCTTTCATTATTTTGTATGCAGTAAGGAAGTCTTACTGCATTTTTCAGTGTTCCGTGGATTCCCACTTCTTTCATATGAGCGCCCAAATATTTCTGCATGGGAATCAGGTGTTTTATATGCATGTGCAGGGGACTTGGAGTAGATGATCTCTAGAGGTCCCTTCCAGCCTTAAGCATTCTATGATTCTATGATTCCGTGTTGGTAAAGATCCTGCTGATTTCTGTAAGAAGTGGAGTTAATGCTGCAGCAGGCCCTCTTTCCTTGAGTTAGGTCCTTAACATTTTGGGGCGGGGGGAAACCAAAATAACATGAGGCATTGAAGTGATTAAGAGGATTAAGAGGATTATATGAGTTAATGTATGCAGAATGCTTCATGATGAAAGAGATCCATAGCAGTATTAGGCAAATGTAGTGCTAGTAGGAGTTAAAAGTCAAAAAGATATTAAACATTGTGTAAAAATGTAAAGGAGGTGTTTGGCAAACAAGGATCTAACGTTAGTAATGTAGTAGTCTTGTGATCTTCAAGATGCTGTGGATGGATGCCTAGTACTATCAAGCCCCTGTCAGCTACAGGTGAATGCATCCTGGAAAATATCCACAGAAGGAGAAAATGTTGTCAGAATGTTTTAATATATTTAGGGTATATTAGGATGGCAAAGCCTTTATTTTGTAAAATACTGTGTTTTGTTTAGAGGGAGGTTGTAATTCTGGTTTGGTCAGCACTGTGTGTATGCACGTGCAAAGACCATGAACTACGGTTAAAAAGGATCCTAATCTTTGTCCTACACATATGAGGCAGCAGGTCCTCGGGTCTGTGCGACCCCGTCCAGCATGGACCTGCCTCTTGCTCTCGTTGCTTTCAGCAGTTCTGCAGCAATGGTCTCGCAATCCACCCACGTCCCCGCCAGCCTCCTGGCCACAGGTTTCAGCTCTGCTGGCTGACGTGGGGCTGACCAGAAGCTCCCTGCCTTGGAAGACCTGAATAGAAAGGAAGTTTCTGCCAGTGCAGGAGTGTGAAGAGAAGCAAACACGGCCATCTCCTTATCTGCATGGAGGGAAAGGCAGGGACTGCACAGGCCACATTCCTGGCACATGCAAGGAGAGGAGTGTCTGTGGACGGGTAGTGAAGGAGACTTCCAGGCTCAGGCTGGAAGGTGGGATGAGCAGCCATGCAAGAGCCACCACAGAGCGATTCCAGGACCCGGGAAGCATTTCCATGTGCACCGGAACTGGGGAAGCCGGGTTTCCTGCATGTACTGGTTGCGTAGCTGTTTAACTGCATCATGATGAGGTTATGCAGTTAGCAGACATCAGAAAATGAGAGAAAAATGCCTGTATGTGGGAAATTGTGTCATGCGAGATGCAAGAGACTACAAGGAGAATCCCTGGCTCACAGAGATGCACAAGGAGAGCATGATCTTGTCTCCTCGAGGAATCGGCATGGAAACTCCAGAGCAGTTACTGCAACCAGCTCCTCTGTAACAACTTAATATAATGCTTCCAAGGAGAGCAAACACTGCACAGTTGTAACTACGAGACCAAGCAAGATAGGATGTTTCTGAGGTCTTGCAGAAGAGGTGAAGGAGAAATACTTTGGAGAAAGAGGAGGGAAATCTCTCAGTAGATTTTGTCCAGTGTGTATGTTCCAGGTGCTATTAAAAATACAAAGTGGCTCAAGTTAGTTTCAGGGAACAAGCTAAAGGGAGGAACACAAATGTGAATGTAATTTTTCTTTCCTGTGCAACATACTCGTTTTGCTGCTTCATCTCCCAGCAGACCAGCCTTGAAAATGGCTCCCTTTTGTTGCTCATGCATCTAGCAGAAACACTGTTTATTTTGTGGACACTTACTGCTGTTGCAGCTCTGCTGCTGCTGTTCTATCACAGAGGAAGATAGTACAATTGATTCATTTGAGGATTTTCTGTTTTTTTTTTTTTTTTTTTTTTTTTTCTCTCCTATAAAGCACCCAATTTTCTCTTGTTGCCAGCACCATGGCTGAGTGCAGGATCCACATTACTTCGATGTGCATGGTAAGGCAGCAAAAGGAAATAAAAGGGATTCCCTACCTGCCAGGTGCAGGATTTACTTACTCTGGCTGTTGCTGATCTTCAGTACCCAAGCCAAAGTCCCTGTAGCTTTTAATGACAAAATGCTGAGAACAAGTCTAGCATGGGTCTTCACTGGAGGAAAAACAGTTGTGAATATGAGTTTGAGAAGAGGGACAGAGGCTCCTGAACACAGAGCTTGTCAGTCCACTGGGAAAGCTGATGGTTGTTCTTATTGTTCATATGTTCAGGTAAACAGAGCCTTGCATGCATTTTTCTGTCACTACAGCAGGAGACCGCCTGGATCAGACTCCCAGCTCCTGACTCTAATGGAAACAACCCAACCCTGACTCTAATGGAAACAACCCAGCCCTGAATTTTGGCTCCCAGACCAGTGGTGGGGCAATACAGAAGGCTGTGGAGAAGATGGGAGGCTTTGCCATAATCACAGTTAGTGTAGTGAACAACCGGATACATCAGGAAGTTGTGGTTTTTAACTTTGCCTTTGTCTCTAAATCAGGATAACAAGCAAATGAGAGGAATCAAAAACATAATTTGTTTAGTGAAAAAAGCAGTGTTTATAAACCACATTGAGTGAACTTTTTTGATTTATTCTCTTCCTGACATTTAGCATCAGGTATACTCAAATACACCTTACCAAGAATGCAGAGGTGCCTGCCTGATTCATGAGAGTTACAGTCCAATCCATAAAGTGTGCTACAGGAGAAAACTTCATCAAGGTCAGCCCTGGAGGCTGCATGCCATGTCCCCTGAGTGCTGGAGTAAGGGCAGCTGCCCAGGAAAAGCTGGGATGACCATGGCACTGTTGTGCCTCGTGCTGTTTGGCAGAGCAGAATAGCTGTCAAATGTGGGCATCCCTGAAGATGCAGTGCCCTGAGCTAGCAGCAACCCTGGGGAGGCACCAGCGGGACAGAGAAGGGACGTTGGCTCTCCTGGGTCTTCAGTCCTGTGGCTGAAATCAGTGAGTGAAGACCATTCGTTTAAGACAGATTAAACAAAGCAAGTTTCAGAGGAAGATGGACAGTTTTCATGAATGTGCTGATAAGAGAGGCTACAGTCCTCCTCTCTCTCTGAGCCAGCTTTCTAAAAAGAATGTACAAAATTATAAATGTTGCTTGCAAAAGCCTCTAAAATAACTTCTGAGTCCCTTTGGGATGAAAGATACTGCACAAATGAAAATGTCATTATTTAAATGAAAATGTTTTCTTTATAGAAGCTTCTTACATCCAAACTCCTCACAATTTGGATTTCAAAGATCTGATTTGAGTTAATACTTTTGAGAATATATTTTTAACTTTCATTTTTGGCATTAGAAAGCATTAATCTGAAATAGTAAAAATCAAAATTGTCAAAACTGCAGCTTCTTCTCAGGTATTTATTAATACAAACTTAAATCATTTTTACAACACCTTACATGTTCTTTTAAAAGGACAATTATAAATTATTCCTCGTTGTTCTGTGCAGGGTCTAGCACTTGGAGGAGAAAAATCTTATTTTACTGTCAATCTAAACATGACTTTTACAAATCTGGAAAAGTCATCCTATGTGGAAGAAAGATACTGTTTCTTTATCTGTAGATAAAGTTCAGCCCATCTTTCCCAAAAGAAGAATGGGAATCAGAAATGATTGCTTCGTTTTCTATCCCACCATCTGAAACTTCTCTAAATCCGGCAGGACCACTTTTTGTTCAGTGGCACATAAGCACCACCTTCTGGTAAAAGCTAGTATTTCTCTGGGATTATAGGGAATATCATCTATTACTGCAAACCTGTTCTAGATTTATTACTCTGTGATACTATCAGAATTTGCACTGAAAAGATGACTAGTTTCAGGATTTTTATTGATATTAATGATAGTTGTAGTAGCTATTATATACCTAATTACTGACATTACCTATTAAGTTAATCATTCTTGCTAACAAGACTCACTCAGGGGCAGTAGTCGGCTGCGTGAGGCATAAATTCCGTCACCAAAAGCTGCTTGTAAAAACCCAAAACACGAAAGCTACCATCAGACGAGTCCAGGGGAGCACTGAAATGCTCTTGGTCAGTGTGATAAGCAAACCACAAATTTAGTTATCATAATTTTTGTAGCCTGTTTAGGGAAGAGTGTTTTAGAATGCTGTTTGGAAGAGATTACTGCAGAGGACAATACTGAAATCAGTAAGTAACTCGGTAGAAATGAGAGAGGTAGGAGAGTCTTAGAGGGAGTAATAAAAGTACTTGCTAGAGAAGAGGTAAAAAAGTTTTCTAGACTGCAAGGGAAATAAATTCACAAAGACTATAACCTGCTCTTTCTGTACCACCAAATACCCCCCAAAAAAGGATATGTACCATGTTAGGCACAAAGGCTGTCAATGAGATCAAGCCAGGCCCATGTGTTCGTGATACATTTTCTGAGAAATATCTTGCACTCACAAGGCAAGAAAAAGTAATAAACAATAACAATTATTGATGACATAAAAGTGCTGTGCTCTGCATGGCACCCCTTTGAAGCAGGAGCAAGGAGAGCACCCTTGGCAGGACCAAAGAGACTTCTGGAACTTCAGCAAAGGGCTGCACGACAGGGAGCAGTTTTATAAGACACCAGCCATGAAAAAATCGGGCAACTTGTCAGGCTGTTTCAAGATTATGCTGATGGACAGCATTTTCATTTGAAAGCTTTCAGATTGGTTTTTGTTTTGTTTTGATTTGTTCTGCCTTTCTTTTTTAGTTTTGCTCACAAAAAAAAAAAGTGTTTTAAATTATTGGGTGTTACTTAATTTAGTTAATGTTTTGCAGGTGGTCATGACTTCAGTTTTTGAAAAAAAAAAAAAAAAAAGCATATCAAAGAAAGTAGAAGATCCTACTTTTCCAAGTGTCCCACTGGGGAAACATGATGGAAAAATTCTAGCTCAGTTCAGAATGTAATTGAGTTAGTCACTGGAATTCTGTGCTGTTTGTCACATTATGTTGTATTTAAATTACAAGTCACTAAGATGCCTATTTGGAGGTATTTATGATCTGAATTAAATCCTAGAATAATGAGGGATTTCTGCAGATCATCTAATCCACCCTCCACTTCCTAGAGCAAAACCGACCTTCTAGAGTAGGATTGGTTAGAGCAGGTCTGTTGCCGTTTTTAGGCATTTTTATAATACATAATATCTATCCCTAAGAAGCTGAGGAAATCCAGTTCAAAGTAGCTGTATTTGCCAAGTAAAAGCAGAGCAAATATTTTCATTTTTTTTCTTTTTTAAAAACAAAACAGGGGATTGTATTTTGTTGACCAGTGCTTCAGTAGATTAAATACATAACATTTTTCCAGTGTTGTATTCCCTTTTTTTGCTCAAGTTGATACTTCTGGTATTGTAAGATAGCCATGATTTTCCATGAGAAACCCTTTGCTCTGAATGCTTCCGTGTTCAGATGATCACCCCAGATACTGCTGTCTTCTGTTCTCTCTTTTGAACAGTTCAAGGAAGTTTAGATGATTTAGTAGTAGTAATCATCACTAACACAGCTCTGTTATTTCTTGCCACATTTCTGGCTTATTTTTCTCACCATAACTAAATTGTAACTGGTCTGAAGAAGAGTCAAAGTCTCTTTAGTTGGAAGCCGCAGGATCACAGTGTCACTTTAGAGGATGTTTTACCAAACATGAGTCAGAGCTGCGCAGCTTTCTTCAGAAGTCTGCCGGGGGCATTGCTGTCTTGAGCAATGCGACGTGTGTGAGCTGCGTAGTTCCAGGAGCCAGAGCCTTTCCTTATCTGCTGCCTTACTTCCTTGTTAGGGCAATTTAGCCCTTACCTCGTGGCTGGCCAAACTGGCCACCCATCCTCCTAAAGGGTGGAAATGTGTTCAGATCTCCTCCTGTAACAGAACTCACACCAAGCAGAGGGTTCAAGTCTTGCTGAAATGAGGCCTGTGCCTCCTCTTCCAAGGCTGCCCACAACTGGGGCACTAAACCACAGTGCCAGCACCGCAACGCCAAAGCCGCCCGAGCAAGTGGTTCTGCATCATTCAAAAGATGTTAGGTGTATTTCCAAGTATTTTCATCTCTCCACTATACAACTTCCCATGATTCTATTTATTTATCTATTTTCCTGTTACAGCTCTATCTTTGAAACCCGTGAATCCTGTCAGAGGTCAGGATAGCTGCTGTGGTGAAGGGTGCCTGTAGCTGTAATTGCTTTTTCCATTAGAAAGGTGCTCAGAAGATCTGATGTTCTTGGCCTGAGTTCTGGCAATTTGTAGAATGAATTTGATAGTAATTGTGTCAGTTATACTCAGTTGTGTTTAAAGATACAGCATGTATTTTGTTTCTGAAAATTTCTGTTCAGAATATTTCATCCAAATTATTTTTTTAAGATAGATTTGATAAAGCTGAAATATGCTTGGGTTTGTTCTAAATTAAAACCAAATAACTTCCTGTGAAAGAGTGACTCTGACTTCTGCTAAATGGCCTCAGGTAATCCATAAGACTAAGAATTCACCAAGCGGTAAAATAAATTAGAAGAGGAATTTCCTGGAATAGATGCAACCAAACCTTGTTCTTTAGATCTTCACATAAAAACACGTCATCATTGATCATTGTAAAAAGGAATAAATAATTCAGACATTTCTTAGCAAAGTATACAGTGATGATAACAACTTTATACCTACAACAATTCCTTAGAGCTGCAAATTGATGTAAATAATTTCAGCAGTGATATCCAAGCTGAAGCAATGGATATAAACCACTTTCTGCTTTCTAGAGGGTATCTGTGGAACTTAAGCTTCGTAAATCAATGATAGAAAATGGACTTGCAAATTACAGCAGACAGTAATAGAGGTTTCTGATCGTTCCTAAAGAAAGATGCAACTCTCCTTGGATCAGAAAATGAGTAATTCACAGCAGGCTTACTACAGAATGCCAGCGAGCACATCTAAATGCCTTCTTTAAAGTACATCCAAAATAAATCAAAATAATTTATTTAAGTACATCCAAAGACAGGGGAAAGCAGAAAAATCATACTTATTACATTGGAGACACTTGCTTTTGATCCTGAAATATCAAACATTCAAGAAAGTCAGAATGTCAAGAAGAAATCATCACAAGGAAATGCTGCATGGATTATGGCTTTCTGCTTGACTTTTATCTCCTTAAAAAGCAAAAATATAGTTCTCATTGCTGTATTATTATTGGCTATATATTTTCCTCTTTCATCTTCAGCAATGATCTTACTTGTATTTAGTTAATGTTGGTTTCATAAGCTGCATGACCATCTCTAAGGGATTTCTTATGCAAATCTGAAAAGTATTTGAAAATATCTGTGTATTGTAATAACTAAAAGTCCTCCTAGCCCAGATCCTGTCCCTTTCAATGGCCAAAACTAACTGCTTAAGGGAAGAGTTTGCAAGCAAGACAGGAATACGGCAGTATTTTGTTTGATAGACCCTTCTAGTTTCGAGTGAATGTGTTCTGCAAATACAAGTTACAGATGTACCTGTGTGTATGTCCTGCCTCTGTTATAGGTAGTTTCTGTGGCCTGTTTATACATAACTCCTGTGCATAACTCCTGTGGCAGTAAATCCACCATTTAAATATTCCATGTATGAAAAGAAAATGTCTATTTTAAATCTTCTTTGTGATAATTTGATCCTTTGCTAGCTTTTTTGTAATAGAAGAAATGCTAAAGACGTTCACTATTGCCATATGGCATTTGTGGGTTCCTAGCCCAGTGTCACACCTCTGTCACCAGCTGTTCCCTTTTCCAAATTTCTTAGCCTATGTAATCATTCATTTTGTGGACCATACCTGCACCACAATTTGGTGTTGAATGCACCAAACTCTTCTAGATCCATATTATCATTTCAAGAACCTTAATTTGCCTAATGGTTACAGTACTGATAAATCACATCATTCCTAATTTCTGAGTCTCTCAGACTCTTTATATTAAATCAAAATCTCTAAAAAACATGTGAAATGAGACAGTATAAAAACAACCCAAAGAATTCCAAAAATACAGATGTGTTATGTTTGTTTGTAGTATGAGTCTAGATATTCCTGTAATAATTTTATCTGTAGTATTGTTACTGTCATTCGTGTTTCCTGCAGAATACACAAAAGCATCTCTTCATGGACTCCTGAAGACCTGATTAGGCACTGAAAGCAACATAGAGGTAATTATTAAAATTCCAGCGCAGGTGGGATGTGCTGAAGTCAGTTACTCAGCATTGGGTAACTGTGCTCTTACTGATGCCAATGGTAAAATCCTTCTTTTTTTGTAAGATGAGTAGAGCGGGATCAATATTAAATATTTTGAGAATCTCTCTCTTTTTGCATGTTTTGCGCAATCAGCATTTCTTTGTAATTTCTCAGCATGTGACAAACACGTCTTGGTTTCACACTTCCTAGGTGTTTGTGCCAGGTTGGCATGCAGCCTGGCGTGGTGTGCTCCGCTTGGGCAGTGTCGCATTTGTCCTGAGACACCCCAAAGGTTTAGCTCGTCTTTCAGTGTTACACTGAAATAAAATTCTCTTGAGACCATCAAATCTACAGATTTTTTTGGTGCCCTCTAGTGTTTCTATAGAGTCAAGTATTTAACAAACATTTTCTACTTACCTTCTCTGCTCCAGTCACAATTTCATGTCTTCTCTGGACTTGCTGTTGTTGAAGATGAAGGCTCCTGCTCTTCTTAGTCTCTCTCATGCACAAGCTGTATCTCCCACCATGCTTGGCACCCATTTCTTTACAGCTTTTCTGCTTCCATCGCACTCCCTTTAGCAGGGTGGCAAAGCTGTGTGCAGTGCCCAGGATTTATGCACAACATGAATTTCTAAAGAGACATAATCATATATGTTTTCCTCATTCCTTTCCTGATAATTCAGAGCATTCTGTTTGACTTTCTGTTTCCCACCAAATTAATGCTTTCAGAAAATTGCCTTTATTGACTCTAAGAGGTTGGGTTTTTTTTTTGTTTTGTTTTGTTTTGTTTTGTTTTTTTGCTTTTCCGAGATCCAAAAGCTTGTGGAAAGACTGCTTTTTATAGTTAGGGATTTTAGGGATTTATTTTCTGTAACCTTTCAGTATCTTTTGGTTTTCCCTTTGTCAAACAAACATAGATTTCTGCATCTCTTTTTGGCAAACAACTCTACTTTTGACCCTTGCGAACAGTAATTCTGACAACTTTGTTATTTAACTTTTATTGACGAATAAACTGAGTATCTCAGGTTCCAGTACGGACTTTGGGGGGACTTCTAAGTGTTACTGAAGTAACCTTAGCAACTTACAAGTGTTTCTAACCTTCCTCTTGTATGTTTTAACCAATTATTTGTCCAGAAGTTAAGGAGCTGCTGTTTTACAGATAGAAGCAATGTACATTACCCAAAACCTTAGAACTTTTCCCATAGTTATAATTAAATTTTCAATGTGCAGAATTAAAAAAAAAAGCAAACAGTTCTATTGAGTAATAAAAGGATGAATGACGAATGAATGGCAAACAGTGGCAAATGATACAGACAGTACCAGTATGATAAAACACTTGGGCCAGGCTAAAACATGATCCTGTAGTTTGTTCCTAGGCAAACGTCCCGCAGGTTTAGGTGAACCTGTGTACATTGTGACCCCATAAAACTCAGGAAGACCAAAACCACAACCGAGTCAGAAAGCCAAAAGGAAAAATAATGTGACAGAGCATTCCAGGGTGTTTATGAAGAGCCCACACACGCACACCCCTTACCACGGGCAAGGCTCTGCCTCTGCCGTAACGCACGCGGTGGAAATTTCCACTGCAAGTTACAGCACATTTCCACCCTTTAACCCTACACATACTGAAGTTTTGCAATTCTTTATGGTACCTGAAATGTATAACCTTTACTTTAGTAAAGATAACTAATCTGTTTTTTTAATCTAATCTAATCTTTTTTTAATCCTAAAAAATGTTTTTTATAGTTCTAATGAGAATTATGTAGATATAATGATTGGAATAATGAGGAACCTTTAAATCAAAATTGTCTATTTTGAATCATTTATACAGATTGTGATTTTCTGTTGATAAAATTGGCAGTTGTATGTATGGTAAATATAAGTACTTTTTAGTTATTGATATTTAATAGTGTTAATGTGTGATTAGTATTATTTTTATTCATTTCTGTTCTGTATGTGCTGATTAGTAGGATACTTGGTGGACAGAAGGCAGTTCTGTTGCTGCATTTGATGAACAGAGTTTTTCTTGGGGCAGCTCTGTACTGCCACCTAAATGCACAGCACTGAACCTAAAAATGCATATGTGGACACATGATGATTTCCTTGTTCTAAAGACAGTATATTTCAAAGAAGTTAGCAGTAAACATAGGATGGAGGAGTTAAAGAGAAAAATAAGGAAAAGAGCAGAAAGCATTTGTGGAAAAATGTTTTTTTTTTTCAGATGATATTTTTGAGAATGAATAGGAGAACTAGAAAGGGTAGGAAAACAAGTATGTCCTGGAGATGCAAAGGGGGAAGACAAGGCAATGACATGGCCTGGGTGTGTGAGACAAGAAAGAAGCAATGAATCCTTGAGATATAGTGGCCACAGGATAAAAACCTCCCATTGTTTATGTATATTTCTTTGTTTTTAGCTTATACTGTTAAAAAAGCTGCTGGGCCAGGCAATCTGACTGCCCACCCTGTTCTGAAGGGTTTCCATGTGGTGGTGTCGCTTGTGCTGCACGTGACTGACTTGCCACCCGGCTTTGCTGTGCAGCGTGAACGAAAGCAGAAAAGGGAGAGGGGGACGTTGGTAAGGATAGAATTGCTGTGCCCGCTGTTCCTGGGCAGGAGGATTTGCTCTTGAGAGTCTTGGAAAGCAGGAATAGCCTGGTTCAGGTCTGAGGTGCCTAGCAAAGATCTGTGAGCTGCTTGCTCCTCTGGTGCAGGCAATTTGCCTTCCTTAAGCTTCTATTGACTGGCAATATTTGAGTCCCCTTCTTTAATTCCTTACTAAGAATGGCCTGTTGATTATGTTGGAAACAGTCGCAGGTTGATAAATCTGTAATTATCTGGAGTGTTGACCTCTATAATACCTGCTCACCAGGAGCTTTTTCTTTTCAGTTTTCTGGAAGTTCTCCAGCTTTCCAGCAGTTACTGAGAATCAGCAGTTACGGTTCAGGTAACTCTGAACTTTCCAGCTCTTTAAAACTTGTGATTGCAGATTACGTTGACCCACTGACTTAAAAATCTCCGTATTGTTCTCTACTTGTTGCTGACATCCTTACTTAATCTTGGAATGGAATTGTGTGATTATCATCCTGGAATGTGTAGAACATCTGCTTTCTCCTCTGTAAATACAGACCAGAAGCAATACTTGGATGCTGCTGCCTTTCCTCTCTTACTAACATTCTACAGTGTCTATGCAGCCATGGACTGATTCCAGTATTAGGAACCTATTTATTTTTCCAAAGTATGGAAAAACTCATTGTTGTCCTTGTCTGTAATGTCCATACATTTCCTTGTGAGCTGTCGATTTTCTTATTAATTTTCTGTTAATCGATTAACATTAACCATGTTAAGATTTTAATTTATTTTTCTTGATGATGGTTTCTTACTTCTTCCATTTGTATATGTGTTTTTATACATAGATACACACAGACACACACACAATTTTTCTTCACTGCCTTCAAGTTTTTTTCTGCAACTTCTTTGTTTTTTAAATTCCTGTCTTGTTTGTGACTTACAGTAGAGTATCCGTAAAATATTTCTTATTACCATTGACCACAGTCAATTTTGATTCACTGATTTTTAGCAATATGAAATTGGCCCTTTTAAAATGCTCATAGATATACAAATGTAGACATGAATATTAATTCAAATTTTCTTCTGCTTGCGTATAAAGATATGGTAAAATTACAGCTCATTGCAGCTTAAAAATTGCTATTTTTACTTTCCGTGTACAGGCCTTGTTCATGTGTCAGTGTAAGGTCCAATCTAAATCCAGGCAATGTTTTCAGAGTTACAAAATTTAGATTTATAATTATCCTTATCCTCACTATTTCACTGAACTTGGAAGTAAAAGCTGGAAAAAATAAATGCAACATAGATTAATTCTGTTGAGATCAGGAGTGGGTATATTCCACTGCCTGCATTTAGACTTAATGACATTATCTATTTGTCTTTCAGATTGAAATATTCCATGACAACACAGCTTTCTAGCCCACACTTTAAGGACAGTTTCTTAGATTATCAGTGTGTCCATTAGTGTGATACAGGTCAGGCCTCACATAGTATATTGCCTTGTTTGTCCTTTAAAACATAGGATTTTTAATCATCAAAGACTTTTTTTTTCTAACTTGGAAACAGTTAATGCCATTTTTATCACAGAAAGAGACTCTCTCTCCCTCTGGGATTTTTGCCCACTCAGTTCTTCCTAATAGGTGTAGTCTCCCTAAACAGTTGAGCCTGAGTGTGAAGTGGAAAGTTACAGGTATGCCTGGGAGTAAGCCTTCCAAATTACAGGCTGAGGTCAGGCAAACTGTGAGCAGTATCCTAACAGTTCTTTCAAATGAGAGCAAACAAAGCTTCAGACCCTGTAAAATATTTAAAGCTGTGTGAAACTCAGCAGTTTTTGTTGGCAGGGGTTCCAACTTTGTTCTGTCTGCAGTTTGCATAAGGTTTGCATCCACTGAGAATTCAAATAAAAATGTAAGAGGAAACTCAACTAAAGCCATCATGTTTTTTGAGAGAAACCACAAAGCAAATATTCATATGACTTTCACTGAAAATTGCAGTTTGGCATAAAAGTTATTCATACCTTGGTCCATGCCTGCCAGAAGGTTTAGAGAATTGTGTTTTCCCTTTCACAGATACTAGGCCAAAATTCAAGCTTCAAGGAAACCAGATGAGTGGTATCAATTTAGAAAGATCTGACAGCTCTGAAAATACTCTTGCCTTTTCAGTTGAAAACTGGGACTGTATGGTCACTCCTACAGCACCGTTGTGGAGGTGCCTCAGTCCCAAAGCAGCTGTTAGGTTTATCTTTAGTAAACAAGAGTATGAAGTTGTTGGCTTCTCTGCTAAGAGTGAATTCATCTGGATGTGCAAAAGAGAAGGGAATACCAACTTCCTTTAACTCCTTTTACCTGTGTAATAGCTTTCAAAAGGGGCAGAAGATTAAGCTAAAGTCTGTGCCTTTAGATTTCAGTCCAGAAAGTTTTATTTGCTGTGGTGAACTGCAGTCTTGGAGAAGTGAATCTGGGAGAGATGACTGCAGCAATATCTGTGTTTGAAAATGCCATAATAATCCCTGTTGCCATCATGAAGATGTGTAGGAGCAAGCCAGCATAGGAGCCCTAACCTGCTTGATCTTCCTGTCAAAACTGCCACTGACTTCTGTGAGAGCATAATATATACTTAAAAATATATATATATAAACGTTATCTTGACATCTTTCAACCCACTTTTCCCCAGTCAGATTTTCTATATCATGCTCCTCTCCATGCACTTGGAGCATTTCACAGTCAGATCCAAATTCTACTGCCTGCAGCTCTAGGCTTCCTCTTCTCTCCTGTTTACCCAAAGCAGGACATTTTTTCAGGAATTGGAGCAGGAGTTTCTGAGTCGCCCTCATGCCTGTTTTTTAGTTTATTACCCATCTCCCCTGGGCTTTGCTATTATGCTGTTGTTATGACAGATTAAAAACAGCACCCGTGTGGCAGTGAAGGAAAATGTCCCTTGCAGAGCGGTGGGAAAATTGTTGCTTATTAAAAAAAGTTTTCAAGGATATGAGTAAAAAGTCCATGATTAAAACATTAAAACAGCTTTCCACTTAGAAATTAGTACATCCTCTCCTTCATGAAGGAAACCTGAATGGGATACAATTTATGCTGGCTTTATAATAGCTTAGATAAGTGTGCAAAAACAGGATATTCAATTCCTTATTGGAATGAAAAAGCTAACCAGTAAAACAACTATTCATGTTTTGACTACAACAAGTCTTATGTACTATAGTTTTGGCATCACTAAATATTAACTAATAAATTAATTGTTATAAATTTGGTGTAATAAATTAATAAACTTGGTGTAATTGATCACTGGACATGTTTGGCAGGATTTTAGAAGAAATAAGTATTAATCTGCAATAGTGGAGAAAAAAAATAACATATTTAAGTAAGATTGAGAAATGTGTGGAATCACTTATATAGAATTTGTATGCATACAAGAAATACACAGATCTTTCCCTTTGTGAAGGAAGTTGCCCTCCAGATCAAAAAGCCTTTCTTATTTCTTTTTTCCTGTTATTTTATACTTATAAGGTGTGGGATTTCTTGCATTTTTCCTGAAATATCTGCAACTTTTGTCTCAGTGTTGTGTTTTCCAGGCACAGCAGCCCTCACTCGAGTATGGCAATTCTTTATTTCCGCCATTCTTTATCTTCCATCAGGAGATTTTTTGTCACATTTAGGACACACTGCAGTATTAATTGGCTTTCTTTAAAAAGATAAATACTTAAGTAGTTGGTAGCATTCAAAAATATGTTTTGATTGGATTTAGAAGTGAAAAAATGTGATAGCACAGGTGAATCTGAATACTTGATCAAGTTTCTTGGTTCTTATCCTGCACTGTTCAATGCTGCTCAGAGTGACAGGCCCTGTCTACAGGCATGCCAGGAAACCTGCTTCGTGGCCCTTCAAAATCTGCAAAAAGTCTTAAGAGAATAAGGAATAAATACTAATGAAGTATATAGAAAAGCATTCTTCGTAAAACGACATGCCATTCCTCACCACCAAGTAAATACATGTATGACACCGTGGCTTGGTGAAGCCCATTAATACATCATCCATTCTGGAAATTCTGTCCATTAAAAAGGCCAGTTTGTGTCCCTGAACAGTTAAAAAACCTGTCAGTGACTCACTTCACTCATGCTACTCATGCCCAGTTTGCACTCCCCAACTAAGCTTGACTTTATCTCTAAATTTTGAGAGAGAGAGATTTGGAAGTCAGAGTAACTTCTGATCAGAAGAGCAGTGTGGAAACAGAGCTGTTCTTTAAAGGTGGAAGTCTACACTTGCCTAGCAGCTGGTTGTTTTGATCTTTAAGGACATTTTTGGACTTTAGTGGACAAAAAATATGGTTAGAGGAATCATGACAATCAGGTGGAGTAAGTCAGTTATAATAAGTTATAAACACTGTTCTGAATCCCATAATCAATAATTACTGGAATCTAATATTTTTAAGGCTGTAAGTCATTTATAAAGGAAAAGCTTACTATCTGATTGCTTTTTCATTGTTAAGTCTTTTTAAAAACAGACATCGTAATTACATAATATATTAAAATTATATATAGATCATTAAATTATATTGATATAGTTAATCTTTTACTGAAAGACACAAAAAATGAAAAAGTAATAGAAACATAATTTATAGACATATACTATGTAGTTCAATAAAATAAAACTCCTTGCAAGGGAATTCGAAAAGGCTCATGTTAACAAGTTACTAAGGCAAAGTAAGCACTGAACTACTAGTGATGTAATTTTAGAAAGTTCACTAAAATAAGATTTAAGCAATCGCCACACAAAACAAAACCAACAACAGCCAAAAAAAAAAAAAAAGACAAACATCCTAAAACTCTCTTTCTGTAGTATTCACATCATATTCAGGTAAAATGGCCTGTTGCTCAGTGTCCAACATTTCAGAATGTGAGCCTGGAAATCTCAGCTCAGTTAGGAGGTAGGTAGTTAAAAACTGATTCTGATGCAGGGTTTGCTTCACTCTTTCTTTTTGCTGCTCATTACTTTGCAATTATTTATTTTAGTTTCTTCCTTGTTTAAGACAAGTAATGGCTCATGTTTTGTTGTTTCTTTCATTTTCAGATCTGTTCATTAAGAAACAGATCTATAATAAATAAAAAGCCTTCAAAGAGTGTAAAAGTAAAAACATAGACCAGAAAATCAGAGTTTAATGTATTTAGAAAATAATTATTAGTGTGTATTACTACGTTGGAATTTTCAACATGCATGAATTTTGCTGAATATTGTAGTAAACCAGGAGTTTGAATTTAAGGTGGATAAATAGCTATGACCACTATTTTTAAGGGAAATTTTACTAGCAAGATGTAATAATACCTGTGAAGCATGAAAATATGAAAATTTAGATTAATCAATAAAATTCCAAACCTTTACTGTCTTTCCTGTGTGCTCCTGTGTGCTGCAGCAGAGAATAAATTTGGTTTGATAGAAACAAACTCAGGCTCTCATAGCAATTTTATTTAATCAATTAGAGATGTTAACTTTTTTTTTTTAGTTACTACTTTTATACTGTAATAACAGTATTGTAAATAATATTGTAAAAACAAATAACAGGCAATATAGCCTGCTATACCTTGGTCACTAATGTCAGCAGAAAATTAGAGATTCCAGAGCCACCTTTAAAGGTGGACTCTAGAAGATCAAACTGTTGGGGAAAGAGGATGTTTTAATGTGAGTTACTTTCTATCATTCTAAATTTTGGATTCGCCACCCCGCTACACGGTTTTCTAGGTTTTTGTGCAATTTAACTGCTGTCCATTTATGCAAATACAGTCTATGGATATGTTAAACCTTCAGAGCCCATGCAAAATGATATGTAATATAAACTGCTAGGTACTGAATGAGAATGCAGGGCTTTCTCGCTTTATGAGCAATGAGAATGCTTGTAAGATTATAAAATATCTGGCTTCTGAACTGCAATAGGTTAGTATTGTAGACTATGTCCATCTTTCATTTCTATGATCTGTATTCAAAAGGTATTTCATGAAGGCATTGACAAATCTTTTCTAGAGCTATGAGTTTTATAATGCTAATATATCATGTAAAGTTACATATTTGAGGTGAGAAGGGGAGTAAGCACAAATATTACTCCAGTAAGAAGCCTCATGCTGTTCTTTTTGGTGTGAGAAGGGTTCCTGATCTTGCAAACTCTGAACCTGATGGGAAAAAAAAAAACAGTGCCAATAAAAAAGAAAAATCGTTTCATTCCACAATGAGATTATAGCTTTTATTGGTAGCATTGACACTTTTTTAAATAACATATCAGACTACATTTTGGCATTACGCTATGTGTATAAAATACACTCGTCAACTTTATGTTTGGCTGCATGGCAGATGTTCAAATTATTCTGCACTTGCCTGGGAAAAAACTTCATAACGTTAATAGGAAGCCAAAATATGCATGGAGACAAGTAAATTGCCAATTGTAACATTTTTTGCCAGCAGCTTCCTTAGTCAAGCAAATCAAGTGCCATTCTATCAGCACTAAAATCAGACAGCTCGGGACTCTGCTGCCATTTTAAAATTTTCCTGAGCAAAGACAGCGTAGTGGAAAATCCCCAGCTGAGAGGTGGGGATAGAGAAAAGTAATCATTTACCTGTCACCATGCGGGCCTGGAACGGCATCAGCCTCCTGCACTCGCCTGCCTCCTGCTACAGTGTTGAAGTATGGGCAGAGATCAGAAATATCTGAACTGACAGATGCGAATTTAGTCTCTTTTCACAAAATGTTGTGGCTGCAGCACACCGCGTTGTCGTGGCCCTGAACAGGCAGGGTTTTGGTTGTCCTTCTGTCTGCAAGGAGGGGGTCCTTGAGATTATTGCTCGTTCCCCTTTCCTTCCCTCTGCTGGGCAGTCTTTAGGCACTCTGAGGCACAGCTGAGCCATACAGAGAAAAAGCTTTTGCCAGACATCCCAGTGTAAGCTGAGGAAATGTATCATCGTTGTTGCACATTGCTGTAACAAGGGAGGCCCAAATACATAAAGACCGTGTTGTACTCGGCTGTTTGCTGCACTGAAGCCAAGGGGTTTCCACCAAGCAGGGCTCTGTTTCCCCATCTAGCCCAGTGTGTCCTTTCCCTGATACGTCGCTCTGTGTGCAGACTGGTACCTCAGCCTGTTCCCAGAGGGGTAGGATCTCACCTGGTGGGATATGGCAGGTCTATAGTCTCTATGTTCTGCTAAAATTACAAGACTGTTAAACAAAAGGGGATCCTTAAGAAAGAATTTTCATATGATTGTAGTCTCCATTATTTTCAGAATTAATCCCAGAAATCTATTTTCTTCAGTGATGTCTTACTAAGTTTATCTTTGCTGCGGAATTGATTAGAGTCGTAATACCACTGCTGACCTTGAATCCATTCCCCCCACTGAGCAATCCTACCTTTTCTTTCACTGAGCAATGAAACATTTAAGCCAAGGGGCTCAACAGCTCTTTTACGAACAGTTTGGTCACCATGGAGCAGGAACAGGCCAGGCTGAAGATGAAGCTGGTTCTGTCAACTGTCTCTGAGTAGAGCCCCAAAGCAGATGAGTTGAAGCCTCAAGAGTTTCTCTTTACCCTAGTGATGATAAAAGTGTAGTTAAGTAGATAATGTAGGCAACTGTACTAGATACATAATTGTTATGTTACTGATGTTATATGAGATTTAATTTCTCAGGGGGCTAAGAAAGGAATAGAAAAAATTGTATTTATTTTAAATAATTGGCCTATTCAATTGAGTCACATGAATCTTAGAACATAATCTCATTTCTTTAATCACCATTAATAAGACAGATACAGTGATTCACTTTTTCAAAATATGGCCCCTATTAGCTGCATGAATTTGCACACATGATTGCTATCCTTCTGAACACATTAAAAAAGCAAAGAGCTGAAGGGATTATGCTTTTAGTTTGGGTGGCTTTTCAGTTTGGACTTACATAGGTACAGATAGAATAAAACCATTTGAAAGTCAAAGTAAACTGGTAGCGAGCAGGTACTTTGCAGATAAACTTATCCCACTACCTGTTACACAGGTGCACGGTGGAAGAAAAGAAAAATTATCAGTAAGTCTGACTTGGTATCAGGAGTCATTGTTAGCCACGTGCAAGCGACTTTTTCGTGACACATTCTGCACGTGATATTTTCTTCCTCACTTCCCTGCATCTCAGTCAATTTAGTCTTTCCAATGGGCATGTCTGTTTAGTTAATGGCAAAGTGTAAATAAATGAGCACAAAAGAGACTGCACTTCTTTCCCTTTTTGTGCCAAAGGCTGCACAGTAGGTGGAATATGTAGTCAGTGAGTGAAATCTGTTGCTTTGTACCAAGCAAAAGTTTCCCAAGCTCCTTGGCACAACCCACAAATTACTGATTAATTATTCAGAGAAACATTTGTATAGAAAACAAAACCTCTTTAGAAGGGCCTCGCCAGCTGGGCAGTGCACACTAGGATGACTTTGCTTTGAGACAACTGTCTCTGCTAGAACCCTGAGGGTTTTCTGTATCGTCTACAAATACCTAATTTGATATTGGTGTGAGAAACATGTCTAAAGCAGGTTGGGGTGTATTAGAACCATCACTGCACATGACAAGCTCAGTGACAGAAATAATAAAATAGTTACAGAAGTATTAATAGATTTTTATTGCTTTTAGCTTCTAGGCAGAACAAATAGTTTAAGCCTTGATCAAGACACTATTGGATTTTTTTGTGACCTGTATTCTCGCAATCACATTATAAGCATTATGATTCTGTGAAGCTAACAAAGACTTTTCAGACTTTTCTAGCATGGCAGCTTCACTATGAAATCATGCAAAGAAGTTACATTAGCAAAAAAATGCATTTTAAGCTATATATTGCCATTCTAAATACGTGACTTTTGAAGTATTTTGTGTGTCCTCTCAGTTTACTTCCCTGGTGCAGAAACCTCCATGGAAACATTCTAGGTAACTGAAGATAGCACTGCCAGATCTAGACACTTAGTCATGGCCCTTGTCCACTTAGCTCTCAATAGAGATGAACATTTTGGTGGACATAAAAAAAGTGCTAGAGCAAATTGCATTTTTCCAAAGAAGCAGAGTGATAAGACAGTGCTTACAATTTGGTGATGACGGTGGGCAGTGGACAAGATGATTGGATTTCCGAAGAGAGTGCCAGGCACACAGCACCCATCATGACGGTACGGCACTCAGGTTGACACTCTGATGGGTAAAACATGTGTTAGACATGAATAAAATAGGTCAGATTAGCTAAAAGTAGGGCTGTTGTTTAAACTTTTATTTAGGAATACTATTAACGAGCTCAAACTCCTGCTTAGAAAAAGAGCAGAGTTTACTCAGATAAACATAGGTTTGTAACTGTGAATTTATAAAGTTGAATATTTACTTAGATGCTATAATAATATATACCAGACATTTATATTATATGATGACTTCAATAATAAGCTTGAACAAATGAATCTGACCTCCATAGTGAGGAGGTCAAGCAATCAGCTAATCAATATAGATATCACATTGCTCCTGTAACCTGCTCAGCAATTCTCAGTCAGATATTGCTGGATGATATAGCTATAGACTGACTATTGCCTAGTATCAACACAGTCAGAAACACTTGTTCAAGCTAACAACTCTCCCAAATGTAACACTCTTTTTACTACCCTGAATTACTGACCTCGTATAAACAGACACGTTTCATGTCTCAAAGTGTTAGGTAAGTGTGATTGCTCTTTAGAGCCTCTATAATAAAACGAATTTAAACACTAGAAGTATTTATATAAAATTTCTTCTATTAAAAAAAAACTCTCTTTCATGTTGCAGAGTTTCCTCTGGGCCTTGCAGATGAGGTTTTGTGTTTGACAGTGCTGTATCTTCTGAGGAGCTTCTGTCTGTATAAGCAGGTGAGTGATACTTCAAGCTTAGTATATATTTACGACACGGGAAAGAATATATACTTTCTGATTAACCTCTGGAAAGCATAATACTGAACACCTATTTACAACCACTAGATTAAGAAGTAATGTCCAAATGTCAAAAGTTTGCTGCCTGGACAGGGAAGAGTATTCTGGACAGGAAAAAATATACTGTGTGTTCAGCAGCTTGGCCACCAAAACAGCTCGGGTAAGTGGGAGATCCCTTCAGTTCAGTAAAGACCATCCAGCAATCGTTAGAAAGCAACTTCTGTCTGTTCTCTTTGCTTGTTTGCTCACTCTTTGTTAAGAAACTAGATGTGTGTATGTGTTTGCACAACACCCACTCTCACAGGGCTTGGACCCTGAATCAGTCCAAGGGGTGTCGTTCGTGCTGCACCTTATTTTCAATCATCACATGAATCTAGATTATTCAGTATTTGAGGCAGTATGAATAATTCGTTTTCCCTAGTAATGTATATTCTGCTGTAACTTAACTGGACCAAAACTCATATATATACATTTTGCTTATGTGCCTTTCATTTGAGAGCCCAAAGAAATATTAAAGAATGGTATTACAGATACATGGGGCTGGGCTGTTATGTTAGGAAAGAGTCCTAAATCCTAAATTCATCCCAAATTCAAGTAAGATTTTCAAGAAGCAGAAGAAAGTAAATCTGGCAGCAGACTTACTCTGTCATTTAAGCATTTATATCTGAAAAGTCAGCAGTAGCCCAGAAGGAAATGTAATGAAAAAGGAGCACATTGAAGTCCTCACCCTGGCTCTGTTTCTGACTGGGATTCTCTATAATACATGCAGGAGTGTTGAAACATCTAACTATTCTAAAGCCCAAGGCAGCCCTGGCCATGATAGTCTGGTACCCAGGCAGCTCTCCGTTTGCCACTGCTGTGAGAGACGCAGGTCATGGCTCTGGAGGTGGCTGCTTGTTGGCCTGTTTGTAGGGAGAGCCCTTGGCGAGGTCCTCGCTGCTGCTGCTGCTCGCTGCTATGGTCAGTAGCGGAGAGGGCTGGAGCCCACCCTTGTGCCAGGGGACTTTCCGGGGATGCCGGTATTGCTTGGCAGGGATATGAAGCTGTGGAAGCCATGCCATGATGTTTCCACACTGGTAGTTTAGGAAAAAATGTAATTTCATATTAAATTGCATAGATGCAAAAGTTACTCATTAATAATTTCAAGAAATTACATTCTAATATCTACATGGCCCTATCAGTTATGCATGTTAACATAAAATACGTTATTCCCTTAAAACATATACATGAGATCTAAAGGTCCTATATGTGTATGTATTTTATTATGATAAGTATAATTTCATGTCCAATTCCTAAAAGTAAAATGCAAGTGAAATATAAAGCAAGTTACCATAAAGTCAAATATGTCTATCTGAATTCAGTCATAACCTGCTATTGAGAAGAATAAAATTCAGAAAGTTCACAGCTTGATTTAGCAATGAATATCAATGCCTGCAGGGCCTACTTCAGTTTTTAGTTTATCAGATCACTGAAAACACAGAGACTCAACAGTAGATACAGTAGTTAAATATTTCTGCAAAGAGCTGAGGTTAAGGGGCTTGGAATGTAAGGCTAGGATTTCAAAGGAGCCTTGAAGAGTTAAATGCTCATCACCCCATGGATTTCAAAGTGCCTTAAATCCCTTAAGAATTGCTAAAGGGAAAGTGAGTATGTCTGGAAAAGCAGAAACAGAAGCCTCTTTGTTACATTAAGATCTGGGCAAATTTGCAAACACAAAACATTTATCATTCACCAGCACAGAGAGTTTCCTGTTAAAACTGCAAGAGTAGTGGTAGAGTACTAAAACAATTAGATTAATTAATATAGTTCTTTAATGTTTTACTGGGAAATGTTGTCCTGGCTACCTTCAAAACAAATGCACAACACTCCATAAAAATCAAAAAAACCTCTCTCCTGACCTTTCAGCAATAAGGCCAACACAGAATATAAAGTACAAAAAAAAACACATAAAAAAGGCATAAATATTTTTTTCTTTGCTTATCAAAACTCTTCAAATTTGAATAAATTACTTCCAAGAACAGCCAAGCCAACCAAAACTTTTATCCAAAAAATTGATAGAGTTTTTCTAGCCTTTTGTTCCTTCTGCTGCAGTTCTGCTTCAGCTGGGTCACAAGGCAGGACCTCCAGGGCCCTCCGTGAGCGGCTCTCTGCTCCATGTGCCCTGCAAACCTGCAGGCTGCTTCCTTTCATAGAATCATAGAATTGTTAAGGTTAGAAGGGACCTCTAGAGGTCATCCAGTCCAAGCCCCCTGCACACGCAGGGTCACCTAGAGCACGTGGCACAGGACTGCGTCCAAGCGGGTTTGGAAGATCTCCAGAGAAGGAGACTCCACAACTTCTCTGGGCAGCCTGTTCCAGTGCTCTGTCACCCTCACTGTTAAAAAAATTTTCCTTAAGTTCCTATGGAACTTTTGGTGCTTCAGTTTGTGGCCTCTAGTTCTGTCGGTGGCCACCACTGAAAAGAGGCCAGCACCATCCTCCTCACTGCCTCCCTTGAGGTACTTATAGACACTGATCAGGTCCCCTCTCAGCCTTCTCTTCTCCAGGCTGAACAGGCCCAGCTCCCTCAGTCTCTCCTCATAGGGCAGATGTTCCAGGCCCCTGATCATCCTTGTAGCCCTGCGCTGGACTCTCTCCAGCAGCTCCACATCCCTCTTGTACTGTGGAGCCTAGAACTGGACACAATACTCCACATGTGGCCTCACCAGGGCTGAGTAGAGGGGCAGGATCACCTCCCTCGACCTGCTGGAGACCCTCTTCTTAATGCACCCCAGGATCCCATTGGTACACTTCTTTCTCTTTTGATCTGCAGAAGCACGAAAATAGCTTTATAGCTAAAAATCAAATATTAAAGTACATAGAGTGTATTGGTCTTTAAAATCTCAAAATATTTGGAGAGTCACTGTTTTTTAGGCCGTGGAATTAGGCAACATGACTTTGAGTCTTCTTGTCTAACACCAGTGGCCAAAAGGGCCAAAAGGGTCATGCTTGTTTAATGCCTGTCCATGATATTACCAATTCTTCATGATTTCTTTCATGTTACTGGCTGTCCAGGTCTTTGTGCTAAGAGAAAAAATAATATATCATTTATATTTATAAGCTGTATCTTTTTAATGGAAGGAGGATAGTGGTTAATGAGATTATAACATGGGTGAAATAGGCAATCCTGAATGAGAATGCTTTTGAATGAAAGAGAATTCTCCTCTTGCTCTGGAAGTATTTTGAGTTATTAATACTGCTAGAAATGGAAACACAGAATATAGGTTTTATCTGTGTCTCTGTGAATTACAGGTGTCATCTGTAGACATTCCCAAGCAAATTCTGAGCAAGCCCACATTTGTAATACAAGTAGTTTAGCTGTAGCATAGATTTTCACCATCATGGCCATCTCACTGGGATGTATTGGCACAGAACTGCAATGTACACGTGTAGACTCTCTCAAAACAGCCTTGCAAACAGAGTGGTGGACTACTCTTGAATTTTGCAGTGGCAGGGGAAATCAGGATTCCTAAAGCAGTAACAAGAGTGAACTTTTTCTACCTGTAAAACCATGAACACAAAATATGATGTTGCTGGAAAGTTGAGTTGATTGATAGAGAAGGAAAAGGGATGTTCTCCGTCCATAGGTGTGAAAGTCACTTCATGCCCATGTAGATGTGCCACAAAGAATACTTGGTACAGAGGAAACTGTTGGAATACAAGTGATTAACAACTAACTAGAAAGAGAATACAATTAAGGTTTATAACAACCTAAAGAAATGATGATTTGGATGATTCCATATGTGTATTATAAACCATCATACTTCCACCATGCAGCTTGTTTTGTTTCAATACCTTTGACTTGGCTCACGTTACCCTTGGTCAGCGTTCCTGTGACTCCCATCATATGTTTGCCAGCTTTGGACTAAATACTATGAGAGCCTGTGAGGTTCTGAAACTCCATTTTCCCTGTTACTCATTACAGTACCTTCTTGAGTGCTCTACAGATAAGTATTTTCACAGGCTCCCCCTTGGAGAACACACTGCTGGGTAGCATGTTTGATACTAAATCCATGCAGCCTTCCAGACTTACAGGTGTGGCTTTTCTATAGCAGAGCTGTGAACAGACAGCACATGTTCATAGCAAGTGCATATGCCTACACTGAGCTCCTAAAATACTCAGCTTGGGTTAGTAACACATCTGTGTCCAGATGTGAAATGAATTAGTTGAGCTGACTTGCTTTGAAGTGTTGCGGCCTTTATGTTGTGGGGAGGTCTCTGTCTCTAGGAAGGAACGGTGGAAAGGACAGCAGAAGCAGGATCAGGCTGATATTCTGCTGTCAGTGAGGAATCAGAGCTGCTAGCCACAAAAGAGTAGGACACCTGTCTAAGAGACATGATAAAAAGATAAAATTTATATACACCACGGAGGTGGAAAGGTGCTTCTCTGTGCTCTTCTGGGGCTTTTGAATGTACTGTTTTCAAAGGGCTGTATATGACTGCCAGCTAAAACTCTGGGAATCCAGAATTCCCAGTGATTTCTGCAGGAGTGTTGCAGTTGATGGAATGCACATTCAGGGACTTTACGCGGCCTTGTTCCCCGTTGCATTCAAAGTAGACTAGAGCAGAGAATAGGTCCTTAATAGCTGGATTTCTTTCTATTCATGTCCCTGAACCACCTGCTTTTCTGGTAAAGCTCTAGTTCTGATTCATTTGTCATGGATCATATTTCTTTTTCCTCAAAAAGTCTTCATCTATTTCAATGCCCTCTTCCCCTGCCTTTTGATAAGTGGAACCCTTCTGAGCAGGAATATGTTTATGCAGATGTTTATGTAGATGCTGTTATCAGCTGTTCTGTCTCCTCCACTTCCTCGCAACCCTTTTATCCTTTTACCCAGTTATTATCAGACAGTGCTCAGGTTTCTAATAAAGGTCATCTGTTAAAGCCAGAAATTAAAATAGTAGCAATTCATAGCACCACAGAATCCACCATAGTTTGATATGAAGCAGAAGTACTTTCTTAATGAGGAAGGGCACTGTATGACTAACATGTTACAGTTCCTAACATCCCACAGGGAGATCGCATGGCTTTGCAAATCAAAAGAAATGTAGTCTTTTATAGGATGCTTCACACAAGTCAAAATGCAGTACTATAAAGAAACCAGATCCTGTCCCGAGGCTGTTATTTTTAGACACATATGAGATCAATAGTTTGTTATTCTGTTCATGAAAGCAGCTTGACTGAACTTCAGAGGAGGTTACAGTGTCACAACATCTCAGATGGGAGGTTTCATTCCCCCTCTTGTAAATTCATGCATGGTTTATGCCTTGGGTCATGGGAAGTTATCCCTTCCTCACTGATCAGTTTTATTCCTATATATTGCACCTTTTAAAATCTTACTACTGTTTTGCTAAAAGAATGTCTTGTGGCAGAGCTCTATGCTCTGTTTGTCCTTCTAGTGAAGAGCTATTTTTTGCTTTTTAAAACATTTCATCTTGCAGTTTCAGGACAAGCAGCTATTGCAGTAGGTGGGGGCTGGGGAAGGATCACTCAGCTCTGCATTACTCTTTTCACTTAGGAAATGCTTGCATTTGCATTGAATAGTCAATTGATCGGTTCGGTTGCTTTAATGCAGTTGCACAATAGGCTTTAACGCTGGCCAGATCTTATTTTTCACTAGCAGTGATGTCATTTGAATGCCCTGTATGACAAGCTATCATATAAAAGTATATGCATGCAGGGCTATTTTTTTAAGCTGCTGCACGCTCTGAAGTGCTCTAAATTGACACATCCCTGTAACAGCAAGCTCCACACGGCACAGCCACATGCAAGGACTGACCTTCCAGCCCCTCTTTTACTCAGAAACCCTCCTGAGATGGCAGAGGAGCTGCCCGGCCTGCAGGTGAGTTGGGCACCACGTGACAGGGCCAGCGAGGAGGGCAAGGAGGTGCCCAGCAAGGGCCCTGTGCCTGCCCCCGGGGGCTGCCCCTTCTCCGTGCCCACCAGGCGCTGCAAGGGGAGGGTTTCGGCATTTGTCACCTGCGCATGAAATACAACCCCGGCCTTCCACAGGGACTGCTCAGGCTCCTTTTTTAAATCTCGCTTGATGCCATCTTAAACAGCCCAAGATTTGCTTTGAATATCAGGTTTAAATAAACTCCAAAGGGGTCAGACTCCAGGAGACAAGGAAATATGGATTCCTCAGAAGGAGATGTAGGCCATAGGGTAAATCCAGGGAATTTATTGCCACAGGAAGTCATCAAAAAACACGGTCTGGATTGTGTATATATGTTGTATTTTTTAAGTATTAAGTAATTAAACTCTAGTTAAGCAAGGTAAAAAAAGATACAGATAATAAAATCTCATGTTTCTCATCACAAAGCAGGTTGGTTACTTGCTGCAAGGAAGAAGTTTAGTAAGTTTAATGGAGTTTAATAAGAGTTTGATCTAAGTTCTGTAGAAACCAGAAACTTCTAACTTTCATGGACCTAATCTTTTTTTCTGGTTCTTACATGCCTCAGTTTAAAATCTGAAGCATCAGCTGTTGACCAAGGCCAGCTAGCAGATCTCATGTTTTTTTTTTACTGACAGAGGATTCCTGTGCTTTTAATAAATACCTGAGGAATCACCTTCAAATCTGGGAAGTGTTTTGCCAGGCCCCTTAGAGAAATACTTTTTCATTTATGCCCACTTTGTAGTATCATAGAAGCAAAGCTTTATGGACATATGCTTTATGTCCAGATTTTGAAGCATAGCCTCAGATTTGATTGCAGGCACCATTTATTACTGGTTTTAGCGTATCCAAGTTTGACTTCATTACACCAGTTGAACAGAAACTTAAGGATCATTCATCTGCTTAAAATGAGAAAATGAGACTTCAATAAGTTTCTTACACTAATACATCTGCCTCCCCACCAGGGGGCCAGTATTACTTTTAGTGTATGTAGATATTTAAAAAAATATAACTTTCATACTCAGATATGGACTCAGGAATTTCCTCTGATTGTTTCCAAAAGCAAAAGAGTGAGAAGGAATTGTTCTGCATATGCTAAAAACTAAGGAGCTCTGGCAGCTGGAGCAGCTTTTGCTATTCGTTGATTTACAGATTAATCAGTTATATTGCTAAAAGGGATCATTTTGAATATGTCATGACCTCCTGCATCGTATCGCCAAAGAATTTAAGTTATTTCTACCCTGTGGTTCAGGAAGTTGCCTTGTACTTGGGAAGAACCAAAAGAAAGTCTGTATGTTGCATAAAAATGTGATACCATCAGACTGAATGATTCTCATATTTCAGTTATTTCGTTTGCAAATGTCTGAAGGAGAAGCCAACTGATAATGAAACCTTGTTTTGTCTGAAGTCTTAATTAATCATCAAATGCATCTAATCTGCTGGATGATCATTTGCTGAAGTCTCTTGGTAGCAGCTGCCATACCAAAACTTTTTCAGGACCACTGCCTTTTTTTTTTCTTTTTTTTTTTTTTTGGTCGGAAAATAAGGGTGTAATTGTCTTTCAACTTATGGATTTTCTTAACAAATTGATGTTGAAATTATTTTTAATTTCAACAATCAGCAAATTATTTTTTCAGTCAATTAATTTCATCATTTTGTTGTTACCCTCACAGAGGTAATGAGTCCCTTACATAGTAAATGCTTGTTCTTAAAATATCTTAAATTTCAAGGCATAACGAGTTTTCTCAACTAAGTGTTGTCATTGTTTTACTCAAGTGGAGAAGTCCTAAGACCCTCAGAGAACTTTGGCATCCAGCTGCCTTTGAAATTCCTTCAGAATTCTCCAACAAACTCTGCAAACGTTGTTTTCCTGGAGATTGATTATTCCAGCAGCAATACTTGGAAGCTCATTGGAGCTGTAAGGAAAAATCTCCAAGTTGTGTGACATTGTACAAAAATATCCAAGCTACCTTTAACCTGTAGAGAAGTAGAACATACCAGTCTCTGCAGAAGTGCATACTCCTGCAACTAAAATACATTCCTAAACCTGAGCTATTGAGAGCCGTAGTTTTTCACTATCCTACAGCATGCAATGCACACAATACTTTTAGCTAGAGGTGGCTATCTGTAGATGTATGTCATAACTTCTGCAGTACTCTTGCTCTCGCTGTATTCAGGAGACATTTTCAGAAGTAGGAATTGTTAGGTACAGGCATGCTGTGAAACTTTTCCATTTGCAGAGAGAGACTCAAACACTTTGAAAATAGGAAGTTCTACAGTTAATAAATGGTTCCTTTGCTGAGTCCTTTGCTGTTTTCTAGGAAGCTTAAGGAAGGTGGAAAACCTTGAGCGAGTGGTTTGCTTCAAAACACAATTTCTTTGAGTGTTTTTTGGCTTTTAAATGTAAGTAGCTGCACAAGATAAATATCTGAAAACAGCAGCTGTTCAGTAATGAGAGACATGCTTTGATTTATCTTCTCATTTTCAAAGCATCAACATCTATCTCATTTAACATTGTCATCCACCAACTAGTAGAACTGCTATTACATATTCGAGCCCTGCAACTTGAATCCTAAGGGGTTTTGGGCACAGAGAAGCAGTGCTGCCCAGTTTCAGCCTTTCAAGGAAGTAGTCGGAGAGAAAAAAATTACAGAGTGAAAGAATTTCTGGTGGTCAATTGTTAAAAAAAAAATCATTAACTGCAAAATTGCATTAACTGCAACAAAGGTTGCAGAGTTCGAATCCCCAAAATCAGGATGTTTCAAACACTGCTACTGCAACTGAACTGCATTTTCTGTTCCTGTTTTTCTAGTCAAATATGCAGTTTACTATTTCAGTATACCTTATTTCATAAATGCCACAAAACACTCTATATAGCCATATTTTACTTACTGATGCAAGCATAGATGTTGATCCTTTTCTAATACAAACTGTACAGCATTAAGACTCTGGTAAAATGGTTTTTGCATTTGATGTCTACACCATTTTGAAACTAAAGGCTGCTTAGGGAAAAAGGAGTGAAAACCTCGTTAATAATGATAGTATTAAACAACTCAAATGAGATTTGAAACCTCATAGTGTATTAAGAGGAGTGATGGGCACACTTCTTTTTTGATGGAAGGTGCTGCTTTGAAGCACTTCTTTATCTGGATTTTCTCGGCTAAAATAAAGGGACACAAATGATGTGGTTTTCATTGGGATACACTACATTTATCTTAATGGAAAACTTTTTGAAAATAGTAAAAACTTTCTGCCAAAGATGTAAGGATTTTACTCCTGGTCCTTATTATTTTTCCGCTTGCAAGCCAACTGCAAGAGCCTTCAGAATTATTAGCTGGAAAAAGAGATTAGATATTATGAGTGTACTGTAAGCAGTGGATGGTTTTAATTTAAAAAACATTATTCATAATACTTATTAATAAACAAAAGTCATCTGTTACATGTGTGAAATTTCTGTGACTCAAAAGCGACTTTACATAAAATTCAAAGCTTCCCAGAGATCTCAAACATTACATGAATTATGACATGAAAGTGAGACCTACATGTGGATCTTGTTGCTCATTGTGCATCTGTATTTGATGAAGGGTAATGAGCCTGTTTCTCATCCCAGGAGGAAAGCGAATGCAATGCAAACAGCGAAGAGAAGGAAAATTCAGTGAGAGGTAGATTATGCAGCCTCTAAGCTTCTGTTTGCTACTTGACTAAGAACATGCCCCTTTAACTCTTGCTTAATTAATTTTCTCTTAGTTTCAAAAATGTTTCTTCTTCTTTTTATTCTCTTAGTTCTATTTTTGGATTACTTCCTCCTGCAGAAACCTTTAAGGAGTCTGTTAAGTGGCTTGAAGTCAACCAGCAGAGCAGAAAAGGGACCTGTTTAAGTCCTCTCTTTCCTTGGGTGCGCGTACAAGACAGCTCGGAGTCTCTCATCCTGTCCCACTGAGCACAGCAGGAGTCTTTCCTCTTCCATTTCTGTTTCAGTTTTCTTTCAATAATAACTGGAAGCAGGTTAATTAAAACCAAGCCATTTGCACATAATGTTAAGTAATGTAACAATGTCTTGGAATAGCTGTTAATGGAAAGAGTGGAAAGTTGCCAGGGCCCTGAATAGCGCTGATTTTGTCAGGGAGCCAGAGCAGAAGGTACAATGTTGTAATGGCAACCATCAGACAACGCCTGATATTACGCAGTGTAATGTCATGATGGTGTCTGCACAAGGCAAAGTACATTTGTTAAAGATGCAGATAAAGAACTATGATAAATGAATCTTTATACCTTATCTTTGCACAAAAAGATACTTCAGTGGTAACTAAAAAATGAAATAAAACCCAAAAGTGAAGGAATGTCTTTTTTTGCTGTAATCTACGTTATCTACTGTATTTTATAATAAGCAGCAGTGCTAAGCATGTTAATGCATATAAAAATAGGCATGGTTGTGCAAATATTTAAAACTCTTGGCTTTTTGTGTAGTTATGTCTATTCACACATTATGGCAAAAGGTTCAGAGGGACTGTTCATTAAGTGCAGAGCCTTCAAGGTGGTGGTTTCCAGGATCTGCCTAGTTTATTAAGATAACAGTCAAACAGGACAATCAATACAGAGTCATCCTAAGCGCTTGAGAATTCCTTTTTAAAGGAAAGGAAAGCTGGTGTAAACACCCTTCTGGTGCCTCAGTTGAACCCCTTTAAAAGGAGCTCATTATTCTTCATAATGTTACAGTGAAGCTTTCTAGCCTGGAAAAAAACAACATGTTGGCCTGAGTTTCATTAACAAGCCCTGGTGATGCTGCTTAGTAATCAGTCTCCCAGACTGATTTTGTGTTTTATATACTGAAAATCTCATGCTGAGGATAGGAGCCAGCCAATCTGACTGCACTTACTGGGCACCCACATCTTGGGTAGTCACCCTCAGTTTCTTTTACAGACACTACAGTCACACAGGCAGCTCTAGGCAACTCTAGGCATCCGACCTGTATCAAACCTCAGTTTTTCAATGATGATGCGTAGGATGCCTTCTTTCCTTATTTTTGGAGTGAGAGATACCTCAATGGTACTTTGATGAATCTTTATTTTATGGCTTAAGAACTCAAGAGCTCCTAGTAGAGTTACTGCCCTTATAAGTACACTTGCATTTTCCATCTTCACAGTTGGGAGTTTGTCATCACTGGCCGCTTAAATTAACACACTAGCCTATAAGCTGGCATGCCCGTACATTTCTGCCGTCTTTTACGGCAGAATAATAGTAAACTTAATAGTAAACTCTGCTGGGTGGAAAACTAAGAGTTAAGCTATCATAGCCATTAATTTTAAAGTACCAGGGTCAAAACACTAGCTAGCAGTGTGGTTAGCAGCACAGTAATGCCTGCTATTATAAGCAATTGAATTTTCTTAATCTGTGTTACTGTTATATGCAGGACCACAGACTTTCTGCCCCACACAGGCTGCATTTCACCACATTGATTCACATGAGAAGTTCTCATAGATGGAGTGCTGGGGCTCCAAACAGAGAGAGAACCATCATCAGAGCTTCCCTTGCCCTGCTTTGCAGCTGGGATCTATTGAATTGCTTTTAACTAAATTTCATCTTGTAATCTATTTTTTTCATGCATATGACTTCATCTGTTTCACTTGAGAAAGCTAAATAAGATGGCCAAAGGTAAATCCACAAACAGGGGAGGGAGGGTGACCATCCAGAGGGCAGTTCAGATCATAGGAATAAATTGCCCTTTCTGGGGCAGAATGAAGAGCTGAGCAATGAGGGTCTTAATTTAGATACCTTACTTAATGCCTAAAATTAGATGGGGTAATTTCAGGCAATAGTACTTTGGATTCAGAGAACTGGAATGTGTTCTCCTGCAATAATTACAAGACATTTAACAGTTCTCAGGGTGTTTGTTAGTGATTCTTTTCTCGATTCCTGCCTGGAACAGAAACTTCTGGAGTTTTTTGCTGGTATTATGCTGTATTAAATACTGTGCTGGTTGCTTGCTCATGATGTACTCTAAGTTGTTTGATCAAAGTAAATATTGTTCTTTTGCAAACTGTCAGGAGTGATTTAACATAAAGACTCAACTATTTAGACTTTAATCATAAAATTAGGCTCTGAAGAAAAAGTTGTTTAGTGCAGCTGTGTTTAGATTAATTATATGGCCCATATATATTTTCAAATAAAGTTTTGAGGGGCTTTTGATTTAGTATTGCATGATGTTCTGATGAAACAGTTGTACTCTACAATAGAGCACATGCAGAATGAATTAAAAATTGGCTGGCATAGCTCAAAAAGTAGCCATTTTTGGAGAATGACCAGAGAACATGTGTGGGTTTCTCTACAGTTTGGAGGCCTGCAGCTGTTCTGTATTTACATCAACAGTGTATGGATGGTGTAAAGATTTTGGAGAGGTAGTATAGATGGCTTTGTTGCTCAGGCCCATTTGATCAAAGAATGTTTTAATATGGCAAAATACGAAATTAACTGTATAGCAATAAGGAACGCAGCACATCTGTACAGAGTGGGGGTGCACTGGACAGCAGTGCCCCTGGGGACGAGCAGATGTCATCCTGGGGGCACTGGTAACGTGCTGCTAATGCAGCCCTGCAGAGGATGTGCTGGAAGGAGCTACAGGTCTGCCTGGATTTCCTTGGTGTGAAACCAGAGCATGCTGGAGAGAAAGGGAGAAGGGTGAACAGGGGGAAATATAAGGAAAATGTGGCCTTTCTGGGTCTTCCAGAGAGGAAGTCAGCACGCTGACAGAGTTGCAGAGCTGGGATGTGCTCCTGGTCCCAAGATACTGACATTACAGAAGAGCTCAGGAAACTGTGAGTTTGCAGGTTGCTTTGCATGATATTGTAAAACAAGCTAATGGGTATTGAAGGCTATGGAAATAGTTTTATTTCTTTTTAAAATATCAATGACCAGTTACTGGATAGTACCTATTATTCCCACTAAGGTGTTGCATATATTTGTGGCACATGGAGGGGAAGGTAACTGGGAATAGTTAATATGAGTGATTTTGCCCCTTTACTCAGCACTTGTTAGAATACACTTGGAATATTGTGCTCAGTTTGGAGCCACCCAATGCAAAAAAGGTGTTTATAACATAGAGCCTGTCCTGTGTGAGGCCACCAACATGATCAGGGGCCTGGAGCACCTACCCTGTGAGGAAAGGCTGAAGAAGCTGGGCTTGTTTAGCCTGGAGAAGAGATGGCTTTGTGGGGATCCTGCATAATTTTTAATGTGGAAAAATTTGGAAGGGTACAAAAAAATCCAAAACAATGATTTAAAAACTGAAAAGATGTCTTATATTGACATATATGGATCTCCAGTTCCATGGTGCAAAATATGTATTACAAATAGATTCTGCAATGCATACAATTTACTCAATACATGCTCTGACAAACAAATACGTAGGAAGGACTGCACAGGCACATATACACAGAGAGACAGCTTTGATAAATGTTTCCTTAAAATGAAAACCACACGATCCCACATGCTATTAATAGTAATAATGCATTGTATTTTTATAACATCTTTCATTTTCTTGAAATGTATATAGCTAACATGTATAGCTGACAAAGAGTTAATTCTGAGCTCGCTCGTGTCTCTTAGCATGTGTTTTGGCAGCTCAAATATACAAAACTGGACGGTACATCCCATCCGAGCAGCGTGCCTGGGAAGCAGTCAGTGAAAGTCCCGGGGGCTCCGGCAGTTCAGCTTCCAGAGCCCTTGCTCAGACACCGCCGCGCGGCCCAGACTGCTAAAAACGCCGCTGTTTTGCACTGCGTGTTTGTTCTGCAATGCCACACTGGAGACGTAAGCAGCAGCTTCCTGCTAAACACAGCCATCACCAGCACCTCCTCCTGTCCCCTGGCACGCAGCCGCGAGCCACCCAGCAGGGCTCGGAGCCTCTTTCTGCCCCTTCCCACTGCCCCGGTTCGGAGCCACCAGCAGCGTGAGGCAGCCACCAGGCTCTGCTCCAGAGCGATCCCGTGTGCGTAAGCAGCAGCTGGACCTGGTGGCACCGCGCGCTGCTTCGCGCTCAGCGCCGCAGTCCCACCCGCCTCGTCCTTGCCCTCGGGGCAGGGGACGTGGGAACACGTTGTGAGTACGTGGAGGAACAGGCACACACGTGTTACCTCCTCGCCCAGTTCCCCTCTGCAGCTGCCTGAGCAGACAGCCCAGAAATCCTGGCACATGGACCCCTCACGCACAGCACTGGAGCTGCTTTGAAAGCAGAAATGTAGGAACAGGATAGGAATAAATAAAACCTGCCACTGCACTAGGCTGAACTGAGCAGCATGTAAACACTGTGTTATGGGAAATTGCTGAAGGACAGTCAGTTAAGAAGTATTAAGAAAACTACCTTTTAAGTATTTATTCCATTAAAGTGAGCTACCAGCAAAATCCCCTGCCCATTCTTTTGTTGTTTGGATGTGAAAAACAGAAATTCCAGTGCACATGCAGGATGGCATTACAAATAAAGTTTGCTCATGTGGGTGGGGAAATGGCCTTGTTATATGAATGGTGGCCCCTCTAAAATGTTTGATAACTATCAGAAGCTGCAGGGTGCTTAGAGCCTGGGCTAGGTGCCTTTTTTGTTGGGTATATCTGAAAACAAATGCATTCTGTTAGCCTTATTCAGTAATTCTCAGATTATCTTTGGATAAATAGGAGTCATGTGAGCGCTTCATGCTGACATGCACAAAATCCATGCTATCCTTGGAGGACCTGTTTAACAAGAGGAACAGATCTGCAGGGGACAGTGCCAGCCACGCCAACAACAGCAGGACACATGCTGGCATATTCAGGACTTTGACTGAACATTAATTGCAAACACTTGGTTTTGTTTGTTATAATCGAGTGCTCGCAAAACTGTTACAGTCATAATTAGATTACAGTGTCTTTGGCCTGAAGTTCCTAAGTACTTGGACTGTGACGAACCCTGCACCATTTGGAGGCTGCAGAAACAATGAATTTAGCTTGTGACATAGCTAAGATTACACCTCAGCTAACTTCTGTGCTCTCTTCTATCTGGTTTCTCTCAATCTTTACACTGTTTGTATTTTCATTGAAGTGCAGATATGATGGTTTCTCTTTCCAGGGATGATCACTATGGGTGGAAGTGGCCTATACAAACCAATGGGTGCAGTGTTTTTTCAGACAAGGTTGTGTGTGCCATAAACAGGGCATCACTTTTGCAAAGGTCTTTTGCACAGACTCCAACTCCTAGATTAAAGGTCTAAAGTATTATATTAAACCATGCCAGAGTTCTCAGGCACCAGTGCTCAGTCATTTACAGTGTTAAATTATCTCTGCCATGTTTTCAGTCAGTGCCAACCTTGCAAACGATTCCTGGCTATGGTCTGGGAGTGGGAACAGACTCCCATTCTGCAGGTGCCTATGCTGCTGTGAGAGTGCTCAAGGTTTTCTGGGGTCATCCCCTGTTTGAGTAAAGCCTGCTCTGGAACACTGCCAATCTGCTTCTGCTTTGGAGAGGGGAATCCTCTTTGTCTAAATATTTTCCAGCTGAATGTAAAGTAAATTATACTCTAATCTTTGTTTTTTTTTTAATTTTCATCCACTGATTTTGCTTATATGTCTGTGTAATTGCTAGTGCTTTTATTAAGGGTTATCTTGTGTCTTACCTTATCAACCTTATATATAATTTGTCCATTTTGTAAATAAATGAGAGCTTGGACAAAAGCATTTCTAAAAAACTTGGAAACCAGTAAAACAAATTCATGTCCTGCCTACCGAGCCACGCTGGCAGTGATACAGAGTGCTATGGAGCCTCCTTACCCCGCTTACAACCAGTATTCTAACAAATGGAGAGGGTTGTAATCCCTCCCAGATCTTGCCACCTTTTACACTGAACTTCTTTTGAGCAAATGAACAAGTTGTGCACACCCTGGCAAAGGTCCTGGTCTACATCCCCTTAGCCCGAAATCTAGAGGGTTCAGATACAGATCTGGTGCACAGAGAACCTCCATTTTCTAGCAAACAGGAGCTCCATTCCTCTAAGAAGCTGTAGTAGGTCAGACAGAAGGTCCTTACCAATCCTCAAGATGGAACTTATTTCCCTTTTTTAAAATAAATTTATTTATATATGAGTGAATTTCCCTGAATTCCATTTGATGGTTAAGAAACATAATACATCGGTTACACAGTGTGGTACAGAAAAAGAATTGCTTTTCTTAAATGTTTACCATGAAAAACCTTGGGACTCATCAAAAACCTTCTGGATATGATGTGATGCTTGGAGATGGCTTTATGGTTTATTTTTCGAGTCTGATGGCTAATAATTAACAACAAAAACAGAAACAATAGTAACAATTCAGGGTCTGTTCAAAACTCTAAGATATACTTCTGATGAGTTATATACAACTTATGTACAACCATGTGATGACTTATGAATTTCCAAAATTTTGGCTAAATATACTCAGATTTCTATAGACATGTTCATTACATTACACACCACTGTTCCTCTAAGCATCTGAGCCTAATCACAAATGCAGGACCCTTTGCTATGAGGAAGACTTCAAAGAAGTAACTGTTAATTTGACCCAAAGTGTTCATGGGTAACACACTTGCAGAGAAAAAAAAAAAAAAAAAAAAAGGAATTAAAAGGAGAATAAAGGTGTAAATGGAAAAGGAGCAGCCTCTCTAACAGATGCACCATTCTGTCTTCCTAAAAGGAAACATGCCTTGTCTTGTGCAGACTACCGTACGTTTAGTCCATCTGTCATGATTCACGCAAATCTGATTAATGCTTATTTCTAATTAATCCCAAATGAATTTAATCATCTGATCAAAAATGCTCAGAGTAACTAACTGTTGATTAATTTACATTTTCATAGAATAAAAGTTAAAACTACATTAGATCTATGCTTTATCATCCCTGAACACATTATTTAGCCTTTTTCACAGTTTCACATGATGTTTTGCACTCACCTGGCTGCTGTAATGTGTTGAAGCTTTTATTTTTTGGAGGATTTCTACAAGGAAAGGGAATGTAGTATTAACATAGAAAACAAGAATGATGATGATGTGTTAGACCAAAGGATCTTGTCTTTAGCAGTGGCCAGCAGTAGATATCAGGCTAAGGCCTGATGTGATGCTTCCCCAGAACACTCTTTCATTCCACACTAGTTTCTGGTTAAGAATATTTTATGACCCTAAAAGGATTCTACAAAATCTCTCATAAAGAGTTGTTGTCGTTCGTTTCGTCCATTTGTGTATTTGGGGGCCATAATAAAACTGGAATTTCTAAATCACAGGAATTGTGATCCGGGTGACCGGAGAACATATTGTTGGTGGTCAGCCGGGGCAGCAGGTTTCACAACCAGCCCCCTCCCGCTGGGGGGCAGCAAGCTCCGCAACGGCCACTCTTTTCCATTTTTCGTTGGAAATAATAACAACTATGGGTTAAATGATTGCCTGCTGTGAGGTTTGCCATTAATGAGGAAGTGTTTCTTGTGACTGTCTAGTCCCAGGGATGGCTTTTCACGCTGAAAAAAAAAAAAAAAAAAGAAAGAAAAATTAAAGCATAATTCAATTAAATCAATGAAACATGAAAAATAAAAGAAATTGAAGCGGTCAACACATTTTTAGAGGAACTGGAGTATTTCATTTATATTTGCTCTTATAATTGTATGGCTGTATGTTTGTATTTTTTATGATTCTAAGGAAGAAATGTAAACATCAGATTTTTTCGGCTATTGCATATGATGTGCTATTTTACATTGTGAAATATTCTGAACTTTGGGGATCACTACCTGGAGATATACATATACATGTAAATCTTGGCTGTTCTGCAGTTTTACTACATTTTAAGCTCATCCCAAGTTCAACTAAAATAATCCAAAACTTGTAATCATTTTGAATAAGGGTGGGCCGAAAGTTAACCTGGAACAATACAATTTTCAAAATCACACTGGCAAAATTGAAGTCGGGAAAATGTGTGTGAAATTCGGTCATTACAACTGCTAACATTTTTTCCGATCTAAATACAAAATGTTGTCCAAAAGCCAAGGATCCGATGTAGCTCATATAGAAAGAAAATATCTTATCGAATAAGAAGGGGCCCAACCTGCAAAGTTCAGAGCAGTCTGTCTCTGGATCCAAGTTTTACAAACATTCTGGGATATCAGAATTTTGATCCCAGACTTTTGATTCAGTCACGTTTCCTTTCGTATGTCTCAAAACTTAGACTTTCATTCCATTTAGTCACACTTGGTATTTAAATACATTTACTTACAGGATTTCTTTAAGGATTTTAAGTGGATTTGACATTAACAAGCGCTTTGGAGAAGGTTGATTATACACCGATCATGATGAAAACTGAAGCAATACCCAGGGAAGAACAGAATGCTCAGAAACGCCAGTCTTAAGACTCCTGCAGATTGTCATTATCCTCCGCAACCCTTACTGTTTTCCGAATGTAAAGAGGTATCAGTCTTCTTATTTTAGGGGTAAAAACACTAGGTTTTTAAAAAGACAATAATTTTATTGTCTCATTACATCTTTTTCCTAATTTTCAGACATACGAAGCAACTTCAATTCAAGCTGAATTCAAAAGAACAGACCAAGCCCAAACAGACCCAGCGAGCTGCCATTAAAATCACTGCACTCCAAAGAAATCAGCTTGCCTTGGTGTAGAACTTGGCCTTCGAAAATTGGACGGTTGGATTAAGAGATTTTCAACGCAGCCAAATTAGCAGTACACAATATTGAGAAAACTGACTGCAACCTAAGGTTGGAGTACATAGTGACATGAGTCAAAAGCTAATGAAGAGACAGGGTCAGAAAGTAGAAAGAAATTGTTATTTTTATTAAGCAGAGGTGAAAAACAGATTTCACAGTAAGTCCACAGTAAGTTGTTCATATTAATTATAAAGGAGCCAACAATCCAGCAGTAGCATTTGCAAATGAGTTATTTTTATCAGTCAGCATGAGAGAAGACTTTAAAGAAGAAGCCTTCCTCTCTACTAAGGGAGTGGTATTAAAATGGCAAGTACTATGGTTAATGACATACTGGAAGGAAAAAGTATTTTATAAACACATTGGAGGATTGTAAATTAACTGTATCATCTCGTAATACGGACCTGGGCATTACCATGAAGAGCATGGTAAGAGCTCTACTCAGTATGCAATATGATACAAAAAGGATGAGATGTTGGGAAACATGGAACAGAATGAAAAATAGGTCTGTAGAAAGGAGGCTAACGCATAATTCCATGCCATGGCCTTTTCTGGAATATTGCCTTGAGACCAGCTCAGTCTGAAAAGGGATATCCTGCAATTACAGAAGGCTAGAGAAGGGTTGTATTTAAAAAATGAATAAATAAATAAGGGAATGCAGTTTAGAGGCTGTTCCACAGCAGGGTGTCAGTGCACTGTGTATGCCACCCACACACACCAAAGGCCTCGCAGCCGTCTCTGCCTGGGTGCCCAGGAGCGGAGACACGAGCTATGTCCAGTGTCCGTGTGCCGCAGAGCGTGTCAGGGCCGAGCGCACCTCAACGCCCGCTTTCGCTGACACTGCACGTGGTTACGGGCATCGCGCGGATGAAGTTTGTTTCATTTTTGAAACCAAAACTGAGCCCGAAGGAGCCGTCCTGCGTGCAGGACCGACGGCAACGGCTGCCGAGCGAAACCTACGGCCTTGCTAGAAACAGTGGCCGAACGGGGCTCCGCGGCGCCGCCGGGGCCCTTCCCTCCCCGCTGCCCGGCCTCGCCGCCAGGCGGCGCGGAGAGCCGCTGTCACCAGCCCCGAGGCCCGGACCCGAGCGGCGACAACCGCCGGGCGCCGCCGCCCTGCCCGCCCCGTTATGTCAGCTCAACCCGCCGCGCTTTACATATCCCCTCCCAGAGGCCGCCCCGCCGGGCGCCGTCCCGGGCTGTCAGCGCGGCGCCCGCCCGCGCGCACTCCCCTCGCGCCGCGCTCGCAAGCGCCGCTGCTGCCGCCGTGACCGTTAGCGCGCGGCCGTTACCGCGGCTCGCCGCGGAGCTTCGCCTGTGTTTATTATTATTATTTTTAATTCCGCCTAGGAAAGAGCTATTAAGCCTAAATCCAAAGATCTAGACCAAACTGCATGGTTTATATCCTCATATATACAAGCATAAATATTATATTGTGTTCTGTAACTGCAGAGCGCTCACCATGAGGAACCAGCGCGTCGCGGCGTGCGGAGGGCACGCTCTGTGCGCGGGCTGCAGCGCGGCCGCGGGCTCGGTGCGCGGCAGGGAGGCGGAGGCGGCCGCGGCCGCGGCCGGGCGGACGAGCCCCGGTGCCCGGCGGCAGGAGCAGGGTGCCCGGGCGCGCTGCGCTGGCCCCGCTGGCAGCGGGCTCGGTGCCGAGGAGGGATGCTGCGCAGGTAGGTCTTTCTGCCTGGATCTCTCTGTTGCGTGCGATTCAGGGCTCCTGTGCCCCCTGAGAAAGGTTTTGGGGACATGGGATAGAGATAAGCACGAACAGGGTGTCTGCTTGGTGAAACGGTGGTATTGACAGGAGGCAGAGCTTGGCTGTCAGTATGTTTTTTTGTCATAAATTCTTAGCATAATCCATCGTGCATCCACGCTTTGTATTTTGTATTAATAAAAAGACCCAGCAGCGAGCATACAGCTTGGGCTTCCTCTGTGCAGCCCCCCAAAGGGGCCTGTGCCTCTTTCCAGGGCTGGGTTTTGAATTTCCGATTCTGCGACTTTTCGGCAGAACTGACCTGCCAGTGAGTGCAAGTTGCTTTCATTACTGGTGTGCTGGTAATGGTCCCAGCTCGGAAAGGAGGACGGGGGCCAGGGCGCTGCTCAAAGTGATGCCTCCAAGTAAAGGTGGGCAGGAAAACCTTTCCTCCCCTCGTCATGAGAAGGAGCAGGAGCTGAGTTTGATTCATAACCAATTTTTAAAGAGGATGGATAAAGGAAGAGGCACTAAATTATTAATTAATTGCGTTTTGCGGGGGATGTCGCGAGGCGCTTTTTATCGGGTACATTGACAAACAAGCCCAGAGCAGCAGGACGAAGCGTGCCCTGTCCAGGTGCAATCCTACTGCTGCCATGGCGGGCAAACCGTTTAGTCTGTGCTTCATTTCGGGCACTCGCAGTCCCATTTACGTCTACATATAAACTTTAAGCATGTGTGTGCTTTGCTAGATCCCGGCTTTATTACCTGTTCAGTTCAATTTCTGCACAAACCAAGTGAATGTTATTTCTACCCTACTGTGTCAGGATTTGTGAAATTTAATATTTGTGTTGTGCCCTGAAAAATAAAAAGTCGTGTACTATATGCTCACGAACTTTACAGCCCTTGAATTGAATATTTTACAGCTTTCTGGGCTAGGTTGAAAATGCTGAGCACACGGATGTTGGAAATTTGAGTGGTTAAAGAAAATTTCTGGTTACAACTTTGGTCCAATCCCAGTGGCCGGGTGACACTGTTAACTTCTGGTGTTGCAACTCTGCTAGAATTACAGTGCAGCAAGGAGGCTCCCAAAAATACTCCCTTCCCTCAGATGTTTGAAAGCAAGCCAGTTCTTCTTATAAATTATGCTAAAGTATTTCTGGGACAGGGTGTTGTAGTTTTAATGCCTGTTTACGTTTTTCCTCATATAAAGATGTGCTCTATAGAAATGAATGGGTATGACATAGGCTGTATTTATAAACATTTTTGTGGAATTCTAGCTGAGTTTACATGGCTGAAGAGAGACAAGAGGTATTTTATTTTTAAAATTGATTGTGCAGCATGATATAGAACCATGGCAGATGCAAGGAGTAATATATAGAGATGTTCAGATAAAGGAACCATTTCCACATGAATCCAGAAACGTGTATTTAAACTCTGTAGCCCTGAGAAGAGGGCGAATGGGGCTTAAAAAGTTAGGGCTTTATTCTACATAGCTTTGCTGGGTTGAAAAATTCTTGCTCTCATGGTAGGTCTCACTGGTGACAGTGATCTTGTTTATGTGGGTTGTGAACTAGCTGTATGGCTAGAAAGGTGCAGGATTGAAGGTTTAATAGTACAGTCAAACTGCTCTTAGAGAAATTCTTCCAGAATATTTATTTTGCAATAGTCAGTTACGTGATTTTTCCTTTCCTTTGCTTCGGTATGATAAAACAAAAAACTGTTTTGCTTCTTTATGAGAAGCCCTGAATCATGGATGATACGGGAAAGCATGAGTGGGATTATTTATCAGTTCCCCAAACAGTATTTATAAGATGCTATCTTAAGCCAAGCTAAACAATATATGCTTTGTAGTATCTACAGGAATCTCCCTCTTCATTTGCCACTGAAGTACAGTCACTTCTGCAGCCAACACAGATACACAGCCAAATGTCTGTCGTATACATTACATTCTCTAGAAATAAAATTCAGAGCAATCTAGTATTACAATAACTAAAGATTTACCAAAAATTGTATCTTAATATATTCAGTGTACTTGATTTAGATAAGCTAAAACTATTTCTTTTGATAAAACACTTGAGCATGATTTTAAACTGATCATTTGGAACATTTTTTGTTGAATAATTTTGCAAAATTAGGATTCATGAGAACTAGTTGCAGTTTTGTTGGTTCATCGATTCTTTTCAATACAACAAGATTCTAAAGGGGAAAAAAAGTCTATTACTTTACAAATTTGGAAGTATTCAAGTATTCCTAAGATGCTAAATTTGAAAACCTGTCCCCAGTATAGAAATGTGTGTTCAAGTGTGAAATGTTACTGGGAGATGGCCACCTGTGCCTCTCACTATCAAAAACTCTTCTGCTGAGCAGTGGAATCAGATAGACTTTTATTTGGCTTACGACCTTGTGGGTTTTTTTTCTATTTTACCCCATTTTGTTACGAATGAAAGGGCATGTATGGATTTGAATGTGTGTGAATTAATTAATCTTGTCTCACTAAATCTTAGCAAAAAAATTAACATACATTTGATTTGAAATTCCTACTGCTCTAGTATTAAAATAAGTATTACCTGGGGAGGGAAATTATGTTAATTTTTAAAAGAACTCTTAATTTTTAAAGGAGTTGTTTTGAAAAATACTGAATATATTTCACAAACAGAAACCAAAAGCATGAAGGAGAGTAAATAGGAGTCTAATTGTAGGTTTCCAGGTCCATATTTAGACTCCTAAATAGGTGACCTGGTTTTTCAAAGGTGGTGGGAAACCAGCCGTGTGTGCGAACCCCCTGGGATTTGCAACTGCTCAGCGCTTCTGGAAATGGGCCTATTATTGAGGACCAGTGATGTTTCTGAACATCTTTTTTTTTTTCTAAAAGTCTTAAAGTTGGAATATTATATATTTGCGTGCATAAAGAACTGTTCGAGGACACCCCTGTTTTGCCTTGTGTCATCTTTGTTGTTTAAGTACTGGCGCAGGAAAGCCTGTATTATATAGCAAGGTCACTGAGATCTTGGGTGGCAGCCTTATTGCCCTCTCACTTGGCTGTGAGCTGACTCGATTTTATATTGCAAAGTGCAGTGAGAGTATATGAAACAGGCACCACAATTCGTCTGTGGGCTTAGCAAATCCTATTTGTACCTAGAAGGTTTTATTGTTTTTCTTCTCCTTTTTAGATGAAAACTCTCTGGAAATACAGACCAGTACCTTTTTTGTATTAAAAACCAGGAACAATATTTAAACATGAATTTATTTTAGTATTTTTTAGTTTTTTTTCCAACATATTCAAACTTTTAAGAATATCTGTAAAAAACACATACTCATAAATGGCAGAGGCAAAACTTAGTTTTGTCTCTTACAATTTGAGTAACATAGAATTATCCCTATTATCTCTATTATGTAGCAGCTGAAATCACAGTAAACCTTTTCCTCTCAAATCTTGCCAAATTAGATATTTCAGTCTAGCTAATTTGTATGTGAAATACTACAAAATAATTACTTCAACTTAATATTCATGTTTTTGTTGCTAGAAAACAAATTACATTTAGCTTTGCTACTGAACAGCCTTTAAGACGAGAAGAGTTCATGACTCCTGACTGTTAAGCTCCTGTTTTTTGACAAAGATACATATACACTTACGTAAATTCCAAAGCTCTTTTCACAGTCAGATGGGCAAGTACAAAAATAGCAGGAATTATGAGACACTTCTGTGATGTAAAAGTATAGAGGCTGCAGCATATTTTATGTACTATGCGAGACACTTCATTTCATACTGTTTTCTGCTAAAAGAAGCATCTGTTGTTTGATGCAAGCAGCAGAAATCAAATAATTATTTTTGGATTAGCTTTTATTATTACTATTATTTGTAATTTTTCTTAGCTAAGTGTTTAAAAGAAATCTGAAGTTCTCAAGTACAGCCAAAACGGACAGATAGAGAACAGCAATGTCATGTGCAGTCTCCATGCAAGTACATGTTCTTACAATTTAACTTTATTTGGTCTAAGTTCTGTGACTACAGCGGAAATTCAGTTGGGAACCAGTGGTGCAAGCATTTTTTTACATCCACACAGGCCTGTTTCTGCTTTTACTTTTGAAAATTATAGTAATAGCAAAGTTACTGAAAATCATGTTAACAGTATATCAGAGCAGAGAAACTTGCGAATACTAAGCCATATCCTGATTTCTTGATGGACTAAGATTATAATCTGATTCTAACCTTTCATTTAGTAGCTTTTTGTATCGTATAATGTTTATTATGGTTTCATGAGAAAAAGCTGGACATAGTTAAATGTTTTTGCAGTCAGATACTGCTACTGACATTACTTGGAGATCATAGGATTTTCGTGAATCTTATACTATTTGAGAAGATCAAACTTTGGTCAACAAATTTATTTTCATTTCTTTACTTCTTAAAGTAAAAACTGTAGTTTCTGTTTTGCAATAACTTTTTTACTAAGAGGTGCGAGTGGGATTGTCTTCCCTCCCCTCCCCAAAACATTACTGAATACAGAAAGACGTAGAAGCTATTATTTTCACTGAAGGAATTAGGAAAGAGATTATTTTTCCTGACTTAACTTTTGTCATCAGAGTTAAATCTCTGATGGAATTTACAAATTACTGTTTTGTTCGGGCTTTGTGGGGAGGTCTGAATTCCGTAGCTGAGTCAACCCGCGGATCTGATTGCAGGAGTGGTACTTAGTTTTGAAGAGCTACACGAGTAACATCCACGGTTCTGGGAACAGTAAGAACTCAGGAAAAGCCCAGCAGATTGACATTAGGCATTTACAGATTCCTTGTGTGAAAGAGGAAGAAATGCTACCGACCCAAAAGTCTGTGTCCATCTGACTGGTCCATGGCTCGATGGGCAAATGGAACGAACCAACCTTTTGCCAGCAGGGTGGAGAAACCTTTGAAATACAGCTTTTCATCTGGCCTTCAGTTACAATATATTTTAAAGCAGAAAACCTGAACATAATGTAAGGTGTAGACATCTTCCATAACGTTTAGGTTAATTTACTGGAAAATAGTAGATTATTTTACTGGACAAGTTGTTACAGCTTTGGATACCCCCTGAACAACAGCAGACACTGAGCACTTACTAAAAAAGGCCTGGTGCTACTCCATACTATATCTGACACTGCTGAAAGCTAAATCTTTGAATAGCTACTCAATTTTGTAATTGCCTAGGGAATCATTAGCCAGTGGAATTAATTTTAATGGAACTAATTTGAATGAGAAAGTCAATCTCGGTGCCTTCTCTGTGTAATGGTATCCGTTACCAAGACTGAAAAAGGAAAATGATTCACATGCAAGAGCAATTGTAGCTGTCAGGCTCTGCCTTTATTTAAGCATCTTAATATATATATAAAATCGGAGTGATTTTTAGATATGATGGGCACTCACAGGTTCTCTGAAGTCAGCCATCCTGACTGATGTAAACCCTTCTATTTTTGTTACGGAGTCCTAACTTTATATCCAAAAAATGTGAAAGCGCTTGCTATAAATATAAATTAAAATGCTTTCAAACTTCTGGTAGGCACGCATGTTTAGTGATAGTGAAGATGCCACCGATTTATTTTGAGTCAGAAAAACATAAAAATTAGTCATTAAAAAGTCAGAAATAAAAGATTTGTATTGGGATCTGCAAATTTCTGTCTTATCCTTGGTTTTAAAGGGTTGGGAGGATTCCCACTGTTTTGGGATGACTACAGATGTAGCACTTAGAGCCACTTTTGATGATTAGGTTTGGACTTGTGTTCTAGGATGAGTGACCTTTACCTGTTCTCTGGGCAAGGCAGATTAATAGAATTAGGAACAACCCTAACAGTGTCATAAACTTCAGTATATTTTCAGGATGTATTTTGCAAGCTTCCTACAGCTTCAGGAAGACAAACACAACAGTAATAGAAGTGAAGACTGCAATGTCTCAAAAAAGGACCCACTTCAAGTGGCTGGTTTTGTGGAGCGCACATAAAGCTGGCGAAAGTGTTTTTTTACCTGATTCCCATTTCCCTGTAGGTCATGCTGCCCAGCGCTTCCCAGACAGTTACTTTTTGCTAAAGTGCATTTCTGCATTTTCTTTTAGATGGACTTTTAGAAGCACAGGCTGCACGTGGGAATAATAACTAATATCACAGAATCACGGCATGGTTAAGGTTGGAAGGGACCTCTAGAGATCATCTAGTCCAACCCCCCTGCTCCAGCTGCGTGACCTAGAGCACAGGGCAGCGTACAAGCGGGTTTTGAAGATCCCCAGAGAAGGAGACTCCACAACCTCTCTGGGCAGCCTGTTCCAGGGCTCTGTCACCCTCACAGTAGTTCTTCCCTATGTGGAGATTAAACTTCCCATGTGTCAACTTACACTCATTACCCCTCGTCCTGTCACCGGCCACCACCGAGAAGAGCCTGGTCCCATCCTACCTACAATCACACCTCAGGTGCTTTAACATGTTAATCAAGTATCCTTTCAGCCTTCTCTTCTCCAGACTGAACAGGCCCAGCTCACTTAGTCTTTCCTCATTTGGTAGATGCTCCAGTCCTTTAATCATCTCTGTGGCTCTCCGCTGCACCCTCTCTAGAAGATCAATGTCCCTCTTGTACTGGGGAGCCCAAAACAGCACCCAATACTCCAGGTGCGGCCTCACCAGAGGAGAGGGGGAGGATCCCCTCCCTTGACCTGATGGCAACCTCCTCCTGATGCAGCCAGGATCCCACTGGCCTTCTTGGCCACGAGGGCACATTGCTCACTAACTTGTTGTTAACCAGGGCTCCCAAATTCCTCTCTATGGAGCTGCTTTCCAGCAGGTCAGCCCCTAATCTGAACTGGTGCCTGGGGTTATTCCTCCCCAGGTGCAGGACCCCGCAGTTGTCCTTGTTGAACCTCATAGGGTTCCTCTCCGCCCAACTTTCCATCCTGTCTAGGTTTCTCTGAATGGCAGCATAGCCCTCTGGAGTGTCGGCCATTCCTCCCAGTTTGGTGTCATCTGCAAACTTGCTGATCTGTGCCCTCGTCCAAGTCACTGATGAACAAGTTGAAGAGCACCGGGCCCAGTACTGACCCCTGCAGGACACCACTGGCCACAGGCCTCCGACCAGACTCGGCCCCATTTATCACCACCCTCTGGGCTCTGCCATGCAGCCAGTCCTCAATCCACCTCACTGTCCACTCATGCAGTCCACACTTCCTAAGCTTTCCTATGAGGATGTTATGGGAGACTGTGTCGAAAGCTTTGCTGAAGTCAAGGTAGACAACATCCATGGCTCTCCCATCATCCATCCAGCTGGTCACCTCATCGTAGAAGGCTATCAGGTTCGTTAGACATGACTTCCCCTTGGTGAATCCATGCTGACTACTTCTGATCCCCTTATTTTCCTTGACATACCTAGAGATGGTCTCTAGGATGAGCTGCTCCATCACCTTTCCAGAGATGGAGGTGGGGCTGACTGGCCTGTAGTTTCTTGGTTCCTCCCTCTTGCCTTTTTTTGAGGACTGGAGTGACCTTGGTTTCTTCCAGTCCTCAGGCACCTCCCCCACTCTCCATAACCTCTCAAAGATGATGGAGAGCAGTTGAGCAATGACTCCTGCCAGTTCCCTCAGCACTCTTGGGTGCATCCCATCCAGGCCCATCGATTAAGGGGTGTCCAGCTTGCCTAATTAATCCATAACCCAGTCCTCCTATAATCTCCCTGTGAGCTGCGCAGGGGGCTGTGCAGGGAGGTGCAGCCCAGTGGAGTGGGGACAGCGGCTCCTGAGCAGAGCAGGCGCCAGGCCTGGGCCCCGTGGCATGGGTAGACCTCCTGCCTGCCTTATGCCTCATGGCTGTATGGGAAAGAGCCATGTGGGACAAGCAAATTTCTAGTGTGTAAGAAACTGGGAAATTTCATATTTCTGAAGCATTTCTTGTGGTTCTTGCAGGCAAGGGCTCATTTTGAGCTCTGCCTGCAGTAAAGGGGAGGCCTGGTTGCTCTGGGGGCTCTACAGCAAGGAGGAGCGAGGCCAAGCGGTGCTGACGCCTCCCAGGCAGACAGACAGGTCCCGCTCTGGGCTCTTGGCCTAGTCTGGTGGATTATTCCAGTCCCAGCAGCCAGGGGAAGCCCACTTGGCTTGGTTTTGTGGCAACTTTTCCAGCAACCTCTTTCATCCAGAAGTACTGAGCTGCTGAGGACTGGAGCGGCCTGGTCCTAGCCGGGCGCTAGGCAGCCCGGACCTGCCTGTGCACCCTCTGGCAATGAGGACGAAGGGCGGCCCCAGCCCACCCTGCTCCCGTCTCGTCCCATTCCGTCCCTCCTTTGGCTGCTCCCTTTTCCCCGCGACAGCGTCAGGAGCAGCCTGGCTGCCACCCACCCTGGCAGCAACAGCCTTCAGGCGGAAAAACGACGAGAAAAATGCACAATCGCTCGCCAGCGTTACAGCCAGCGCGACTGTGTTAATTCCCTGGTGCAGTTGCGTTATAGCCGCAGCTAATTCAGCATTGTTTTGTTTCCCTGGGGATCAGCTGCAGATATTTTGTATTTAAATATCAGAGAGGTTTAAAATAAAATTAGAAATTAATGTGTGGGATGCGTGGATACTTTAAACAAATATATTTTGAAAACTTTGTTGTGAACAGGTCTGCTTGAGAAGTGAAGACCTTAACAGGTCAATTGCAGGAAATGTTTTTCAGGAATTAGAAAAAGGTTTTCCTGCCTTGGGTAGAAGCAGTACAATCTCCCAAAATGTCAAGGGTAACTGTGGCAGCATCAGCAACTTCTGGCAAAGTAACACTGAAGGCAAGAAAATTTTTGTTTTGTCTAAAAAGGAGGTAATGGGACATAACCTTTAAATTTACTGCATTATCAAAATATGCCTCACATGTTTCATTTGGAAATCAACCAATTATGATTTTTGCTTTAGTAACTCCTGGGTTTTAAACTACTGTCGGAATTATTGTATTGTTTAGATTGTAGTGAACTTCCCTAATCTGTAAAAGTCCCCACAGCCTTTTAGCCCCAGCAAAAGTTAGCGCAGGGTTAGAAAGCCATTTCCTTTCTCAAAGCATTCAGTCTTTGCTAATTCTCTGCTGTACAGTTGCAAATGTACCCTTAAAAATACTGCGGCTTCTGAGAAACGCTGTGAAAAATGCGAATGTTTCAGTATTTATGCTTTACGTTTTTTTTTCTTCATTCAATAGGAATGCAAATCTCTCCCTCCTTTTCATAGAAAAAAAAAGCCTATTATATTCAATAAATCATATTTCAGTGAAATTCTATTGTTTATGTGTGCCACTCCCCTCTAGTGAATAAAAGAGGAATTGCTCCATCTCATGCCATGCCGTGAACTCCCAGCTGGCTGTGGACAACCAGATTATGGACATTTTCTTTAACTTTCCCTGACAAGGAAATATCTTTTTTTTTTTTTTTGAGTTAAACAGTGTGAGCTTTTCCCCCCTGCTGTGCTTATTAAGGACAAAATAATGCTTCAGGACGATCAGATCTGGCAATCAAATCTTCACTATGAAGTATACCAAGTTTGCTATACTCACTCCTTTCACACATAATGCCCATATAAAATTGGAATTTAAACATGAAGTAAAAAAATCTGTAAGCCTTTGAATAATGCGTTTATTCAGTAATTTTAACCTTTCTATGATTCTATGATTCCACAAGAACCTTTAAGTTGTTGGCTTAGTTGTAGTTAAGTGTGCAAGCCAAGATATAAATCCATGTATTTTCACACATTCTTGTTGAACAGGAGAATGAATATTCTAATATGATTTACAGGAAAAAAAGGATAGGTACATGATACATGTTCTGAGATGTAGCAACTGAGCACATGCCAGGTGTGAGATTTCCGTGGCCAAAGACCACATATAGCAGTCACTCTAGTCTCTCCTTGTCCTCCTTGGAGAGAAATATGGGCATTATCTGTTGATGTACACATCTCAGCCAGGCCCAATAGCTCATGCTCAAAACCTGCTTGTTTCTATTGTCTGCGAGGTCCCATGTTCTTAAAGGATGGCACAGGAACATAATAAAGCTCTAGTTTTATACATGCTACACAAGTTTATTAGAGGGAGCCATAAATTGATTTTAAACTAGAAAAGCATGAATTATGAAGAGTGGGGATTAGGAAAGGAAGAGGAGGCAGAGGTTTCCACCAATGACCATACTGAGTCACAGTGTGCAGTGTCTCATCCAAGTCATTCCTAGTATCTGTATTATGAATCTGACAAAAAGAGCATGCCATAAAGGTAAGGAAAAAGCCAAACAACAGATGTACATATCTTTAAAACCGTCTGGTACAATGACATTTTAGTTGAGTCACTGCATACTCACTGTGACCTAGGTACTGTCCTTTGCCCCGGTATCTTACTTGTTTCTCAAGCTGGTGACTGAATGACTACAGGTTTGTGTCATCCCGGGAGTCTATACGCTAATAACAGGATGCTTACATGTAGATATATTAGATAGATTGTCTAATCTAAACTAATCTAGATCGAATTAGATTAGATTTCTTGCTTGAAAGATATTTATTTTCTGGTTCTCTTTTACAAGCACATAGAACACATTCAGATTATAATTATTGATAAATATTGATAAATTATTATAATACATCTAAATTTTTCACTCTGATGCAAGCAGGTAGGAGATAACAAGGTTTTAAGTAACAGCCAGCATGAATTTGTGAGGAGCAAATCATGTCAATTATTTTATGTTCTTACTAGGGTAAGGAGGTGGGTTAGGCACTGTTATTTCTGATCTAGTCTATCACTATAGATTTTGCAGAAATGGTCTTGCATGCATTGAGTCAGCAATGCCATGCTGTTAGAGCAGAAAGGAGCATAAGAGAGGGGGAATAGGCAGTAATTATCATGTATAAGGCAAGTAACAATCCTTCCACTTTACCTGGCCCTGGAAAGGCTTTAGTTGGATCTCGTGTTCCACCTTAGTTGACATAGTTCATATGTGACATGGAACTTTCTGGAGGGGTTCCAGAGAGGACAAGGGCACTCTGATATTTGGAAGATATGTCTGTGAGGAAAGAGAGAAATAATTCTTTAGTTTCAGGGAGAAAAAAAGATATGGTGAGACTTTAAGTCTCTGAATATGTAGAGTGATTCAAAAAAGACAGGAACACATTATTTCCTAGTCCCCTGAGAATATGCTTATATGCAGAGAGGGGCATCAGGATTGACATAGTTTCCTATTTCTGGTGTGTTCTGACATGAAATGTTTTTCTTGTCTGGGGAGTGTAAATGGTACATTGACTAGGAAGGTTGTGGAGTCTCCTCTGTGACAAGGTTTTAAAACACATTAGACCTTAGGCAAACACCTGTGAGGTGGCACAGGTACAGCTGATATGTGTGTGAAAGAGGATGGAGGATCTGAGGATCAACTCTGTTCCATCATTTAAAAAATAAGTATTGCTATATGACTAACAAACAAACAAAAAGGATAGGAATGTGGAAGAGAGAAAAGTTGCTTGCTAAAGAATGAAGTCTGGCACAACACAGGCAAGAGCCTTTGCAAAACCTGTACACACTGGTAGTTGAAACTGAGTCACTTTGGATGCAGTTCCAGTACTCTGGAACCTGTAATGGGAACAAGGATCTAAATTTGCATGCATCAAAATTAAAGGCTGCATTCTTGCTAGCTTCTTAGAGTGTAAGAGGTGGTTTCATATCCGAGATGAGGGGAAGAGAAAGTGTAATTTGCTAGTGTACTGCTTAATGAGGTCTGAAAATAAAAATGTTCTTCTTACTATTATTTAGTCCCCTAAAGCATATCTGATATTCTTATAAAATTCTTGTAAAAACCATAAAATTGAATGCGTTATTTGTAAAGGCTAAAAGCACTAGATGAAAAAAAAAAAAAGAAATACGAGACAATCCTCAGGCCTCTAGTTAGGCAAAACTCACACTAGGAATATGGGCCCTAACCTTTTATTATTATTTATAGAGAATGCTATACACTATTGCAGCTCCTTAACTTCTTTAAACTATAGCAAGGGGGTAAAGTCTTGATTTTGTTTGCAGAGCGCGTTGTGAACTATGGCTGAAAAGTGGAACTACAGAACTCTCATTAAAAATTATCTTTTCTCTTTTCCAGAGAGATCGGTGCTTGCCCAGCCAACATTTGTCTTTGAGAAGAAGGACCATCCTTTGAAGGTAAAAACTTAAGCTTTTGTTTTGTATAATTGATAGAAAATGGTAGAAAGTGAAGATTTATGGACAGTGATTCTAGTGGCAGTGGAAGACTTCTGCCTGTGTTAAGACTTGTCATAACTGAGCTCAAAATAGAACAAGCAAAGGTAGAGACAAGACTGCTTTATATATATGTATATGTGTTGGATTGACAAACTTTGTATCCTGCTCTAGAAAATGGTGGACACTTCTTGACACTTCCACCCTTCTGTTTTTTTTTCAGCGACCTGCAGAAGACCCAGTTTGCAAAGCTGAAAATGGTAATAATCACTTCATTGAAATAGTGTAATAACACACTGGGTTATTCATAGATTTGACCATTGCCTGTGTGAACAGTGTTTACACCCTCACCTTGTATGAGCCAGTACAAATCCCTGTTAACAGCCGCTCACTGCCTGGATTGTAAGGCCTCCTAGTATTTCCTGGTATTGCTCTGTCTTTCCTTCACAATCTTTCTCCCATTTTATCTCTGAAATTTGTCAGAGAGCCGAACTCCAGAACTTCTGGAAAATAGGCGAGAATATTCATTAACTGTATTGGTTCTTATCTGCCCTTTTCTATTCACGTAGGCCCCATCGCACTATAACTTCTCATTCTTAATGCATTCTGAGCCTGTGGGTGCTGAACTCATTCCAAGTGCTGGTTCGAGATCCTCTGACACTGGCAGAAAGAAACAAGACTCACCTGGGCTTTGTACCAGTCTTGACTCTTTCCCTTTTAGATTCTGCCTTAAAACTATTATTAATTGTGCCTATAATTTATCGTCTTCAAGTTTTAAATCTGTGTCATACCATTGTACTGAAATCTGCTACCTACTGTTTCTACAGAACAATATTTACTTTTTTTTAGATCTTATCAGTTGCTCCAGAAAACGGGCGAGATCATCATCTTTTACTTTTCAGAAGTCTGACTCACAGTCCAAAACAGGTCTGCTGTTCAGCTCCACTTGCCTTTCTGCTTATTGCAGTTCTGTAATCTCATCTGGTAAAGAAGAGATGGTATTTTTGGATCCGTTTAGAAATGTACCTGCATATATTCCTTATGGATTGCTGGACCTCAGACAGGGGAGGATGGGGGGGTGGGAAGGAATGAGATTTTCCTGTTTGTGAAAGAGAACATTGCTTCTTGGGGAATCTATGGAAATGTAAAGCAGTTTTTAGAAAGGCTTCCACTTCCATCCATCTACCAGCTGACCTGGAAATCCCTTTAAAGGCAGTGTATTCCTTCCATGATATTTGGGGAAAATATGCACAAGTCATTGAAGACAGTAGGAATGATCAGGGGGTTATAGTATTTATTTAATGTGATGATGGGACCAAAAAGTTATTTCATAGTTTAGGCCTTAATATATGTATACTGTGTTTTGATTTATCCAGTCCTGTGGCACACCTAAGCTAAAAGGATTTAAGACAGTCTAAGTTTAGCTTGCTCTGAATATTACACTGAGGTCATGTATAAAAACCATAGGTGCAGGATGGGGAGCATGCCTATACCAAAAAATAAAGCACAGTTCAGGAGCAAGCTTGGATGCTAAGCCTCTGGATTATCCACAGTGCTGAGCTGTCAGCTCATTCCCTGGCTCAGTTTTGAACCTCTCCAGTGACCATTTTCAAGACAGAACTGCTGTAGCGTTGACTAGCAGGAAGCAGTGTGGATAAGGCAGACTGTGCTACGTGGCCTGAGACGCCTCTGATTCAGCACTAGAGGCATAACCTGAAAGTCTTCCTCGGAAAGCTGGTAGGTTGCAGGAAATAAGCTGATTTTTGGGAGTCATGCTCCCAAGGAAGGCATGACATCAAATTGGCTAATGTAAAAAATTACTATTTTTTTGCTATGAAAAAGGATAATTTCATTCTATTTATCCTTTCAGATACAACACTCTCTCAGAAAAGAGGAAGATCGTCTTCCTTTACCATCCTGCCTACCTTTCCCCCCTCCCAGACAGGTAATTAAAGAAGAAAACAACAACAATAAATATTTACATAGACAATCATATGTTAGGTCAGGGTAGCTTAATTTACTGATCCTAAAAAAATAACATGAGACTGGACCAGATAACGTTTCCATTCTCATGACTTTCGCAAACTAGCAGCACCAGTGACTCAAGTGGGATTTTTTGAGATTAAAGCATCTGTTAATATCCAAAAAATAATTTTTCTGACATAGCTAAAACAGCTGCGGTGCTTTTCATGCCTAAGTCTTTCCAACTGTAAAGTTAGGACAAGATCTTAGAGATGTTCTTTGGATGGATTGTGGGATATTGCTGAAATACTACCAAAATGGCAACCGGTTATAGACAAATAGACAGGTAATTTATTACTACTTATGGTTAAAGTTTATATTCCTCATTCTTTAGTAAAGAAGAATAACATATTCATGACCTCAGCTCTTCTTCGAAGAAACACTGACATCAAAAGTACAAAAGAAGGTAACTTGTCATTGTAACATTTTATTGACTCTTCTTCCACAAAGACCTTCTTAGCAGATAAAGAACAGATAAAAACAGAGAATCCTCCTCCATGCTCAGTGAATGCTTTAGGAGGTTCATAAGTTATTTATCTGAGGACATAAGTATCCTGTAAGCTCTGTTCTGAGCCTCTGCTCTGACTGTTTATGGTTATATTAATTTCTGAGTATAGCGATGATAAGTTTGAAAAGTCAACTTCTACATTTGTGATACATGCCTGAAAGAGGTTAAAACTCTGCTTCCAGAGAAGGCAATGAGGAGTCCTCTTGGCATCTGCAGGTTCAGGATTGAATTTGAAATATCAGCCACCAGATCTATCACAAAGCCTTGCTAGTTTGTTATACATGCGCACACACATATGCATATACACATATGCACGCACACACACGTGTGTTTATGTAAATCTAATGTATATATATGTAAGTATATGTATATGTATATGTATGTATTTGTATTACCTGTCTATTTTATTGGGATACTATGGGTTGGTTTCAATGCAAAATTGTGAATTTTAGAAGGGATTAGCATTTTTCAGAACAGGTTGTAAGTAAACAATGGCAACAACTGTTATTTAAGCGTGCTCTGCAACTTTTAGTTAAAGGGGCAAGGCACATAAGTATGAATTAGATGTGAGGAAAAAGTCTTTGTTTAAATATTTTATTTTTGTTTGCTAGGATGCTTGTCACCAAGTCAATTGCGGAATGTCATTAGACCTGCGATTTTGCAGCCACCACAAGCCCCCTTATGTCCTGAAAATGCCATGGCATCTCTAGTGACTACGAAAGGAGCACATATTCAGGTAAAAAGAAAAGTGATTTTAATGACTAATATGCATGTTTGGAGCTCAATCAAATTAAAAACAACACTGTTTTAAAGCAATTATTTTGCTGCAGGACTTCAAAGGAATTTCCTATATGAGTTTCAGAAGAAACAAAGAATTGGGAAATGAATGAAATGAGAAACAATGAATGAGGGAACTGTTATACCACTGCCAACTGTGCTTGAAAATCTTGCCCTTGCAGCCTATCTTAACTTTCAGACATTGATGTTTTGTGAGCAAATCAGGTTTGGGGGTCTTTTTTGACTTTGCTTTTTCAGAAAGTAACATTTCGATGTGTTGACTTAAAGGATACTGTTTATGGCACTCGCTTAGTACACAGTGGGAAGCTCCACCAAATTCCACAGAAATACACTTCAGTGACTTTGGATTTCTAACAAACAGACCTGTTTATTACAGACAATACGTTTGATTTAATTAATTCATCTGCTTATATTCCTAGTTATCTGAAAACAGCTCTTATTCCTCAGCTGAGAATTCAGTAATTTTGAAGACAGAAGCAAGTTCAGCTCTTGCCATGAATCTTTCCAGCCCTAAAACAACACGGTAAGGTTTTTAATGTCTTCCTACACCACTTACTTTGTCACTTGGCCTGAGGCCTGCCCATTCTCTCTACATGTCTAACCTGCTGCTAAGTTCGTGCTGTTTATTCCACACTGTGCTTCCTGGTATTTGTGTGTGGTGCCAGGATTTGTGGGTGCTGTCATGAGTCCCATATGCCATAAGGATATGGCACCAGTGATAATCTCTGTGGGACAGCTTGGCTTTCAGTAGCAAACCCAAGCAAGAAACTACTTCAGTTTGTCATCTCATGCAGCCTTGCCAGCAAAAAATACTGCTTGGGTTTGAATGGTTGTCATGTTTCTGTCTCATCAATCTCTCTTGATTAAATAGCTGCACCACCGCAAAAATACTTTGGCTGTAGAGAAACACAGGAATTACCAAACTGTGTGTTGGACACAGGTGGCATGAAGGGAGCCATACAGTACTGTGTGGTGGTTACAGTGCCCTACTTCTGTCTACATGTCAACATTTCTGGAGTAAAAAACTAATACAGTGTGATGGGGTCATATCTTTGTGCAGACATGGGTTGACCACCATGGCTTTTAGCATTTCTGCATGAGAAAGCTGACTTGTCTGGACAGGGAGCCAGAACTTTCCCTACACTCTGATGCTGTTATATATGAGTGAAAAAGCTCAGACTGATGCAAAAGTGGAAAAAAGTATGCAGAAGTCATTAACTCTCCCTATAGCCTGGCTGCATAGGAATGCTACTGTGACTAACCAGTTTAGTGTCAGCTGGCTCATGTGTGTGTGTTGTTGCTTGTTGGTGCTTGATTAGAGATTTTTACCTGGAAGTTGTGAGCATGAGATCAGTTAGTGATCAAAGAATGACATTTCAAACTGCTGAGGCTATTGATAACAAACTTGTTATGTGGCCCTTGTTCCCCTCACACTCAGAAAGGTGGTAGATAATGTGTTAACTGCAAGGGATTCAATCCCAGTCTTCTTCAGGGCCTGATGGATAGCCATTGCTATAATTCATTTACATTTTGGCAGTCCTTTGCTTTTAAGGAACATTCTTGGGAATCTTCTTGTAACACAGTGCAGCATCCTTCATTCTTTTGTGAATGGTTAGGTAGAAAATAGTCTCAGATTCTCTTAAAGACTTTGTCTGGTTCCTAGGTTTTTGCTTGTTCATCTTTAATGTACGGTGGGGTAAAGTAAATGCCTGAACTTAGTTATATATTCTTTACAAAGTTCTACATCACATGCTTTTCTTATTTTGTTCCCATAGAAGTCAGCAAGATGAAGACAAAAGCATAGTAAACAACAGCAATTCTGATTTTGTGTTTGGAGAAAACATGATGGAGAGAGTTTTGGTAAGAGATGTAAATGCTGGCAACTGTTATCAAGATTAATCTATTTATGAATACAAAATTTCTCAGATACTGATTCTTCCTATCTTCTTGTGTTCTTTTTACGATGTGAGTAGATATAATTTCGATGTCTGCTATATAGGAAATGTCTGGCATGATATGTAGGAAATACCTAAATATCTGATGTTAGAGGAGTAGGCATGCCTTTCCATGCAAAGCGGAACAGCCACAACAGGAGAGAAAAGAATGCAGTTCCCATCACTCTCCTAGTTTCCACTATAGCTGTTAAGCGATGGGAAAAATGAGTGTGAATTCTCCAGGCTGAGGAGGAAATTGGGACCTCCATCTTAGATATTGTCCACCATAAGTTACATTGTGTGTTCGGAGAAACAGCTTCATGGATCAAGTCCTGAAGGAATCTTAAGACAAAAGAATTACTTCCCAAACTGAGCACTGTACCACTTAAAATGTATTGAAAATCAGTTTCTCATAGAAGTAGAAGGAAAACAATATGTTTTTTGCCAGTGCAAAAGCTTGTGAAATGTAGCCCCGGGTTATGACTTATGTCCAGGAATTAGGTGTAAGCTAGGAGCGTGGCCACTGAGCATTGTCAGTAGTTGGAAGCACTTACTAGAAGTGCCTAGAAAACTTCCATTGCAAAAACTAAAAGGCTTTTTAATTCCTCCATGGCTAGGTTCAATGCACCTCGGAATTTTTAAACTATTCTTTTGGGGCATAAGTGCTTATATTGATAATTAGCTGATACTTAAACGTATAAGTCCTTTTTTGGGTTTAAATCATACTCCAGAATCCTTACAAAGAAGCCATTCTTGGCAAAAGAATTAAGTACTGATTTGATAGCAATAAAATTGCCTCCATTAGAGACTGAAATTGTACAATTTGTCATTTTCACTCTTAATATATCACAATTCCTAATCTTCACATAGTATAAATTAAATGATCTGACTTTCTGCTTGATATTGAAGTAACAAAAACATTTTATTTGAATAGGAATTCTTATTTCCCCATATTTTTCTAGAGTCCTGAAAAACATCCTGAGAAGTATAAAGGAGCTGATTCATGCAAAGAAGTAACATCCATGTACACAGAATCTTTTCGTGCTCATCCACAAACAAGTAAGCATGTTTAACAAGTAAGCTTAGTTAGCTCTAGTATTTCACTGTGTTCTAAGAGGATGTCAGGTGAGTGGTGCTCAGTAACACTCCTCAATTCCCAAGTTGTCTCAGGCTGTCAAGTTACAATACCCCCACTGCAGTATGTGCCAGAAATTCATGTTCAAAAGCAGCTGTGACTAACTTCCTAAAGAATGATGGCTATTCAGGAAAAGATAAGAGTTTTACAAATGTGCATGCTTTTGGAAAATACACAGGGAATTTTGTGACTGTGTATTTGTGACATTTTGGACTGTGTTGTTGAGCTACAATTTTAAGCTGCCTGCTGTTGGTATATTGTGACCATTCATATAAATACTATTGCAGCACTGATAGCCTAATGGGGTACAAATCTGCAGGACTGAAACTTCTGTAAAGATTTCAGCGTAGTTTGTGACTTTGGTGCAAGCTTTAATTTCTGGTGTAACCTAGACTGTAGGGGAATCCTAAATATACTGCTATGTTGAGTGCTATCCTGAAATTTTGCAGCTCTCTCTTCCACAGATGCATTGGAGCCTCTTACTTTTTATGAAAATTCTTACAAATCAAAAAACAAAAACTCATGGAAGACTAAATTATGCAAACCTACAACTTGTAATGCATGTTCCTTTCTGTCAAGTCTTTATTATACCTGTACTGCTGTTCTGATTATTGGCGCATATGACTTTCAGTATTTATGAATCTGCAGAGCAATATAACAGACCATTTTCATTTGGAAACTCATCTTCTAACTATGTAGGGCTTGTTGATATAAGTTGTTCCTTGGGGCAAACCTCTGCATCTGCAGAAAGCCCCGTTCAGTTCAGAGCGGGTCTAAACAGGTATGACATTGTGCAATATTTGAGCCTTTTACTTTTCCTCCTCTATTTACCAGTTTTGTCCCCAAAGCTGTTAAAAGCACTAACTGATATCAAGCACCACAAGGAGTATGGAAGTCCCACGCTATGAAATGGGCTATTTTTGTTGTCTGAAAAATATTCCCTCTACGAATAAGGGGGGAGATAACTTTTCTTTTTAATATTTTTCAGAAACAGCTTTCATAAAAAATGCGACACTAACTGAATCAGCAGCTGCTTGTATTTCCAAGCCAGTGGAGAAAATTCTGTTAGATAAAGTTGAAATTATAACTGGAGAAGAAGCAGAACACAAGGTATTACAGGTGTGTATTTCATAAAGCCTTTATGGTAAGCAGTATTCTTGTTGTTCAAAAGAACATCTAGGTATATTAGAGATAACAGTGACTTAAACATCACTTTGGTTAATATGTTAATTTTTGCTTTTTTAAATATGTCTCTGCTAACTACTTTTTGTAGGCTGATATTTCTTTTTTCATCTTATATCTGTGCATCCTCTAGTCCCTATCAGTAAGTGATTATGCTTCAAAACCTCATTCTGTGTTTTTTTCTTTGTAAGTATTCTTACAGTAGCTTCCTAAACCTGTCATTACTAACTAAAACTTCAAAACTGTAAGTGATTTAAGGTTTTTCAAAACAAAACATTTCTGAGAAAAAAAAAAAAAAGTACTATCCAAGTAATTGGTTTTATAATTCATCTAAAACACAAATTATCTTTCTGGCCCAGCAGGATATGTCTTGCTATTTTTCATTTTGATGCTTTTTTTTTTTAGTAAATAGCCATCATGTATGATTAAGAAAAATTAAAATTGAATATTAGCTAATTTCTGCATTGTTTAAATCTTCTATCTTGTCAGAATATGGAAGATTTACTCTCTGATAGTACTGGTATGTTGTGCTGCATAAAGCTTTTAATGAATAAGGTAATAGTTCACCTTGCAATAAGTAAACCTTTGTCAGTGGATATTTCAAATGAAGAATTAATGAAGAAAAAAAGATTCATGCTGGATATTTTCCATTACTTAATTAACAGAAAGTTTAGCACAGATCTGGAGTCATTTCATTTTGAGTAACTGACCGTTGTGTGTAATTTTGTTGTATCTACAGATGTGTGTGTGTGTATACATGTACAGATATGTATCTAAAGCTTATCAAAAGCTTAAAATATAAATAAAGTTTTAAAACAATAAAATTGACATTATTCATCATGGATTTCTCTTTTAGATCAACTGCAAGCTCTTTGTATTTAACAAGTTTTCTTTAACCTGGATTGAAAGAGGCAGAGGATCTCTGAGGCTTAATGACACTTCTAGCGATAAACATGGAATGTTGCAATCAAGGCTAAGTAAGAATGAAATAACTAAATAACACATATGTAAAACACTATATAACTTGCATTGTTGCTGGCCAGATTTAATTAATCACAAATAATCTTAGATTTTTATTTTAATCAGGTTGCTGAAAGTCTTTTTAATGTTCTTTGGTAACTTGACCTGCCTGGCAAACTGGGGTGCCCCCTTGGATGAGCATTTTTAACTCAGTCTGTGCACTTGTTAATGTGTTTAGGCTCTGAGTGTTTCTGCTGCAAAGTACCTCAGTCACCAGTCTGACAGTTTGCTTTTTGTTGATTCTGCTATTCCAGTACCACTGACTTGCAAGTCACTTCTGGAATGTTGTTTTTAATGCACACCCATTTTTTGGTTTGCACTGTACAGCTATGGTGCATTTTTCATTTAATATGCCAAATCTATTGAAAGAAACTAAAATATTGTGATATTAAACAAATCATTTAAAAATGTCAGCTTTTAGGCCAACTTGAAAAGAATAATTAATGAAAGTATTAGTTGTATACAAGTATTGCAGAAAACTACTGGAATACAACTGAAGGTGGTTACAATTATCTATTACATGAACTTTCTTATTTCAGTTATGCGAAATCAAGGCAATTTGAGACTGATTCTCAACACCAGACTCTGGGATCAAATGGTGATAAAAAGAGCAAATAGGAAGAGTCTGTGCTTCACTGCAACAGACCAAGAAGATCACTCTATTCAAGTATTTCTAATACAGGTAAGCAAGAGATAACTCTCTGTCTCAAATCTCCGCATTTCCTTGAATTCTGGAGACTTGCTGAGATTTTGGTTCTAGTAAATTGTCTTTTATTTTCTAATAGGCTCTGCTTAGGGTTTAAAACATTTACATGGCTTTTATTATGAAAAGACTTAGCAGTGATATCCCCTGGTATTTCGGAAGAAGGTGTGAACACCTGATACAGCCTTAGGACAGGCGTTTCCAGCGTGGTTCACATACCACAAGTTAGAATGCAAATCATTCCAGGGCCATATGCAGCAGTTAGTGCTCTGGATTTTGCCTCTTACAGAAACAATGCATGAAGAATTTCTAAAGAGTAAGTTACATACTTTAAGTTACTTCTGTGTAAAGCAGCAGCTTTCTGCTGTAGTTCTGGACAAAATGCTTACAATAACCCATCCAAACTAAGACCCCTGTATTTCACTTCAGAGTGACATGAATTTGTATAAGACAAAGCTTCTGGGAATCCCCGTTTTATCCAAAGGCCTATTGGCTGAGAATGTAAAGGTGGTGGACTTATTCTCAAATGAATAGCACATACAGGACTGAGTTCCTAGGTTGGGAAGTGAGAACATCAACATGAGTTTAAGGGTGTCTGGAGTTTCCTCACCAAGTCCTGTCTAGGAAGGTCTCAACCTACTGGGCAAGATTGGTAAATTACCACTTAGGGGAAACGTTGGACTTCTTTCACATGCACCATGTAAGCACTATAAATCTGTCACTTCCAAAAAGGCATCATGCCTGGGCTATGCAGCTGGTCTGCAACTGAGCATTAGAAATTGCTTTGTCATACAGAGATACAAATATTCCTCAAATTCTGTCCTGGCACTTCTGGAAAGTAAAAAAGCACATATAGTGGGAAACCAAGATATATGGCAGCTATATGAGTGTGGTGCAGGAAGGCTACAGGAAGCTACTTCTGTAATCATCACCAGAGCTTCTGGGATCTGTTGCTGCAGATGGTACCCAGCCCTACAAACACTGGGACCCGTGTGCATGGAACGCAACATGGTCAACCAGCAGGCATCACCACAGCCATGGCATGTACGTTTGGCAGGTCTAGAATTGTAGAATCATTATGGTTGGAAAAGACCTTCAAGAACAAGTCCAACCGTAAGACCTTCAATGCCATGTCTGCTAAACCTAAACATGTCCTTAAGTGTCTCATCTACATGTTTCTTGAACACTGTCAGGGACAGTGGCCACTTCCCTGGACAGCCTGTTCCAATGCTTCACCACTCTTTCTGTGAATAAATGTTTCATAATACCGAAACTGAACCCCCCTTGGTGCAAATTGAGGCCATTTCCTCTTGTAGTTATTCTGGAGAAGAGATTGACCCCCACTCCACTACAACCTCCTTTCAGGTAGTTGCAGAGAGCGGTAAGGTCTCCCCTGAGTCTCCTCCAGGCTAAATAACCCCAACACTCTCAGATGCTCCTCCTAAGCTCTGTGCTCCAGCCCCTTCACCAGCTTCGTTGTCCTTCTCTGAACGTGCTCCAGCACCTCCATGTCCTTCTTGTAGTGAGGGGCCCCAAAATGAACACACTGTCTGAGGTGCGGCTTCACCAGCGGGTCTCTGCTCCCCTCCCAAGGAAGTTACCCACAACAACTGCCCTTCTTTTCTTTTGGTGGAGGCAGTCTTGAGGCATGGGCTTGGTTGCCTCGCCCTAGACAACCCCCTGCATGGACCTTGGTCCATCCTTGGTCCATCCTTGGTCTAGTAGTCAATGGAGCCCACTCTTCCAGAGGACCAACAGATTTAACTTTGTTATGTGGATGATTGAGACATTTTGTTGACACTGGAATTTTTCTGTGAGATGGATCAGAGGGCTGATCTAATTGAATTCCTTAAGCTTCAGATGTTCATTATTCACTGTATACAGAAGTGCTTTTATGTTTTATACTGACCGCCTAGAGCTTTCACAAAGTGTCCTTATATTGTGTGGTTTGATGAACAACTATTCCGTGTTCAGTTTATCCACCATTTTTATGAATTTGTAAACATTAGTTGCACATTTCTCGGCCTTCTTTTCAGACTGAAGAGTCTCAACCTTTTTAGAGTCTCTTCATAAGGAGCTGCTCCTTCCTCTTGATCATTTAAGGTGCTCTTCTCCAGTCCTTCTTTAATTCTATTACATCCTTGAGATGTTATTACCAGTACTGAACAAATTACTCAGGACATGGCTGTCCTAGGGTTTTATGTTAGGCAAAATGTTGCCCCATTGTGTTCTCAGTACCCTTCTTGAAGAAACCCAATTTGCAATCAGCAGTCACAGCAGAGGTCATGGCATCATAAGTTTTAATTCTTACTTACTCTCTAAGCAGAAATGCAAATACATACATTAGCATTTCAGTGCTTTATTACTTCTAGAACCATATTCAGAAATTATCTGAAATATCTCTTAGTACAAGCTGAGCCATTCTCCAGGAGAAATGTTATTTAAATGTTAGAATTACATGTTAGTATATTGTAAAACTCAAACCACTTAAAGAAACCTGATATTTTTTAATTCAAATTTATTTTCTGAAACTAAATGTTAAATGTGAATCTAATCTAATCTAGTAAATATAATGTAATATAATGTAATATAATGGATATAGTGAATATCATAATGCATCACTGATTAAAAAGTGCAAAATATTTGGAGCTCTTTCATTTCTTTTTAAAACTTTAGAGCCAGGTTTTCTCTGATCAACTGCAAAATTGTTTTGTTTAATTTTGATTAATTTTGACTCTATTCATTTTACTTTGTGCAGGCAAGCTCAAAAGATGCTGGATACCTGTATGCAGCAATACATCACCGCCTTGTGGCACTGCGAACCTGCAGTGAGCAAGAATCAGAAGCTAATCAGATAGACACAGAATCAGAAATAACTTTTCATCCATTAAACTGTGATAGTGATGATGAAGATGATGAAAATACAACTCAAGCAAGTAGCAGTGGATCTGGTAAGCAGGAATCCTCTTGGAAATGGTGTGGCTATTTTATTTTTTTCTTTTAAGCAGTGAAAATTTTAACTTTTTTCATGCTTATTATAACTTTAATCAAAGATTCTGTCATAGATTATCTGTTCAATGTAGATGAAGATAATTCCTTTTAGCATTTTAGTTGACCATTGCTAACAGTGCAAAGTTCTGTTAGGTCAAGTATCAACTCTATAGCACTGTAATGCTCTTGAAAAAAGACTGAATGAGAGTTAAGAAATTTTACTATTACCAAGCTAAACCTAAAGGCTTCTTCGGTACAATTCAGCAGAAATGACTGGAGTTGCTGAGATAGCAATTACTACCTGAATAAAAGAAAGTTGAGCCCACTCACATCAGCTCAGGTAGTTATTAATGCCTTCCTGCATAATGTGCTTACAAAAAGACCATATTTATTATTCAGTGATTAGTCTTGATTGCTGTTTAGCTGTGACAACTACTTCACTAGGAAATTTATGAGGCAAAATTTACATGCCACATTTTTGGTAGCTTACTTCAAGGTAACTTTAAGAGACTTTTCTCAAAGTAAAGAAAGCAACTAAAGGGGACACGGTCCTAACTTAATCCTGCTCTGTAAGTTGTTAGTACAGCCTACATCAAAGCTACAGTCTGATTTGCAGAAAGCCAGATATCCTGACAATTAAAGTTAAAAATTCTTCTATTTTCTTAGCAGAAGGCATGACAAGCTTCAGGGTGAATTCACCCACTTGTACAATAACTTAGTGAGAAGGAGCTGCCAATTACATTTTCCTTCCTCACAGAGAAACTAAGGCAGCACTTGATGCTTGCTGCATAAATTTCCCTCTTCAGCAGAGCAGCAAACTGTCTTTATATTCTGAACGCTTCAGCAGCTGTTCAACAAGAATCAAACCATGTGCAAGTAACAGCTATGAGTGACTGTTTACTTAAGAAAACAAGCAAGCCTTTTTTTCTCCTTTTGGCAAAAATATTACAGTTTACAGTGCTTGTTCCCATGATCAGTTGCTTAGCTCCATTTCAGTAGCATTCCATTCTCTAAACAAAGCATGATGCTTTTATACAACATTTTCTTACAAATACTTTTATTTTTTAACAAATGGGAAAATTGTTAGCTGTGAAAACTCCCAGAATTACTCCCAGATAGTCAAACATTCACTCCATAATTCCTAAATAGTTTCTATTGACTTTACAGAGAGTTTCTAGTAACTTCAAAACTCTGGATGGTGCTTGACTCCCTTCCAAAATTACTGATGATAAGAACTCTTTGTTCTTTCGGAGAGAAAATGAGGTGAAAGGGAATGACAGAGCAGTATAGGAGCATGTATTTACAAGTTAAATATTTATTTTGATTTGTGAGACTTCTGATACAGGTATTCAGATGGAAGCCAGCAAACAGATTCGGAGATACGCATGTCGTGCTATTTTTTCCTGGCCCGTTAGTCTAAGCTTTTTTCTTTCATTTATGTCCAAATAGTTACTATCATTCTAACTATATGATCTATTACTCAGTTCTAACATTCCTCTTCAAGTGCTTTTTGGATGATCTCTAGCATTTCCTGCTTGATCCTGCTTGATTCTTCTGTCATTCTCAGACCCTTGCAGGTCTAATTTTGCATATTATTCATTGGCGTCCATGTGCCTCTTTGCATATAGACATTCACATCTCACAGTGTGCCTGTTCATGAAACTCCCATGCCCAAAATATTCAGAGAAATCTCATGGGTTTGGACAGAGTGAGGTCAATCTTAAATACCAGCAGACACACACACACTTGGATGAAAGAGATCTGATCCTGCATATTTAAGAACATTTAATAGATGCTGTTCAAAAGCCTCTGTATTTTCATTACAGGAGGTATATAAATAGGCGTTCTTATATTTACTGATCCACTCTTCCACTGGGTTCAGGAGGTTTCCTCTCCTTTAAACTATTATTAATGTATAGTAGTTTATATGCTGCATACTACTATAAACTACAAAAACTAAAAGGAAAAGTTCTCAATGACTATTTCATTATAAGAGATACAGTTAGAGCATATTCCTGCATTTTACTTCATTCCATTCTACCCATTTTGTCTCAAGGAAACAATGACAGGGCTCCCTTTCTTAATAAACAATTTTCTTCTTGTGAATCTTAACTAACATAGTTCCTCAGATTATGCTAGGCCAATTTTTCATAACAGTTTAAAAAAAAAAAAAGCACAGCAGCCACGCTTGCCATTGCTAGTAGGGATCTGAATTTGGTACTTAGGCTCCTAAGTCACTAAGATGTGTTTGAAAATGTTATCTTTTGCTTCTGACACTCCTAAGAGATTTTTAGCATGGTTCCTTCATAGCTATTAAAGAGATTCTGTTCTTTCTCCAAAATAATGCATCTTGTTTACATTTAGAAATGGATGCTGTTTCCATGATGCTCATCATATAAGGTCCTTGCAGTGCCGTAATCTCCTCCTTATTTATAAAGAACTGTTACTCTGTGAGAGCCATATAGGCTTTGTGTCAGAAGTCAGCATAAAATATCAGGAGTAGCAAAGCACGGGGCTATACACAGGATAACTGCTATGATTTCTATCACATTCCCTTTCCTCTGTTCTTGCAGAAATTCATTCATGAGGATTTGTATCCTTGAGGGAGAACAGAGAGGCTGGGAAAGGTATAGCAGAATGACAAGGATGATAGTTGTGACGAGGCAAACGCATTAAGCACTATGTCTTACATTACACCTCACCATCAACTCTCCCTTAAATCTGCTCCTAACTTCATTCTGAATAAGGATCATGATTTAAATGTCCTCTCTTTTCTGGCTTGGAGTTTCCTTTGGTGCATTACTAGAATGAATTCTAAGGCATCCCGAGCAGCTGATCCACACATATCCATAAATCTAAGGGAAAAGTACTGTGGGTGGAGACACAGCGTGTCCAGTGTGGAAGCACCAAGAATTCCCAGTGTTGCTGAGACTGCTGGTGTAGAGAGCCAGGCAGCATCACATCATACAAATGCAGCTTTGCCTCCTTACAGAGAACAATGGGAACTTTACTATATATCTGTCCCTATATGTGTAACGCCCATGTTGGCCTCTTCAGGACTCTCTGACTACCTGATTACCGAGATTAAAAAGAACAATCTGAGAGAGAGCTTGTTTTAAATAAAAGATCTTAAAAGTTCTTAAAAGAAACTACTGTTCAGAAGTACCACAGAAACTCCTGAAAAAATGGTATCTTATTTTGACATTCCTTCTCAATTATTATTTTATTTAAATTGTTACCCAATTTTAAAGTTAAAATTCCAAATCATAAATGTAACACACACAGACTTGATAGTGATTAAAAAAGCAGGGCAGAAAATAATTTGTTTTGCCAGACAGGGAGTTCTGGGTTTTGTTTTCTTTGCAGTCAGTATCAGCAACATCTAAAGCAGAGCACAACAGCCCGACTGGCTTAAAGAGCTGACATTGCTGAAGAGAGAATAGAAAAAATCAGATTTAATGTTTTGGCAAATGAAAGGCTTTTCAGTTCACCTGTAAGAGATTAAAAACTTTTAGTATTTAGATGTAGCCAGATGGTAGCAGCAATTTTTAAGTAGATAGTAGGATACAGTGATCAATGTGTCTGACATTAGTCATCTGCATCTCCTTTTTCAGGTTATTCAGAGCTATTGATTACCCACCACAAACACCCATTGGTACTTTATCACAGCCAGTGAGATACATAAAGATATGTTGGATTTTTCTCAACTTACCAAGCACCTAAATATGATACATTGTGCTAAAAACACACCAAATTCTTAAGGCAATGTTCCTCATGTATTCTGTATCCCAGAAACATTGTCCTAATCAGGTATCTGAATCCTGAAGTGCTTACTGTATCTCTCTCTATTGACATGGAAGAGCAAAACCTCATTCACTCTTCACATGCTCAAATGTTTGTTCGTGTATAATCCTGTGTTATCTAGTTAGGCATTTATCTAAAACAGGAATTGATCATAACCAAACTTTAACCTACTACTTTGGTATTATGAAACACCAGTTTGCTTCAAAATGTGAATGCACCCAAATAAGCAAAGTTTTTACAAATTCTTTTTCAGATCATTCTAGATGGAATCGCAGGCAGCCCGTGGTCTGCTCCTGACAGCCGCAGAGGTTACAGCAGTGCAACAGGGAACTCATCATCTGCCTGAAATCTCTAAGCCGGCTCATCAGTCACTGGAGGGAGCAAATCAGATGCAGTTTACTTTATGACTTTCCAGCAAAGGTTTATTTTAGGGATGGCTTAAGTTTAATACATTGGGAAAAAAAAAAACTGAGATGCACTTTGAGGATTGGGGTCAACACGCTGCGCACTGACATGAGAGTGACAGGATGGTTTCCAAGATCAGCAAGTGTTGCAAAGCTTTCAAGTTAGAGTTAAATATATTTATAGGCATGATTAAAGTAAGGAATTTAATACAGAACCAATGGTCATTCATCATATTGATGGATAAAATCACATAACCATGAATAATAATATACATGAAGATATATTTGTTGTTTTTTTTCTTTTTTTGACTGTTATTTAAAACATACATTTTGAAGACTTTAAATTGTGTTTCACAGAAAACATTTTAAATTGTGTGGCAGCCTTCAGCATTCTCTTCATCAGTATACCCAAGACAAAACTGTCAATGGACAGTTTTGGATGAGCGAGGTCTATAGTCACCAACCTTCCTAATTAAACAACGTTTTATTTTGAAAATATGTGGAGTTATAGACTGGGAGTAAAATATTGTTAAAGGGCAAAGAAGCAAGATCTGCTTTACACCCTCAAGCATCAGGAGAAGTCAACAGTAAGAATTTTAAGCCAGAAGTTCTAGCGGGCCTCTGAGCTTCAAAATCTATAATTGAATGTTTGCACTCACAAACACCTTCTTTGCACAAAACAAGCACTTGCACTGTTAATTGTCCAGCTGATGCATACAAATAAGTGCACATACACTACAACCGGAGATTCCATTAAAAAAAAAGATGACCCTAAGTGTGTGAAATTAGCCAAGATTATTTCAGATTTGTTTTAGCTGTCAAAATCTCCAAGCAGCATCACATCTTGTAATGAGGCAAAGCTGTTGCATGCCCTAATAAGTGCAATACTAACAATGCCAAAGACCCAATCTCTTTGTACAAGTTATTCCTCAAGCTACTCTTCACTGTCTAATCATTCCTATGAATAGTTGGAAAAATCATTTTTCCTTAGTTCTACCTGTGAGGTAACATACCCCATGTACAGTACAAAGTCACCATTTAATGTTCTTTGCTTTAAGAAAATGCCTGTTTTCATTCTCCAGCAAATCATCTACATTTTATACTGTTGGTTACCAAATACTATTTTCTTATCATCAGAGATGAAAAAATGTTCCAGAATACCTGAAGTGTGCTTCATTAAGGTGATTGTAATGACTCCAGACCCTTAAAAATCATGTTTGCAGAGGAAAATCAAAATTTAGTGTTCCCATCTGAACATAAATATGATGTTGGAAGAATTCCAGATTTTTTGCTGAATTTTCAGTCCCCTGCCAAAATTAGCATCTGGATTATGCTGATCTTAAACACTCTGCCAAAATTAGCACTTGCCTTACATGAATTTAACATCTGGATGCCAGTCAGCCTAAGTGAGAGTGGGGTTTAGCCCGCAGGAAAAGGGAAGTGTTTCACAAGAGCCCATCTGTCTCCAAAGCTGTTACACTGTTCTGGCATTCTGCAACTCCTCGCTTTACTGATATTCAAGCAGCCAGCCTTACAAAAATGTACTTTTCATGTCTGGCTGTACGTAGTGTCCTTTGCTATTAGCCTCACTCCTGACCACAGCTATGTTTGTATCACTGACCTCCATAATTCATTGCTTCAACTCATACTTGGGAACAAAGCACCACGTTATAGAAACGTCCAGCAGCTGTAAAAACGCGGCAGCGCCATGGATTTAGCAACAGGTCATGGTGAGACCTTTGCCCTGGAGCTGAGCTGGTTATGCACTGAACACAGAGTGCAACTTCAAAGTCTGCCCTGATAATCAAAGCCCTCCATGAAATAGGGTCATGATAGCCCATAACAGCTAAATTCTGCTACAGCTGTAAAATCCTTGGCAAATGAAGGAGTTCCAGAGCAGGAGACAGCACTTGGGCAGACATAGGACCTAAAAATACGAATTTGCCATCACAACATACGTAACAAGGCTGGTGATAATCAGAAAAAAAAGAAAAATCCCACTCCTTTGAGTTGCCTTTTCCCAACATCACTAAACACATATGCAAGAAAATATATATGTACACACACACACTTGAAAATGAGGCTGCACCTTTCAAAAGCTGAGGATGAAAGAGATGTTTAACTATTTTAGTTGTTTTTAAGAGTTTGGACTCTTTGGTAATAGCATATAAATACATATATGCAGACATATTTATGGTATGAATTTTTACTCTTGAGCTCCTAATACATTATTTATTCTATTTAGTCTCATTGCACTAAAAATCCTTGTTTCCAAAGCTGAAGGCATGCTAATATGTAACATATTAAGTTGGTTTTGATAATGGAAAGTTTGTCATTTTATGATAGCCAGAGCAACAAAATATTACTGTGCACCCCAAATAAACCATTTTCTTATGTCTTTCAGTATAACTAGATGCCTTATTTAGTGTCCCACCTCTAGTTTCCTACAAGCAGTTCCTCCCAAGCCCCAGTATTTCTAGCCTATTTTCCTAAGGAAACAAGATTTAAACAAGTGTTTACTCCTGTCCTTCTATCTGCCCAGCCCACTTTGAGCCCACCATTCAGTTTCAAAAAAACTAATGGAGACCAAAATATTTGACAGGAGAGAGCACAAAAGTCCCTTCTTACAAGTTTTATGAAAATTTGCAATTGTGGGAGACACAGCTGGGATTAAGGTGGCCTTTGAGGACGGAGCTGCAGGGTAAGCTCGGTACTTTGTCCGAGGTGCTCGTGCCTGAGGGGCATGTTCCTAGTGCAACGTCTGCTGGGAGGGAGGGCAGAGGGAACTGTGGCAGGATGGATGGCTGGAATCACTGTGGCCAGGGCAGTGCTGCAAGGACATGGGGCTCAAACCCATATGAAACCATTAGTCCTGCTGATCATGGAGTAACCTGTTCTACTCTTTTTCTTCAGATTTACAGAACATGCCTTTCATGTCAAAATTCATGTAAAATCAGTGATTAACTTCACACATATATATATATATATATGCTCATGCATGTAGGACTGGAAAGTTACAGGTATTGAGGAATAATTTTCAAAAGTGAAAATTATCACTTCTGAACGAGGAATAATTTTCAGAAGTGAAAATTATCACTTCTGAACATAAAGATATATATGCAGATAACTGACATTTAAGATCATGAGTTTCTGACAAAAATTTATTTGGATGGGTTGACCTAAATTATTTATTCTATGGCCTGGTATTAAGTGCACATTTTAAAAAAAACTTTGAGTATCTACCTAAATCTTGTCACTTTTTAATATTGTGATCTTTAATGACCTCTGAATCACAGTTAGAGTTCAGTAATGTCCCCACTGAATGAATAAACACAGCAAAAACTGTTAGTGCCACTGCTACTAACAGACTGTAAAAATGGACTGTAAAAATAGACTGGGATTAAAACAACGTGTTTTTTTTTTTCGTCTGTAAGAGGTGTCTTTTAGAGGACTTGACTGTGGGGCACCCTGGCAGGAAAATTAAGAATAAACATGCAGCCTGTTCTAGGACAAAATTGTCTATATAAAAAGTGGAGTTCAGATTCCAGAGTCATTACATTCATTTTCATAAAACTGTGTGTCTGTAGCTATTTCAGCAAATTCAAATTGCTTCTGAAATGCTGAAGTCTGTTATGTTAGCCTACTTCAGGGATGATAGTCTGCTTTGCATAAAGAAAGACTGGGAAGAAAAGTAGACAAGTAAATTTTTGTTAATTAGATATATCCTAGGGAAAGTGTGGGCAAAAAAGCTTGCCCTTTCTTGTAACTTTTAAGGGGAAACATTCAAAATTTTGCGTTCATGAGAATACCTGCATTTATTGTTCTGAAAAGTCATCGTCTTTTGAGATTTTCTGCTCTTCTGGGAAATGTATAAATCAAATGGTACAAACATAAACACTGCTGAGAATATCTATGTTGCACACAAAACGAAAGCACACATTGACGGAGATATTCGATCAGAATATAACCGCTAATTTACTGATCTATCCGGATTGCAAGATTGCTATGTGTGGAATAAGTGACGTGTTCTCTAGGAGCTAGTCTGGAGCTTTCCTCTGAATAAGCAGAATTAACAACTGTGGTCAGCTGGGTTCATGGTCTGAGGACTCAGTTTCGTAAAATGTAACCTAGATGGTCTGTTTACCCCATGCTCTGAGAATGCAGCTAACACTGATAGTGTTATCATCTTCAATATAAAGATAACATTATCATTTTCAGATATCAGTAGGAGTTAAGCACATATTAAGAAAGCCTGGAGTTCATAAAGGACTGGATAAGTTAATTGTATAAATGGTTTTAATTAAATAACAGCAGAAAGTCATTATTCATAGACTTTAATATGAGAGTGGAACTTCTGTAGAAATGAACAGTTGTCTTAGATTGCAATTACAGTAGAACCAACATGCAAATTCTTCTGGATGAAAAAGGATGAAAAGGCTATGCTTGCGGAATGTTTCACAAAACATAATTGTTGGAAGAGTCTCCCACTGCTGGAGTTGTGCAGCTTGTGTAACAATATAGGAATAATTTAGTTTCTACATATAAATGATTCCAGTTACATTGTTTTGTAAAATAAAAAGATCATGTTAGGTTTATTATATAGGGTTTTTTAAAGTCCATTACAAAGTTTGGTGGACACAAAATTAAAGCAGCTTGATTTTCAATGAGATTGAAACGGCAGGTGCTAGTGAAATATCTGTTTTCACAGGGAGTTTTAAAAGCCTTGAGTTCTTGTCCCCTTGACAAATTTGACTACAGGCAGCCAATGGCGTAAAGAGTTATTAGTGTGGGATTCACCCCTACTCTATACTCATATCCTGGGAATACCAGACTTACACTTGTTTAATTCCATATGAACAAATTTGTTCTTTAGGGCACTGGGTGTGTTTCTCTGATTTAAGATGAGGCATGGATATGTGTCATCCTATACGCTACAATCTGCGACCATATTTCGAAATGACTCTAGTGTAACATTTGACAGATACTTGGGTCCAATTCACATAAGCCCAAGCACACACTCACAGTAAAGGGTGTAGAAAGAGGCTGGGAAGTTTAAATTGGAATTGTTGCAAACAATAATAAGTGGCTCACCTACAGAGAAGGTGCAATCCATAGTAAGACTCCACAACACCTGTTCTATTACAGAAAGTTACAGAAACTTTGGATCTTTTTCTGAATACGGAATGGGGTAGGAGAAAATCAATGCAGTATTCTTCAACTGTCCTGTTAGAGACTTCCTTTCGGGATGTTGCATGTTCATTGGATGGGTCTCAGCTGCGCTGCCAGAAATGAGTGCAATACTACCACAGGCTGCTTTGAATTTTCATTTGAAGGTACTTCTTTTTCCCCATGTTGTATGCTTATTGATTCAAAAGACCGTAAGATGATAATGGCATGCCCTCAGAGTAAAATACTGCTTCCTATTCAAAACTACAATAGAGGTTAGAGCTGATTTGTTTTGCAAATGAAGATCAAAATAGTTTAATACAAATAGCTAACCTGTGAAATGTAAAATCATAGAGGAATAATACGATTGTCAAATGGTTTTAAAGTAGATACCCTTCAGAACAGAGCCATAAATTGTCTTATCTGATCAAAACCTCTTTATCCTTCTGGTCTCTGTGATCTGGTATTATCTGCTGCTTCCTAGAATGTAAATGTTAATGGTTATACAGCATGAGACAGAATGAGATTCTTTTGGTTAGCAAGAGAATTAGCTATGTTTGGTTACTACCTGGTCTGTCTTATGGTAGTTTCCATCAAGGCTAGGCTCATCAGTAAACAGAAAAGCTCCCACCTATCAAAAAAGACTGGATGGAGCTTTTGCTTTGCACTGTTGTAGCACTGTAACAGGGTATGGCTGGATGGTGTTAGCTGCTCTCATCTCATATTTAAGAGAGTCTTCATATTGTAGAAGACTGCTGCACTGATGGGTAAAAAGCAAATTCCCCAGCATCTCACTTCAGCTGTTCTGATGGCAACTTCCTCCAGGGAATAAGCTGGCACAAGAGTAATTAGAAAAGTAAAAGTTAATGAAGCATTCCATGCAGAAGCACTTATTAAACAGCTGTCTTTTCAGGTATTTATTTAAAAGCCACCAGTATTTCTGAACAGCTCACTTCAAGTATCAAAGAGTAAAACCAGCTCATGGTTCATAACTGCAGCTTTTCCTTGAGGTCTGCAAAATGCAGATTTGTCCCAGCGCATGTATATTCACAGCTCTGCTTCAAGGCTTTCTTTCAAGGCCTGTGGCTTTCACGATGCTGCCTCTGCTTCCTCAGGCACCACAAAGAAGGCAATAAAGAGTGCAACAGCTAGACGTATGACCTGGCTATTTCAAACAGTGGCTTTCTGAGTACTTACTAGACCGATATTCAGTCTTTTTTTAAGCCATGGACCTGTTGTTGCCTTCCCAACCTCTCAAATGAGATAGGCACGGCTGCAAGCAGGGCAGCAAAACACCTCACTGAAGCCTGCCGCAGTACTTCGAGAGCCCGCTCAGTGCCAAGTAGTCCTAGTCAGAGCACATTAACCGCCTTTATCTTACAAACTGCTAATCGAAAAAGGAAGGCGCTGCGTGGCAGGACAGGAGCAGCGACGGGCGACCGACAACCATTGGGGCGACCAACCACCCGCCGCGGCCGTTGGGGCGGGGCCGAGGGGGCGGGGCCACAGCGAGGAGCGGGGCGCATGCGCAGTCCCGGCTCCAGCTCCGGCCGGCGGGCCGGGCAGGGCGCATGCGCGGCGCGGCTCGGCGGGGAGGGGGGAGTGTCGCGCGCGTCGCGGCCGCTTCCGCGCTGGCGGGGGGCGGCGCGTGCACGCGCGGGCGGGCCGGGGGCGTGCGGGCCATGTGTGTCTAGCGCTGCCCGCGCCGCCGCCTCAGAGCGGGCAGCGCTGCGCCCCGCGCCGCCGCCTGCGCCCGGGCTATGTCCTCCCCTCCGCGCTGCCTCTCCGGCTACTTCTGTCTCGCGAGCCGCGCGGCCGCCCGCCGGGCGCTGCTGCTGCTCTGGCAGCGGGCGACGGGCGCGTCCCCCGCGCCGCCGGGGCTGCTGCTGCTTGGCGGCGCCCGGCGGCTCCTCTCCGCGCTCAGCCCGGCCGCCCTGTGCGCGGGGGCCGCGCCGAGGCGCAGGGGCTACGGCGGGCTGGGCGCGGCGGCGGCGGGCGGCGGGTTCCGGCCGGCGCGCGTGGCCGTCGTGGCCAAGACGACGCGCTACGAGTTCGAGCAGCAGCGGTACCGCTACGCCGGCCTCTCCGAGGAGGACCTCAAGCAGCTGGTGAGCGGGCGCCGAGCCCGTGGCAGCGCCTCCGCGTAGGAGCCGAGCGGGGACGCGTCCCGGGGCGCCGCGCGGTTGGTGCCGGGCTTGTAACGCGGGGCCCTGCGGCCAGGCCGGGAGAGGAGGGAGCGACGGCTCCGGAGCGAGGGGGCGCGGCCGTTGGGGGGCCGTTGGCCGTTGGGGGGCCGTTGGCCGTTGGGGAGCCGTTGGGGAGCCGTTGGCCAGCCGCGCCGGGCGCGTCCCCTCCGTCCTGCCGGGGGCTCGGTAGCTGCGCCCTTGGGAAGCGCCGCGCAGCCCCCCGCAGCTCCGAGGGCTCGTATAGAGGCAGCGAGCGCTGCAGCCAACAGCCCTTTTACTGCCCTGCTAGAATCGCTCGGGGCATCTGAGGAGCAAGTGCGTTCTGGTTGTATTTTGTGAGAGGCTTCGGCAAGCAGCCTTTCGTCATTAGTTCTAATTCTTACCAGGGTCGTGCCCTTGTGCCTTCCTCTTTTGCTCCATCCCTTCACCTTGCTTTCTTACTTCGTTCTATTTTTTTCCCCCTAAGAGCACTTACATGTTAACAGCTGCATCTTCCTGCTCTGCAACTCTCGTTACTCTTTTCTTTGGTCTTTACAGAACATTCAATTCCAAAACAGGTGGTTGTCCCGTTAGTAATAATAATGCACAGAGAAAAGCTACGTGCTGCTGCTACCCCCGGCATCCTGTCTCTGTCTCTGCCGGCCTCTGTGCCCCAGCGCTGTCCCCGCTTGCGCTGTCGCCATCTCCTTCCCTCTCCTACACGGGGGCTCCCATGTCCTCTGCCACCAGCCCGGCCGCAGGAAATAACCTGCCGTGCTTATTTGGCTACCAGTGGTTTGTGCGGAGCAGATCGCTGAGTCTGTCCAGATTTTGGTGCTTGTACAGCAGGGAGATGTTTTAGACCTGTATTTATTTGCAAGGTTTTGGATGAGACTTGCAAAGGGATTTAATGTTGAGAGCATGTCCTTGCAGGAACTGGAGTGAAAACCTATGGTAGTTGAAATTTGCTATTTACTCCCTTCCTAAGCACTTCAGCTGCTTATCTCTTGCAAAAATAGGAATTCTGTATGTTTTCTAAAGTTTTTAGAATATTTGAATGTCATACTTCATCAAATTTAATACAGACACTTATCAACCTATGTTCTTACTATCTGTTAGGTATCAACTACTGTTTTTGAGTTTAAGCGTATTTATTTTTTGTATAGTGGCTTTGGGAAATGCACGTTTTCTTACAGCTCATCTGCAAGCCTGCTGTTCTGTCTGTACTTAGGTTTCTCATGACGAAGCATTTCTTACAGTTATAGAGAATTGGATTGTCTGCAGAAATAGGCAAAACAAATAGACTGTTCACTTTTTTCCTTGACTGCTTGGAACAGGTAAGACTGTAGCAGCAAATCACTTAATGAACTTTAAACATTGCTAGAGATTCCCTTGGTTGAATGTGCGGGTAGCAGCAGTTTGTAGTAATTATAGAAAAGCTGTACAGTTTGTCCTCATGGAGCAACTTAGAGGCATAAGATAATATTTTTAATATTGGTGTTTTTATGCTAGATCAACTGTTCTTTTTTCTGACCAGTCTTCCTCTCAAAATGCCCCCACATGAGGAGTTACAGCAATAAAACTAATAGTGTCTGCAGGTAGACAAAGTCTAACTTGCCCAGGTATGTGTTTTGCAATATTATTTTAGAGTCTTGCCACGTGGTTGGAAAAACTAAGATATGTACAGGAACGGACCGTAAATATTTCCCAAAATAAAAAGATGAAAATAATGCAAGAAGAATTAAGAATTCCTGTCTTTGAGAATTAAAACAGGGAGGAGATTTCCTGCTTGTTTCTTTGGTTGCTTGGTTTTGATTTTGTTTTTTTAGTTGACCTGTAGACATTTCCTTATTTACCCTTTGACTTTTGTCTCAGATTTTTTTTCCTTGAACTCTGTGAGCTAATGACTATATGGCAAATATGTTGGATGAAGATTCATAAGCTTCTAAAGAAGCTAATCTTTGTAGCACAACATCAAAACACTTGCCTTCATATCATTGTTTTTTAAACAAAAGTATTATTTACTGCACTCTCCATTTAAATAATAACTGAAGCATTCTTTATGCTTCTCTAGCTTCTTTGCTGTTGCAAAGGAAAGTAAAAATTCAGAGTTTTGTCTGGGAATATGGTGTGTAATAAATGTGGACTGGAATCCAGAAGATACTGCAAATGCTTAACTTGATCTGTTTGCAATTTTGCATTTTTTTTCATCCAGAAAGCAAAACTTTCCACTTCAGGAAGTGTTTCAAGGAAAGGCACTGGTATTCCTGGAAATCCTATTTCTCTTGTCCTTCCAAGCACTTTGAAAACATTGTATGTCTGTTTTTTTTATATATATATCTTTTTATAAAACTACTGCCCTTCCTATTCTCTAGATAGTAGAAATCTTCTGTAGCCTTCTGAACGTCTTCTCTTGTCTTTATTTTGGACTTAGGCACACCTAAGATATTCTGAATTGGAATAGTCCATTTAATGTTGCTGCAAAGCAACCACTCTAGTAGTGAATTAATCTCTTCTCTATTACTAACCAAGATCACTTATTAGTGTGAATTCTACAGACTCTCCTTCCCCCTCTATGTGGCATTTTTCGGATAGTTTTGGCATATAGTATTTCCTAATTCCCAAGGTGAGCTGCGCTCTGTGCCCTGTGTCTTCTCTTGTGACTTTAGAAGCTGGGGCCCCAACTACCCAAAAGAACTGAGGCCAGCCACTGCTCTTAGCTGTGTAGTGGGCCTGTGCTGCTACTGCCCAGGGTCATGTGGGATTTATCATTGTGGTCATAAACTGAGGCAGTCAAGAATTTGATGTGGAAGTTGTGCAAACGGGTGATATGGATAACAAAATGGGATTTGAGGCTCCTGTGAAAGACTGGCTGAGGTGGCAGCTGAGAGTCAAAGTGGCAATGAAAGCACCTGGGAAGAGTTTGACTCATCTGCTGAAGCAGGTTATGCTATGTGAGAAGGTGGAGGAGGTGGTGGGGACTGTTCTGTTGCAGTGGCTCAAGCTGAGTAACTCCTGAGCGCATCTGTGGTGTCACCACGTAAGGGAGCCTGTGCCAGCAGCAGAGCATGTTGTTGTGGTCCATCGGGGGTCTTCAGATGTCCAGGCACTGGCTATCTTGAATGTAAAAAATTAAACTTTAAGGCAAAGCTAATGACCGAGATGTGGGAAGCCTTACACATTTGGGCTGAATAGATGCATGCAAGTTTTCAGAAAATAAGTCATGTGCCTCCTTGGGAGTGCCAAGTCAGATGTTAGTATAGGATATGCATCGATTCATGTGAGAAATTGTTTTGTTTCTTTTTGTGAGATTTAAAGTGAATATGGAATTTCTAATATTTGCAGTTATCAGCTGCAAGTTAAATATTAGTCATTCTTACAAGTCCATCCAAATCACAGAACAGTTGAGGCTGGAAGGGACCTCTAGAGATCGCCTAGTCCAACCCCCCTGCTCCAGCAGGGACACCTGGAGCATGTGGCACAGGGTGGCATCCAGGTGAGTTTTGAAGGTCTCTAGAGAAGGAGACTCCACAACCTCTCTGCGTCACCCTAACAGTAAGGAAGTTCTTGGATTGCTGGAATCATCTGCAGTCTTTTTTTTTTTTTTTCCCTTTTTCTGAGCTGGTTTTTGGGACAGCATCAATAGACATCTGCTTTATAAAAATTAATGATTTGGTCAACAAATAGTACCTAAACATGCTATGTGTGTAAAAGCATTTGAAGGCAACTTACCCATCTTAGAAGATCTCTACAGAGCAAACATTGCTCTGTTTGGTTGCACTAACTTCTTGCTGCTGGAAATTATTTCACTGTGACCACACAGCACATTGTGTTGGGTCTTGTATCCAAATTGACAGGGAGAGAGACAACCACCATACATATATATTGCCTTTTATTAATAGAAGAAAGATAATAAGTATTACCAGCTAGCGGGGGTCCGGGCTTTCCCACGCAAGGGTCGCACCACGGACCCCGACCATTTCGGGCGTCCCTCCTTTATACCGTTCTTACCCAAGAGTGTTCCCCCCTCCCGTTTCCCTGTTTTGCATTCTTGTTAATGTTATCTATTTTGCTGACTTAAAACATCTGGATAAGCAGCCCTTCTATCATCCTGATTGAGAGCAGGGCATCCTAACCCTGCCATCTATCAAGGGTCCAGACCTTGCCATGAGCAGGGCATCTTGACCCTGCCAGTTATCAAGGGCTCTGCCATGAGCAGGACATCCAGACTCCGCCAGTTATCATGGGTCCTTGTACTCTAAGACTCAACATATTCTACATTAGCTGTTTAACCCCTACAATTGGTGTGCTGATAACAGCTGTAACCATGTTTACTGCATCTTTATATCGAGTGAGGAGGGAAAGCAAGGAGTGGGAGATTGGAAATGAATCTTGTTTCTTCTGTACCACAGCAACAAGTCATGGGAGGGACATCCCACCAAAGTTAAGTTCATACAGGTTCCCTGAAAACTAATGTCTGCTCGGTGGAGAAAATGTGTCCAGTTAGCAGCTTTTTTAGTGGTGTCACGATGTGAACTCATCTTAATATATGGCACTAAAACCATACCTGGGCGGCTGGTCAGGAAGGGAGCAGCATCTGTGAACGGGCAGGAGAGCTTCACTTGAAATTCATGAGTTCTTGGGCACCAAATAAATCCCTGCAAGATTGTGGAGAGAGGGGGAGAAATCCAGAGAAAGCCTGAAAACTTAGATGCTTTCAGTACCAACTGTTAATAATTTGTGCATTGCAATTTTCATGTTGCTCTTTAGAAAATGACCTGTCAGGAGAAAAATATATTACTATACCTCTATTCCAGCTTATTTCCAGTAGATCTTCCTCTCTTGGGAAGTGTGTAAAGAATGTTTAAAAAAAGAATGGTAGGACTTTAGCTACTTCCTTACCATGAAAAGAACAGTTATCTCTATTTATTAAATTAAAATCTTACAGAATTCAAAAGACACAAATTAGAGTACACATTTACTGTATAGTAAGATTATATAAAGCTAAGACTGTTTTCAGAAATAATCCCGAGCTACTTCACTGGAATTGTTGGGATGGGTATAGCTATAGTTACAATTATGCAACCACAGTGCACACTTGCTTATTTTTACCTTCAAAATCTGATACAATTGCCTTATAGTGCTGGATAATAAAACAGAAGCAACTAAAGTGTTGTTTATTACACCTTTTTTTTTCTGTCACAAGAGGGGTCTGGAAAATGATGGAAACATGTAATGCACTCAGTTCCTTTTTCCATAATGCTTGTTTTTCCACCACTCCATTCAAATATGCTTAAACATACAAAGCAAATAAATGCAATTGTAGAGTCCTTTGGTGTTCTTTTAAGTTAAACTTCATGGGCTATATCGCTAAACATCAGATTCAAGACCAGCCAAGAAGTGGTTGGAAGTATACTTAATAATGTTTTTAAATACTTAGAGAGTTTTGATATGTGACATTTTAATGTTACTGTCCTGCTGAATTAATGAGAAGTCTTAGTGGCTCTAGTTGCTCGCTATTAGTGATTCAATAGCCTGGTTTGCACTGGATTTTAATAAACCTATTAATGTAGAAAGTAGTTACTGATTTGTTTATAGTTAACACCATAATTTGCTGTATACTGTATTAGCCTTTGAGTTACAAGCCACTCTGCGGATTCCTGCACAGTGTGCTGTAGGTGACCCTGCTTGTGCAGGGGGCTTGGGCTAGATGATCTCCAGAGGTCACTTCCACCTTTTGGGATACTGTGATTCTGTTTGAAAGAACAATACAGCTTTGATAGATGCAGAATTAGAAAACAATTCACACTGCTACCTCTGTTCAAGTATGTAGAATCATAGAATCTTTAAGGTTGGCAGGGACCTCCAGGGATCATCTAGTCCAACCCCCCGGCACACACAGGGTCACCCAGAGCATGTGGCACAGGGCTGCGTCCAGGTGCCCTGTGGAGATGTCGTTTAAACTCTTGCCTGAATGCAGTTATGCAGTTGTGTGGGTGTGTTTTTTTTTTTTTTTTTTTTTTTTTTTTTTAAAGCATCAGGAAAATTGTTGCCAGGTTCACTCCACCAAGTGACAAAATTTCTGAAATCAGCTCATATAGAAATACAGGAATACAAAATATCACAATCTGCAAACCACTTTATAATAACTGCATTATTATGGATCTAAAGGCTGTAGCATTTGAAAAGGTACTGTTATATGATGAGAGTGATCTAATTCGAGAAACAAGATCAAAATTTTCCTGGTTAAGACAGCCATAGTCTTCCAAGGCGTGGAGGATAATATGTTAAACTACTAGACATATGGCGGTCACCTCAGTGGAGGCAAATGATTATTATTAGAGTTGTACTACAAGCAAGGTTTCTAATTTCACAGAATGGCTGAGGTTGGAAGGGACCTCTGGAGACCCTCTAGTCAAAACCCCTGCTCAAGTAGGGTCACCTAGAACACATTGCCAAGGATTGTGTCCAGATGGCCTTTGAATATCTTCAAGCTTGGAAAGACAGAATGTGTCCTGTCTCAGCAGCCTGTTCTGGTGGATTTGTGAATTATATTTATATTTATATATTTAAAGCTATTAAATGATCTGAAACTGTTGTGTCTGAAGTTTTTCTGCAACCTGGAGCTTCTCAGGTTGGTTTAGCAAAGGGTGCCAGAGCACCCCCTCTGCTCTACATTACATGGGTCAAATGCCCTGGAAGAGCTGAGTGGTTCCAGGTGGGTTCATCCAGTATTATTTGAAGGAAAGTCTTTGCTGAAGCTTGGCCTGTCCTTAGCAAGTGTTTGAGCCAGAGGCTTACCAAGCAAACATCTATTCACTCGTCCCACCACCCTGTTTTCTCTAGCAAAATCAGGAAGATCAGACTGTGTCCTCAGTATTTCTTGTGCAAAAGCAAGCAGGGGAACACACTTCACCTTTGAGGAGTTTAAGTCAAATAGCTTCATCTAGGATCATTAGTATAAATGCAGCAACTGAGGCTTATATGTGTCCTGGTGAGTCTTTCTGCTTGACTACTACTTTTTAGTTAGAAGAAATGAAGGGTGGCAGTACTATCGTACACTTACAATCCATGTTTGTGTCAGATCCAGCCTGGCCACCTGTATTTTTCAATCATAAAGCTAAACTACTCCCTCGCTTCCAGCTGATGCTAGAAGAGCCACTGAAGATTCAGGTAGTGGTTTAGGGTTCCTGGAACTGCTGTAGCAGACCTTCTTCAGGAGAGGTCTTCTGAATCTTCCGAAATGCCTCTAACTGCGCATTTCTACTGAAGAAACTAGCTGCTTTTTTTCTTACTTTCACCTTTCTCTTTTGTGCTTTACCTTCTAAAATCCAGGAGCTGAATGAAATTTTAATACCACGTCATGCTATTTGTAATATGAAACAGGAAATCTTAGAATATAAATGGAAGTCTTAAATACTAGTGAGGAGAAATAAAGAACTTAGTCATTGCCTGATTTATGGGGAAAAATAATTTGTTTTAGCACACATCGATTGTTAATTTAGCTTAACTAGAAATAAAATGGAAAAATTGCCCGCGTGCTTATAAATGTAATTACTAAATTACTATAAATTATCAAAGTACTGAAGATTTTGTTACTTTTATTTTGATGTTTAATGTCTAATGTTTATACATTACAGTTTAATGCCAAAAATTCAGGATAAGTCTAGTAATAGCAAAATAATTTATATATTTTTGTGTGTATATTTTATGTTATTTCCAAATTGCATCTGAGAAAAACCTATTTTTCTTAATGTAGTGAGGTGAAATCTAGAAGATTTTACTGCTCTTAGCAATAGTAGTGGTATACCATAGAGGTTTATTTCAGCCAGTCATCTGGATGTTGGAAGCTTGTTTAATCTCTCTTCTTTTCTTCCTTTCCTTCTGAAGCTCTTAATGAAATAATTTAACATATCCAAGACAAATGCAAGTTACAGAACAGATTTGGTTATACAGCAATGAATTATTAATCTCTCTCCTTGTTAATAACACCAACAAAATGTCAGTTGAAAGGAGCTAAAATGTTAGTTGAAAGGAGCTACTGCTGAAGCTTATAGCTCAAATGCATGGAAATTATCATGCAAAGAACCATTGCTCTAAGTCACTGTTCTTTAAAAAGCTTTCTTGGACCAAGATTAAAAAGCTTTCTTGGACCAAGGTGAAAGGGAATATGCTGACAAATGAGGCAAACAAATGAGAATTGCAAGATGGAGATTTCAGTATTTGTTGTGTGTGGAAGTAATGGTCTGTAGAAATAGTTTGGAAAACACACTGTAACAACAACTCGCTTATCAGGTGCTTGTTGGCAAGAGCTTTAATCACAGCAGACATTTCTAGAAGAGGTATGAATGAGAGTTGAATTTCATAACGCGTGTTATGAAGAGGTTGTTCTGTGGATTTCCTGTTGCTTCTAGTAGTAGCAAACCACAGGTACAGTATTTGGGGACAGGTTTTGACTGCAGGTGATGATTATCTGCTTCCTTTCTCCTCACTACTCTGAATGCTGACAGCAGACCCAGCCAAGGGCAGTATTGTAGCTCACCCTCATTTCGAGTACTCTTTTTCTTTCCCCCAGCAGCACCTTTTGTGTTCCCTGTGCAACATGGTGCATTGAACCAGCACTGGTATATCTGCACCCAAGCAAAGCAAGCCTGGGAGCCCTTTCTGCTGGAGGATTTCCTGATCCCGGTTCTCAGACCAGCTAAAGATGATGTTTGTGTTAGTATTGATTCTAAACAGATGTTGAGAAGGACAGAGCTGCACTTCTAGTGTGACCACTTTCATTGAATTTTCTGTAGTTTCTTCAGCTGTGAGGCAGTCTTTGCGTTTGTCTGATGGGGGGATTTCTTGACATCAGTGAGTGACCTGACAGATGTGATCTTCCTAAGTCTCTATTGGATTGCAGTTAACTGGAGCTCTCATATCCTGGGCTCTTCTGCTCTGTGCTCTGGAATTCTGTGCTGCGGTAATCTGTATAGCAATGGGATTAGCTGTGGCTGTCTGACACTGTGCTCCTGGAGGGACATGCAACCCTGAGTAAAGACACACGAATGGCTTGCAGGTAGTGCCTGCTCAGAGTTTCTGGCGCAAAATAACTACTTTGCACAAACTCTATGCAAACTTCTGTTTCTGCACTGATAAATACTTCTTCGGCTTTTATTGTTCGAGAAAGGGAAACAGTGTCTGTATAATCATAGAATTCTTCAGGTTAGAAGGAATTTTAGGAGGCCATCTACGACAGGCTACTGCCTGAAGCAAGGTCTCATTCACTGTGGATGTATTTGTTAACTTTCTAGCTTAAGGGCACCCCTTCCTTTAATAACATCTACTTTCAAATCAGGCTTTACTTCCATACAAGCATGTATTTGATAGTGCTATTCCCAAAAGATGAGATGAAGGTAAAAGATGGAGGAGGGTGAGCAGTGGTGACTGAATTCTTCATGCAGAAGCTTGTTGCAAAAAATAATATCTTCAGCCTGAGGACTACCTGCCTGATTGTTTGAGGCTTTTCTTATGAATGCTTGCACGGTCTGAAGAGGATGGCAAGTTTAAGTATTTAAATTCTCCTACTTCCAAGATAGATAATGCTAGAATGTAAATGTTAAATATTGTTTGCTTTGTTATTGTTTAAAATTTATTTGCAAAAATCTGCTTTGTGTTCTTGGGATCAGTATCAGAACCCAGCTGGTGCATAGTCCTTAAGCTCGTGTTTCTTCTTGGTGGTGTAGGGGAAATGTTTTTCTTGTATTTGGGCTGCAATGGAAAACTGACAGCTAGCAACAAGTTGAAGGTTAATATGCCATGTGTTTCAAAGTTTCAGGTTTTTTTTTTTAATCATCATTCACGTTGCTTTTTGTCATCTACAGGACAGCACTTAGCTCTTTGAACAAACTGGCTAACTTTGTGGTTGGAAAGTTTTGGTGTATGACTGTAGTATAGTGGGTATGAATACCTTTTATGTAGATTTAAATTAGTAGTTTAATTGTAGTTTAAATTATTCTGCAAATTTAGGAGAAAACAACATCTGCAGTGGGGTAGAAATCAGTGTGGCCTACTTGCCTGGATATTCATTTAGGGCTTACCAAAAAGTTCTGCAGCTTTTTTTCTGCTGTGGTGGCATAACTAGGTTAATACCAAGCGTGAACTTCAGCTGACTGGTTTGTATATGAAGTAGTAGCTAGTGGAATATTTACAAGGCAAATATATACTTCTATGGAGATAAAATGCATGCTTTTTTATAGCTTGTGTTTATATTACCTAAATATAGTGAGTGACCAGGTAATAGTGACTAATTACCTAAAAATCAACTTCTGTCTTACAGCTTGCCTTGAAGGGATCTAACTACGCTGGTCTCCTGGAGCGACACCGCGTTCACACCAAAAACGTGGAGCATGTTGTAGATAGCTTACGGTAAGGCTGGAAGTGTCTGAGGATTTTTGAGCACAAATAGCAATGGATTGTGTTAAGCAATGAAACAAGCTCTGAGTGACCATTGCTAATGAAATAGGAATACTGAAAGCAGGATGATGCAGATGAACAGTAATTCCTGAAGCCATCTTAATGTGTAATAGTTCTGTGCACTTAACTAACACACCTTGAAAACAAATCAAAAAGATGTGAAGGACTTGTGTGAGAATCAAATGCTCGTAAACTAAATACCACTGTAATTAGTCCTTAATTACATGTCAGTTTTTCAGAAGGATATGACAAGGAACAATATAGGACACATTCAGGCTTTTTCCTGCACTTTATAGGAACGAGAGGATAGAAGTCCGTCTTGTTAAACGTCGTGAATATAATGAAGAGACAGTTCGGTGGGCAGATGCTGTTATATCAGCAGGAGGTATGACTTTGTGGTGGGGAAATATTTATTTCAGTATATTTTCATAGATAAACTATCAAAGTTTGCAGTGTGTATGAAGCATCTGGAGATATGCTCATTTTGGAAATAAATTGCTGGCGTATTTGTCAAAAACCAGGAAAAAAATGCAATGACTGTGACCATCCTCTTCTCAAGTATTTGCAGCATTAGGTGATTACTGAGGCTTGCACACCTTGGAAAAAGTTTGTGTTGTGTCAGACAACTTAAGTCAGCTGTTAAGTTAGCTGTAGTCTTCAGCTAGAGAAGGCTAAAGATTTGTTGTCATATGAACGCATGTAGCCCTAAACTCTGCTCTCTGGTTGTAGGTGTGTCAGGTAAAACTAGCACTTTATTTTTTCCTTCCCCTTCCCTTTTTTTTTGTTTTTTCTTTCACACTTTTTGCCATGACTGGAGTATCTAGTTGGGTTGTACAGATAGAAGTAGACAACTTCTGAATAGACTTTGTAGCTGCTCAGAGCATTTTGAAATGGCCAGTGGAGAAATTAACCTGATTCTTTTTCATAACATTGAGTGGCACCTGTTTATTCAACTTTACTTCATGTTTCACTGTTCAATTTTGTGTTTTACTGCAAGTACTGAAATGCGTTCCTGGGACACGATTCATGTTCAGAAAAGCAATGAACTGCAGCTTCATTCTGCCTTGCCTTTGTACCCTAGAGTCGACCTTGCTCTTGCTAGTGTTTATGACCCTTGGAAATTGTAGCAAGGGATGTGTGTTCATACTTGAAGGACCCTAATATTCTCATGTAGATTCAGCAGACTCTTCAAAGTTGGAAATTAAAGGGAGGTGTGAATGTTTCCTTTGCCAACTTGGCTATAGCAACATCTGGCATAGTTATGAAACCAGCAACTAGGAAATAGTAATGTTTTAAAGAACACCCTCTGAGTTTTCAGAACCCATATCTTGGTGTAAAGAGTGTTTCAGATTATGATTGCCCTTCTGTTTAAGGGACAGGAAAGAGACTGCTACATATCTCAGGAAATTAGGGACACTTAGATTTCTATTTAGACAGGTTTATTCTAAGACTTTTTTTCTTCAATTTTGTGTATTTGGAACCAAATAAGACCTTTAAATTTTACCTGATAGGAAAAAACTGAAACAGAACTAAAACTACTGTTTTCATGTGATTCACAGGAAGATCCGATATTATGCTGTTTCCTGTCTCCTGTGGAGATAGAGTAGTATTTACCTACTCTTGATAGTATTTATCAAACATTTTCTATTAAAAAGAATCTCTTACCTGCTCTGAAACTTGCTTCTGCCAGATTAATTTGTGTATGTGTAGCTGTTGGAGGAGTAGTATTTTTTCAGTCATTTTGTCATCTTTAATTTGGTTGTCACTATCCAGTTTTAAATAGTTTCAGTAATTTTCCTGTTCCATTTTATTTTTGTGCAACTTACCTAATCAATTGTTGACACAAAGTTTGTAATAATAATGCTTCAATTCGTGGGTGGTTTTGTTGGGAACGCTGAAATGGTACGTGAAACTAGCTCTTTATTTTTCATGCCTTTTTTCTTTTTTCTTGTAGGTGATGGTACAATGTTGCTGGCAGCCAGTAAGGTCTTCGATAAATTTAAACCAGTTATTGGAGTAAATACTGATCCTGAAAGGTAAGATATACAGTTCCTTAAGACATTTGGGAAAGCCGTATTTCATATCAGGTACCATGTATATTTGTTTTTTTTCATGATACTCAATATATGAAGAAAAGACCTTGAACAGGAAGGTTTGGTAGTATTAGATGAAACTGCTGTCTAAACTGAGAAATCCTATTAAACTGAAGTGGCTTTTCTCATCCTCACAAACAACCCATTTTCCTACAAATCCCAGTACCAGTAAGCTTTGACACCATGGGAATTTATGCAAGCTCCAGAACAAAGTAACATCCTGTTTGAAAGGAGGTTGACTGTACAATTATCTAAGTAGAAAAAGGTATTAGCTTTAAGGGAGCATTAGTGATTGTTAACTGCTGTGATGATTGTGTGGGTTAAGCATGAAGACTTAGAAATACTGTGGAAAGAATGATTTTTCAAAGTGTGCTTTCTTGGTTCTGGTTGCTCTGTAGCCCAGAACAAGTAGGTGCTCTTGAAACAGGGTTTGGAGTGTGTCTAATAGGTTAGTATTGTATAGGAATTCTGTAGGCCTAATAGGATAGGGTTGTATTCTGGTTACAAACACACCTGCAAGGGCCTATTACTTCCCCTCAGATGGCTTTTTGTCTCCTCTCCCGGCATTTGGCAACATATACGTTAGGAAACATATATGTTGTGTTACAGTGGATTATAGAAATAAAGTAAATATATTACTGCTTTTTTATTATTATTACAAAAATGCACACAATGAGTTATCCTGTCTCTTCAGAAAGGATACTAAAAAGTATTGGATAAGCAATAACTTCTGAACTGCCACAGCTGTGTTCATATGCAAGTGTAATGGCACTCAGAGCCTGTCAATGTGTATTACTAACCAAAAGCTCAAGGCTAGAGATAGCAGTATAGAATGGAAAATGGAAAACTTTTATTATTTTTAAACTGAGTAGTGCTTAGATATTCAGAAACTTAATTTGTTTATTAAGAAGGTAAATCCTGTTTGAAATGTGATAGGACCTCAACATATGTGTGGATTTGTGTGTGTGTGTGTTGTTTGTTTATTTTTTTTCTTGCCCCTGGTTCCTTCGTGTAAACCATATCATACTTAAGAGGACACTGTCTCCTCAGCCAATCAATGGCATTTAGTTGTCCTCTTACAACTCAGTACCAATTGCATTCACCTAGCAATTAGACTGATTTGGGCAGGTGGGTACAGTGTATTAGCACTGCCTACTTGGCATAACCTTCAAATGGATGGCAAGTGAAAACTCCAAACGCACTAAAGCTCTGTCTGTTGAGACTTCAAGATCTGGGTTTCTGCTTCTGATGTTTCTTAGCTCATCAGCTAAGAATGTAATCTTAGCTAATGAGAATGTGATGGCCAAAAGGATTTAGTTCTTTCTAGCCCCTACTCCTCTTCCAAAACTTTTCAAATGCTGTGAATAGACACTTTATCAGTATTAGGCCTGAATAGCAGAGTTTAAATAACAACTGTCTTCATGTTATCAAATATCACTCATGAGAAGGGATCAGTGTTTGGTTTTCTGGCTTGTATATGAGATTCCTATAACCTTAGGGGTGTCCCTTACCTGTCTGTTATCACCAACTGATTTATAAATAGAGAAATTTTCTTTCTAACTTGGAAGGTTGATTAAGCTAAAGCTCCTTTTATAGAACTGTGGTGACCAAACTGTATTAGTACAAACATAATTTTTACCATATCACTAGCTTAACAGGAAACTTCTAGGGGAAATGTGGAAGAAAGCCTATTGTGCCTCTCCCACACTTTCCTGGCGCCTGAAAAATCTGTGCTATTGCTGATGTGCTATGTATGTAGAAAGAATACAGTATCATAAAGGTCAGAGGTTCTAGCTTTGCTAACTAAAAGAGTTTTTGTTTATTTTTTTTAAGGGGTGAAATTTGAGAAATTATACTGTCATTTTCATTGTCTTTTCCTAATTTGCTTCCAGATCGGAGGGCCACTTATGCTTGCCAGTGAGATATACACACTCTTTTCCTGAAGCGCTTCAGAAGCTTTATCGTGGTGAGTTCAGGTAGGATTGATTGCTGTTATTTTTTTTTTAATGTTATCACAGAATTAATGTGCATTTTTTAAGGATGCTAAGTAAAATCTTAATGCCTCGAACTGTGAATTCTGTAGATGTTTACCGTATTGAAGAATATTTGTGTTTGAGAGTAGGATTGGAATACAAAGCATGAAACTGTCTGCCAGTTCCAGCAGACCTCCAACAGTTGACTTACTTTTTGGGATTACCAAATCTGTAATTTGCTTGAAGTGTGCTTTTATATGTGACATAGTAGAGGAGGCATCTAGAAACAGGTTAATACAGCACTTTAAATAATTGAGTGGTTCAGTCTGTTTTACTAAATGAAAATATGCTTTTAGCTCTATCCTGAGCCTTGGAAAGCAGAAGCTTTAAACTATCCATCATACTAAGTGTTTTAATTAAACCTGGTACTATTAAAACAGGTAACCTCCTGATACTGTAACTGATCTTACTGTTTTGTTGGAGGCCGTGTTATGTTTTACATTGCTGTGACTGCAGTCGTTCTTTGTTACATAGCTGAAACCTTATGAGCTCTAAGCAGGAAGCACTTTTCTAGTTATTGTTCTGGAATAAGCTCGAATGAAAACTTAATCCCCCAACAAGGACCCGTTCAGCACGAGTGCTGTTCTCTTCCTGGAGTCTTAGAGCAGCACTTGCATCACATTCTTTCATTATGTGATTCAAAACATAGTTAATGTGTGTTCCTTGCGGATCTTGATGTTGCCGTGCTTTTCTGCTCACCCTTACAAGGACTTCAGCATGAAGCCTTTCTGGGTCTGCTTTGGAAGCTACTACAGTAGGAGAAGACTGGCGCTATCTTCGGTATTTTTCAGGTGGGAGACCTGGGTGGTGTCACCAAAAGAACCCAAGTAGTTCCCTGTCTGTGCTTCCCTGCAGTGTGTCAGTTTTCTTGCCAAGTTTAATTTGAGGAGAAACGTTGGCATCGCTGATGAAAAATGAGCTCTGCAATTTTGGTGCTTCCCCTTCATGTGACTTCCGTTTTTTGTTTTCCAGTATGAAATATTTTGTACTGGTTTGGGTTATTGACCTGTTTGATCTAAATAGAACAAGTTCAGTCTCACAATCAAAACCTGAACTGTGGTTGAACGACAGTCTCACTAGTTATAAACAGTCACCCTTCCCTGTTCTGAAAGCCTCAAAATCATTAGTCGCAAGCAAAGAAGAAATCTGCTACCAGTTTTGGATAAATTGGAACAATATCTCCTTAAATGACTCATTGGCAGGGTTGTATGCATTTTGTTCAGGCACAGAGAAAGCAAAACTGAGGGAGGAGTTTGACAGGCAACAGTATGGGCTGGGAAGGGGAACCTGAGACAGGTACAGGGCTTGGAAGTTAGGGTGTGAAAGCTCAGCTGAAGCTACTGTTTCAGTACTGAGCTAGAGAGTTGATGAGAAATCCTTGATGCTTGAGTTATACCAGTAATACTTTCATTTTCCTTAAATAACAGAACAAAACTGAAATATAAATCACATCCAGTTAAAACATCTTCCAGAACATTTAGGCTGGAGTCTTTGTTTCACTGTGAATGGCTGAACACATTTTAATGAAAGATGCAACTTTAAGGAGCTAATAGTTCAGTCCCAGTTCCCCCTGGCCACAACAGGAAAGAATTAGACTGAAAGAGAAATGGTCTGAACGACGGAAGCAGCAGTTTAATTGTTAGGGGAGGAACAAGAAGTACAGCAGAAGAAATGGGTTACAACAAAGCAGTCTAAAACCCACTTGGGATGGAGATTGAAAAGATACAAAGGAAAGTAAATTTTGAGGGGAGAGAGGAATGAAGAAAACCAGCATTGCTCTGAAGAAAAAAATAATTAAGTGTAAGCTTAATTGGAATATGGTTATAGAGACTTGAGCTCATGACTTTGCTTTTAGCAAGCAGAGATTTGAGAGTGTGTGAAAATTCAAACAAATTACAGACAAGGAATATAATGGTGTGCATGTGTAGGAATGTAATTATTCCCTGCCTTGATTTTTGAAATACAAGTGACCAAGGATAACAAAGATAGGCATGTAAATGCAGTAGTGGAACATCAAAGAAATTGTAAGCAACAGGGAAAGAAAGTGGCAAACAATACTGCCATTGGAGCCCTGGCATGACTAGTCCCCTTTCTCTAGGAACATTACTTTCTCAGGTTCCAGCATTAATCTTAACTAATAATGAAAATGCCAGGGCAGAATAGGAGAAGAATGGGTTTTTGATGACTAGCCAGTTTTCAGACTTATTGAGGCTAAGGAAACTGGTTAAGTAGGTTGGTACTGAATGAAACAGTGTTTTCTCATAATTCCTGAAGGACACGGAGGTGTCAATGACTACAAAAGGGGTTTGCTTCATTCTGCAGGTATGTGGCAGTCACCTTGTTAGTGACAAGCCTGTGTAAACATTTCACTTGCAGTTCTATTTAACAATCAACATCAAGACTTATTAAGAGCAAACAATGTTAGACTATCCATGTTTCTTTTTATGGGAGTAAACACTAAACAGTGTAACATTATCTCAGAACAGTAGCTATTCTATATGCTTATTTTATGGGAGTTTGAATGTGTTTTAGCGTGAGTGCTGTAAGGAAGCTAGTGTAGTGATATCTATTGCAAGCTGTCTGCCTTAATTGTACTTAGAGCTAGCTACACTAAAGGTACATTGAATACAGCTCTCCAAGGATGCCCTTGCCTTTGTAGCATCAAAGACTCTCTCATCATTTGGATGAAAGAGTGAATAGATAGTACACTTATTAAAGATCAAGGTAGCATGAACTACAATCTAAATAAATTAAGGCATTAAAATAAATGCTTTGCAGTTCAGTCAAGACATGTGCGAAGGATTGCATTTACTGATTACAGTAATGAGATGCGCAAATACATGATGAAGAGGCAGATGTTTCTCGAAAGAATCTTGAAATACAAGATATTAAAAATGTAAGTTAGTGTCAGCACTGCAGAAAAGCAAACATCATAAAACTTCCTGTAAACACAAGTTGTGTATAAGACATGAAGTAATTCTTCTCTAGCACTGGAAGGCCTCAAATGGTGCACTACATGAAGTGTGGGGTATTGAAGTTTCAGAAGAACAACAGCAATAAAGCTGATGGGAGTTTCCTCTCTGTTCTTACCCAAGAAGTCCTAGAAAAGTTGATGCATTAAGGTGCATGGAAGAGAATTATGTTTGCTCAGTTCAGGAAAGATTAAGTGAAGTCACGGTATGTATTTGAGGATTAATGTTGTTTCAAGGCAAAACGTTGTCCTGATTCAGGAGATAAAGAAAAACTACTAATGGATTTTCATCCAGCCTAGATTTGTGTGCTGTTATTTCAGGAAAAAATTGATCTGATTATTGTGACCCAAAGGTCAGCAACATGAACTGGGAAGTCTGTGTTCAAAATGTTTCATTATGCTTCTTTTTCTGAATCAGAATTGCTATTACTGCTTTGTTTAATATAGTCTCATAATAGGAAAAGAAGTTTTTCTAGGAAAAACAAAAATCTAAATAGTGTAACAGTTTAGGAAGTAATGTTTTTTATATTCCTCTGTTTCTTCATTTGAACTTCTCTGCCATAAACCTATAAAACTTGCCAAGCTAGGAAATTATTAAAATACCAAGATATTTATGGCCTTCATGGACAAAGGAATGGATGTAGTCACTCTTCTGTGAGTGTAAATGTATATGTGTGACTTCAGTGACTGTAAATGTAAACAAAATAATGGCAAAAAAAGAAAAAAAGTAGCATCTATTGTGTAAATGCCTAAGAGTCTGTTACTCCCAAAGTCATTGTGGTCAGTCATTAATTCGTAAGTTACAGTCATATGCATAAAGTACTAGAATGTTATATGTTACGTAGTGTTTGTAGATTCTTTTGGCCATCTTATTTCATACATACAAAAGTTAGGTAGCAATTTGGGGAATGTAAAATACTGACATTTGAATGTGCTTTTCTAAATTTAAAAGTGATAGTGAAAGCTGTAAAACTTGAAACCTTGCTTGGAATGTACTGCAACTTTTCATCTTATAATGCTCTGCTTTAAGAGTGAACCAGTAAATCTCTTCTATCCTCAAGAATTTGATCTGAGCTAACCTTACAATGAGCTTTCTAGCTATTGATACCAGTTTCTTTCTCCTTTTTTAGGTGGCAGTGGCGACAACGAATCCGATTGTATCTTGAAGGAACTGGCATTAACCCTACCCCTGTAGATCTGCATGAACAGCAGCTAAGCCAGGAGCAGTACAGCAGGGCTCATATAAATGAAAGATTGCAAGATCAAAGTAGGTTGAAGTTTGTGACAAGAATGTAGCCACTTTGTCATAACAGCTTGATTTAGGAAATGAGGATTTGTAAGAATACAGAAATGTTTGAAGTCTGGTTGCTACCATACATGACTGATAGAGATACAAATATTTGAGAAGTGAGGGAGAAAAGAGTCTTCTTAGACTCTAAGGCTTTGTTTTCTAAGGGAATACCTTTAGGTTTTTATGTGCTGCTTCTGCACTGTACATTTAAAATTAGTTTTTGGTTTTAAAAGTTAATTTATAAACTTTTTCCCTTAAGTACTTTACCTATTGGAAAAATATTTAAGCTTTTTTAAATGGTGCCATAGTGTTTCTGTGGAGATGCTGGGTTACTACATAAACTGTTTACCGCACAGTTAGACATTTTCGACTAAAATGTGTGTGTGCATGAGCTCTTTTGCTGAATTTGAGATAGGTTTTCTTCAACTGTGAGGCCTGCCCACAAGTGGCAATACACACATAAATACTTGTAGAAGAAGGTTATTCTGTTAACTTTTTGTTGTTGAAGGATGGGAAGTCTCAACAAGGAAATCATACTGCTTAAATACTGCATAAATAGCTTGTAGATTTTTTTTGTAAATTGAGACAAATTATTCTAACTTCAAGAGGAGGATTAAAGTGCTTCAAAAATGAAGATTTCTTCCTGGTAATTCCTAAGTAATAAAACACTTTCCATTGTTTTATTTATGGTGGACTAAAGATAAGTTTCTGTCTTTGTTTCTGTTCTGGATTTCCCCACTGAAAAGGTCGTAATGTGATTATATCTTAAGCTCCATTAATGAGAAGTTAGTCTGTGATGTGTAATGTAACTCTTTGAAATTTACGCCAAACTTCTGTTAAGTCACTGAGGGGCCTTCACTAAGCTAGAGGAGTGACCGCTGACAGAAGAGGGGTTCAACCTGTCTGGTTAACCACAGTTAAGTTTGAGGAAAAACAATGTTCGAGAACACATCCTTGTGTTACTGACCTTGGTTTAAACACTTGTCTCCGGTAAAGGCCTGTGACTAGATACAGAAGGAATTGGTGGGAAGAGAAATGAGTCCCTGAGGACAGCTGAACACAGAGAATCAAGATCTAGAATGTGGTCTCAGGCAGCAGACTACATTCTCCAGAGAGTGATAATAGTTTTTGAAAATGTAAGTTTTGGAGTCATGGTTTGAAACGGGTGTATTTTCAATACTTGCAGGAGCTGAGGTTTCCGGTCCTTATCTTTTGCCAGTGAGAGCACTCAATGAAGTCTTCATTGGGGAATCTCTGTCATCCAGGTATGTTTAATTGCTCACTATGGCAGCAAGGCAGGATTCATGTTTTAATGACATTGCAACGGGCAATTGGTAACAGGAAGTCTTTTCTGCGTGCTTTTTATCTTAGTCATTGCGTTGCTGCTGGTTTCAAAGTGTGTATTCAAAGATTATTTGGTGCAGTAATAAGAATTGGTGTTTTCCCCCTTCTTGTCTGACCATTCCTCATTTCATTATTCCTGCCTGCTTTTTTCCTTTGTTTTACTCCTTTCCTGGCCAGTTCTTACATAATCCCATACCTTCAATTGCTTTCTTTATAGTGGATTAAAGATTTTAGTGACTTTCATATCTGTCTGTCTGTCAAAGGCCTCTTGTCCTGCATGTTTTCCTAAATATCTCATAGTAAACTTAACATGACCAAGCTGAAATCCTAGTAACTTCTGCTTTCCCCCTTTCTGTCATTAGAGGCAGAGGTAACGTCATTCCTTTGGCTGAGCATATGTTATTGTATGAAAATATCTAACAGTTACTCCCTTGTTTTTAAAAGCCAGTGTATATGAATTCCTGGTATTGCAGTCTCCAAAATGTCTTTAAGACTTTCATTTCTGTCCTGAAAATAATGGAATCTCTGCTAATCAAGCGATACCAAGGATGTGGGAATGGGACTGGGGCTGTGGGATAGGAGTTAAAGCATAATCCTGAGAACTTTTGACCAAATTTTATTTTATTTTTATTTTTAAGAATATCCCTTTCCCTTTTACTCTGTGTCTGTCTTTTTTTTAAGCCTTGAGAGTGTAACTTCTTGTGTTTGTACAGTGCCTGGAACACTGTGGTTGCTGCTGGAAACAGTATAAATGTTCCATGAGTGCTCTGTCTTCCATCTGGACTGCAGCCTCAGACTGGCAGAATCTGTATCTGAAACAGATACATATTTTGCTTTCTATTAAGTCAAACCTAATTTTATCAAGATACTAAAAAAGTTTCGCTAACGTACAGTGATAGAGGAAGACAAAGCTGCTCCCCAACACTTTGCAATAACCTGCTATTGCCAGAAGTACATTGTGCTCCTTGGTTCTGCTAGATTTGACAAGCACCAAGGAACACAGTACCTATAGGAGAAAATATCTGGTAGCGATAATAACTAATAAGGGCTTTTTGTGCATGACAGTTGAGAAAGCAAAGGAACAAAATGGTATTTAGCTTGAAAAAACTGCCTTAAACTGAATCAAGCTGCGCATCTGTGCTCCTAACTTGTTTCTGTTTTTTTTTTGTCTTCCCATATATGTATATGGCTTGGTTCAGGCAGTCTAAACTGTTTGACACCAAATATTCAAGAAATACATTCTTTCCAGTCTGTCCAGAATAAAACTCTCATCACCCAAAGCAATTCAGCAAGCTTCTTTTACTAAGAAGGGTGGGACTTAAACATGCTGAACACGGTGAAATGTGTTTTTCTGAAAAGGCCTCTATTAACCTCAATACTATATTGTATTGTTGGACTAGGCATTATAAATGCCAGCAGTTGCAGTTCATAAATAGATGCTGAGATGTACTGAAACTGTATGGAAAGAGATGTTCTGGTTGGCATAGGCCTCATATTAGTAAGAAATTGCATGAGATACAAATAATACCGTACAAAATGATGGTGGTTGTCCCTGAAGGCTTACTACACTGAGTTTTAGGAAGAATTTGCCATGGAGAGAAACTAAGTCTGCTGACTACAGTCAAGCTAAAGTGTTCATGAAGAATCGCAGTGTATTTTTATTAACTGAAGTGATCAAGAATTCAGCTTGAAGCCATGTTATTACTCACTGATGGTGGAATTATTACCTATTAGTGTTTCCTGATGTAGTTTTATGAGACCCAGTCACAGCATAAGCACAGTTTATGCAGTAGTTCAACAATTATGCAGGGAAGGTAATGTATTTGTAGTTTTGTTTGTAAGTTTGCAAACCCTTCTTAAATACAAAGTTATTGCCAGATGAACTACAGAGTTTGTTGCACAAAATTTAATGCAAAAACTGGCTACAGAAAAACTGCTTAAAAGTTCATGCTGCAAATTATAAAAACTGCCATGAAACAGTGAATCAAAAGTGACTGCCAAATCAGACATACACTGTACAAAGCCTGTGAAATTGTCATCCGTATTTGAAACTGGCCCCTCTAAATTTTTATGTGCCTGATAAGGCTGTGTGTTCTGTCTCATTCAGGGAGAACTTTAAGTCCTGCAAACCCAGTTTTAAATTCTCGCTTCATAGGGCCTCCTATTATGAGATATCAGTTGATGATGGTCCATGGGAAAAACAGAAGAGTTCAGGGCTTAATGTATGCACTGGAACAGGATCAAAAGCATGGTAAGTTCATTTCACTACTTTGACAGAAAAGATTGTTTCAGATAAATTAGCCTTTGAATCTCTTTTGGTTAAGTTTCTTACCTAACTTGAGGCCCTCTGGGGCGATGGTCAGTTAATGCATGGCTCAGCTATGTCCAGACATTCTCAGTGTGGTTCAAAGCTGCCGCAGGGTTTGAGAAGAGCAGAGCACTTGCAAGGGCGAAGAGGAGAGGGAGAAGAAGGAGCTGAGGGATGGTGACAAACTTGCCTTAGCTTTAAGGAAGTTGGATGCTCTGTATAGAGGTGACTGGTGCTCTGGCTTGCAGAGCTTGTAAAGGGGTTTCCTTGAACGACTCTTGCTGGCTAAAACAAAAATATTTAGATGTAGCAGTTTGGAAAACTTAGAAAATCTCAGCTCTAAGCAGAATGAGCAAATGTGTACTTGGAAGCTGCCAGCAGTATTCTCTGGCACATGTATTGGCTGTTCTACTTCCAGCCCTCTTTTAAAGTAGTTGAAAAGGCACAGTTTCTTTGCCAAAGTACTTCCCTAAAATAAAGGGCATGTCTAAGTGAAATTATACTAGCCTAATCAAAGGGTTAATGTTCTTAACTTTAATTTAAACAAACTGCAGCGCTGCGTGTAGATATAAAACTGTAGATTTGAGATGTGAGCAGTGTACAGTGAGAACCTGTTTCATTTGGAAATCTGGCTGTGTTTATGTTTTAAAGTTGTATAACAGGACCCGGATTTATGTGGCAGACTAACAGGGACTAAAACTGGAGTCCTTACTGAAATACAAAAATGAATATTCATGCTGTCACTATGGTTACTGGGTTTTAGTTTTCATTGTGTTTCAGAATCTTGTATTCAATGAACAGAAGTTGGTCGTGGAAGCTGCCAAGGATGAAACTGGCACATTGCTGGGGCAGCTTTCCTCGTGTTCAGTACCTTGGGAATGTACCACCTTAGCCTAGAGCTGTTCCTGTGCATTTTAGCTGTTCCTTATGCATTTTCTGCAAATCTCCCAGGATTGTGCATCTTCAGTGCCACAGGCCTGTTTATTGCTGACTTCTCTAAGGTTACTCTATGGCTTTGTGACTCTGGTACATTATGGTGCAGGTGCCTCAGGAAGATGTGCTTATGCAAACTGTGATTGAGGGAGTTCTCTTGGGAGTTCAGGCCCCCTCAGCCCGAGAGGAATTTAAATCCTCCAAATGCTTCTTTGGCATAAAAAGGCATAAAAGTAGCTAATTAGGAAAATATGACTTTGGTTTCTCAGTTTCTTCTAAGCATCTGCTTGGGCTTGCAGGTAATAAAGGACTATAAGAGAAGATCAACTTTAGACGATAATCCTTGCCATTTTTTGTAGTCTACTAGGTATGTGGTGATCGTCTGTTGTGGTCTGGTGATAGTTACTGTCACCCCAGAGGTACCAAATGCAAAATTGTAGGTTCCACTGAGAACTGGGCAGCTGAGGTTTTTAGTGCTGTGCAAGTGTGTGGTTGGCACCTAAATTCATTTGAACTTGGGCATAGAAAGTGACTGTTCTATACTGATATGTGGAAATGGTTCGCACTGAGGTTTCTTGCTGACTTGCCATGTACCCAAATGTGGCAAAACCAAAAAGTGTCTAAGTGTTTTCTGTTGATATCGTAATTCTTGCACGATTCAAGCACATATTCCTATGGTACACTTGTACAAATCTTATGATACTTTGTCAGTGAAGAGGTGTGGAGTCCAGTAAGTTAGAAATAACCCAAGAAATTAATTTGCAAGAGGTGAACTGAAGGGATAAAAAACACACATAACCTGTACAACTGTCTTTTTTAATACAGACTTAAATGATAAATTGTTTGGGTTATAGGGCAGGAGAATTATTAATAGGGAGACTGCATCCCTATCAGGTCCTACCTTTCTGAAAACAGATAGATTTGCAACCCAGTAGTTATTTATTGTATTTTCTGATATCAGTGCCCACACTTGATAATACTCCTTTATTAGTCCTTCCTGGAGTGAAATCTAATTCTTACCTGTATGGAAGTGTTGTTCTCAAATTGTATTGCTTAGCAACCTTGTATTTCTTTGTTTAGGTCCTATAATATTAACAAGATAGCAAATCAAGCTGTTGAAGAGATCCTTAAGATTGGTGAGTGAACCATGTGGCACTACTGGCTAAATTTATCTGAAGATACTCCTATCTAATTGGGGCTCTCTTTCTTGGCTCAACAGCTGAAAAGCATGGAGGTTTGAATCTGCCATTGAACGCAGAACTAGTGGAAAAAGGTTAGTGAAAATGATGATTTTTCTTTAAAAGAAATTCAACCAGTTAATTTTGTAGTTAATTTCTGTGAACTCGAATTCTAAACACTATTTTAGTACTCCTGCACTATTAGCTTATCTTAAAAACATTATTAAGCTTTGTGGAAAAATATGCTTTTTAATATGTATTTATATATGCATATATGTGCACATACACACATAGTTTTTTTAATATATATGTATCTCTTCAGGAGAATATCAGTTCTAAAATTCCAAACAGCTAATATGAATCACCTGAAGAGAGCTGGTGAATGTTAGTCATGCAGTGGACTGCAATAGATCTTCTGTACAGTTCAATGCTTTCTAAAGTGAAGGCTATTTAACAGCTGGTAAGGCTCAGTATTACCTCTAGGTAGGGAAAACTCTCCTTTCCTGAAGGAATGGATATTTTTGAGAGTAATTTTATCTGGGAAAAACTAATGGCTGATTTTTCTACTTACAGTAACAAATGATTACAATGACTCCCTGCTCTATAGTCCAGAAGAACCAAAGATGCTTTTCAGTATTCGAGAACCTATTGTGAACAGAGTTTTCTCAAGTAGTCGGCAGCGTGGCTTTTCTTCAAAGTAAGTGTTGGCTGCAGCAATTACTGAAGCATTATTTCATTCTGTATATTTCTTGAAATGTGAGTAACCTAGGAGTTTCACTTGACATCTTTCAACTCCCAGCTCGTGTTATGAGAAGCTTGAGCATTACTTTCATAGGAAGAGGAAGAGAGTGTCTGTAAGTTGTGTTATGCCTTTTTTTTTTGATTGTTTGATTCATGCACAGTCCTGCAGAATAAAAGCACTGTGACCACTTCGGGGTGTGTGCTGTTCCCTATGCTCTGTAAGATGTGCATTGACAAAGTGGACTAAATTCAGCCAAGAGCCACTGAAGTGATTGAGGGCTGGAATATATGGTATTTAAGGGAGAAACGCTAAGGGATCTAGTTTTGTTTAGCCTGGAGAAGAGAAGGTTAAGCAGGAAATCTAACAGCTATTTTCTCCATACCTAATGGATAGTTACAGATGAGACTGAGTTAGATGCCTTTTAGATGTACATAGCCAAACAGCAGGGAGCAACAGCCATGATTTGTAGGATTTAAAATTCTGAACAAATACAAAGAAAAAAGTTTTCAGAATGAAAAAAGTAAGACACAGACATAGGCTGCCTAGAGATTGTTGTGTCTCTGGCCATGGAGATGTTCAAAACCTTGACTGGGCACCCCTGTGCCACCTCATCTGTCTTTGAAGTAAGACCTGCTTTGAGTGGAAGATTGAACTAGGTGTCCCTTGTAATCTAAAGTATTATATAATTTAGTCATTCTAATTTGGGGTGCGTTTTACAGAATTTTCCGTAAGTAAGCAAATAGGAACGCTGTAGGTGCAGTTATTCTGAAAGTTGGATTAAGAACAGTATGATATTTCAATATTAACCCAATATGAGAAAAGTGACTCAGGTCAATACAAATCTCTCATTAAATTTTGAAATGCTGCTTAAATGTACAGCTTCTGAAAGGTTATCCTTTATTTCCTCAGAAAGGGTTATTTTTCTAACCTGCAAGAGGCAGTTTTGAGTAAAATATCTGGGATTCATGTTATTCAGCAGAAGACAACTGAATCCCAGCTTCTTAACTAAGTGTAGGGAAAGTAATGAAGCAATCGCGGCTGCAAACACTTGTACTAAGCCCAGTAGAGAGGATGCATGTTGCTGGATGGTACGTTCTTGATGTGATGCCAGCAAGTAATAGTTGAATTTAAATTTTGGAGATCAGGAGCAAGGTTTAAATCAGGAACAGTCAAGCCCATGCATGTGCAACTGAAGTCTTAAAATTGCTCTGGCATCTACTAGTTCCAATCTAGTAGCACGAAAAAAAAAAAACATTTGGGGAGTTCAATATTTAATATTGCTTCTACCTTTCATGTTTGAAAGGATAAATGCCAACAATTCAGTTCATTTTCCTTTTAAAGGTAAGTGAAAAAGAATAGCTTTATTCTCGTTTGCCCAGTAGTAGAAGAGCTGCCTTAAAATACATTAGCAGATTTTCCTCTATTAGCTTCAACTAAGGAGTCAAACTCATTTAATATTGACAGCAATGTGTTGCCATACCTATTTATGGTACTGCCTGGCACATGTTCTTCAGTTTTGACCTTCAGTTTTGTGTTTGAAATGACTTTCCCTGCTCTCTGAATGTTTCATGTAACAAAGTAGAATATATTAATACACAAATTTTCTAGAAATCTTTAGTGTTGATGGTTGAAACTGTATTATAGTTTAAAATTATGCATTAGAACTGTGGGGAATTAATGTAAAATATTTTTTCTGCAAATGATTTGTTACATAAATAGATATTAAATGGGATTGTCCCCTTTCCTCAAGAGAGCTAACCTACAGCTTTCAGTATTGAGTGCTGTTGCATGGGCCGTCCTCGCTTTCCATGGGCAGGTGTGATTCTTCTTTGACAAGGTCCTCAGTCTGCTCTAGACTTTGCTGTAACTCTGCGAAGCACTGATAATGCTGGAGGATGCTCGTACTTAGCCTCTCAAATTCTTGTGTATATAAGGGTGCTGAGCAAATAGTGTTGGTGCTTGGGGATCCTGGGTGACTGAGGGTTCGCCCACCCATCCAAGGAAATACCTCAGAAGCAGCCTATGTATTCGAGTAAAAGCTTGTGTGAAGTAGCTCAAGACTTGCACTATTCACTGAGAACTGTTTTTTTTTTCTTTTTTTTTTTCCCTCCAGAGTCTGTGTCCGTTCCCGCTGCTGGGATGCATGTATGGTTGTAGATGGAGGAACATCTTTTGAGTTTAATGATGGGGCAATAGTTTCAATTATGATTGATACAGAGGATGCACTGTGCACTGTCCTGCTGGAAGAGTGAAGGATCCTAATGTGTCTTCTGTGGAAATAGTTCTGGATCCAGAGAGGGAGCTCCTGGGGATAGACAGCATGTCATGTTGCTGCATTAAGTTGGAAGTTAGCTTTTTTGGATGCAAGAGCATTTGAAAGAAGCTTGAGACCCTTTTTGTTCCTTGGGATGGGGAAATCTTAGAAACCTGATACTTAAGCTGTTTTGCATCTGGTGTAAAAAAAAAATGTATCTGAAGTCTTACAACTACAGCTTCTAACCTATAAGGCAAACGTGAAAGAGCATCTTTTTAAACTTAGGTAGATGGGTTCAAATTTTAAGTCAGTAGCATTAAATATTCAGATGTACAGTTTTTTTAATAGCAGTCTGGGACTGATGAAACTAAACACTGTCATACAAATACTTTTGTAGAGAAGCTGACTGTCAAGATTGAGTGACTTAATGCAAGGTTGCATAGATTTTGGTACATTCTGATAGTGAACTAACAAAAAAGGAAATATGAAGTTTTTATATGCTTTTCAAAAAATTTTCAACTTTGTAGTTTTCATATAACTTGTGACAGATCTTTTGGCTCTTCCATTTTTTTTTTTTCCTACGGTATAGATTTACATTAAAACTTCAGTCTGGTTTAGTTTCTAGGAGCTCTGTTCACATTCTGAATGAGTTAGCTCTCACCTTTGCTGTTTGAATAGCAAGAGACTTGAAACCTACATGTATTCTTAAGACCTTCAGCAGAAATACATTAAGTATCAAAAGTGTATTAAGTAATGTATGTTCCTTCCCCGAGTGGAGTAACTGGTTTGCAGATGTTCAGGCACAGTAGTTTATGTAGGTAGCTATCACTAAAAAAAGGCCTTAGTAAATGAAGTGGTTTGGAATTTTGGCTTCTGAGCTGCTTTATCATGACAGAAGAATGAGATATGCCAAGCACTAGAGGCTGGAGTGCAGGTTGACACCTATGTGTTTCCCTGTCTTCCTAGTCTGAGTTTTTAACTACCCCAGGAAGTGCTTCCTTTCCCAACCCCGTGCTGAATTCTCCAGGTTCAACTGGTGGCAAGTTACAGCTAACTTCATCTGCTTTTAATTGGGTATCAGCTAGATAAACAAGTTTTTAATACAGGAAAAAAAAAAAAAAAACTTCTGTGATTATAAAAGGGGAAAGTGACTTTTAAATAACATTTTTAGAAAAACTGTGAACTTTGACTGATCATGCTGATCAGTGCATAGAGGAGGAGAGGGCAGAATTTGAGCAGTTTTTTACAGCTCAAACTCTTCAAGTACATGGCTTGAAAGAACTTTTGTTTACTACAGATCAGTTTCCAAAGTGCAGATTTCCTCAAAATACTTGAGAAGAGACTTCTGTGGCAGATGAAGATCAGAAGATCTGTCAGGTCTGATGGAAGTATTGTCCAGTGTGGCCAGTGTATTTATTGCCAGTGACAAAAAGGTAAACCGACCTTTTCACAGGTGGAGAAAGTGGACAGCAGATCTTCCCCTTCCACTAGTTGTATTTTTTCTCCAGAATTAACTCTGTTTCAGAGTTCAGAAGAATTTGGCAAGACCACTGAATTCTAGTAAAATCTGATACAGCCTTTTCAATAAGCTATCCCTGTTCTGTGCACATTTCATCTTCCAAGTGTGCTAGTGTTTGAAGTGTGATTTACAATAGCAGCTTGAATTATCTGGACTGTAAATGTGAAGGGGAAAATCAAAGTACCCTGGTATTCTTTAGAAAATTTTAAATTCAGGAGACTGCAAATAAAGCACTTCTCTATATCTAAAGTAATCTTTAAAAACTACTCTAAAAGTAAAGATGTGAAAGACTAATCCTTCTTTAGAAAGTGGGTTGCACAGAAACTAGAGGATTAGTTATTCCTAATCCATCTGTAACCAGAGCAATGATACTTTATGTGCCTCTGTTCAGTGTACTAGGCAATATGCTGTTTAAAAAAACAAGCCAGTGAAATGAATTTATTACTTCCTAGGGCTTTGCCAGTAGCTGTTAGATCAGAGGCTTATTTGGGATTAAATATTCATGTGTTTAAAGTGTCTTTGAATACCTTCGTGGATTAAAATGTATGACAGAAGTTAAGTAGGGAACAGAATCAGACATGTGTGCGCTGTAATGTTTAAATGGACACTGAGTAGGGTGTCAGCCTCTTAAACCTGTCAGTCCTTATTCTTAATGCTGAGACTAAATGGCAGAGTTTTTTTTTTTTTTTTTCAAAGACCTATAGACCCCAAGTATGCTCTGATTTAAGGGTTTACTAAGAAACTTCATCCTTAAATGCCTAATCATTATGTAGTGAAATGGAAACACGACCTACTCATGAGTGGCCTCTACTGGTTTTGTGTCTGTATTTAATTGCACTTCTGTGGAAGCATTTACAGATGAGTGCTTGATTTAAATAACTAGCGTGGATCATAGATCTATAATAGATAATCAGTAAGCAGGGGTAGCTTTTAATAAAGAACCATGAAATTCTTTTGAAGAATCCTTTATTATAAAAGAATACAGTGCAGACAATTTACCTGATAGACAGTGTTTTGTGCTATGACCAAGTATTTGTTTAACACTGATTTAATCTATCTAGTCTGGCAATCAATTCTGTCTCTCTCCTACCTTATGGTTAGTACCAGTCCATACTTCTGTGTTCTGCTAAAATAAACCTGTCACAGTTGGCTTTTTTAAGTGGTGTTTATACATTATGTAATAAAATTAAAGCATAATGGATGTTTGAAATAGTCTTGTGCCTTACTTGAAAATATATAGTATATTCAGCTGCCTTTAACTTGCAATGAATTTTTTTTCTATAATAGTGTCTATGTCTTTACGCTTTCTTTTTCTGTAGATAAAATTCAGAGATTTATTTAATTTGTCTGTGTGGTAGAGTTTACTATTCTTTTCCAGGGACTACCCAATATCAAATTCTTCAGTTAGAAAAAGGTCAGTACTGCAGCTTAGCCAGTGGATTTGTGTTATGTCTGCAACAGCCACTGCCATAACTGATAAATCTGCAATACAGCTGCCATTTAGTTTTTTATTTCAAGAAAAGGTTAAAAACAAAAGCCATAGTACTATCCCAGTTACATCTTTAAGTGACATAGTTATTAAATGCGCAGTGTAGTAGTGATCTTACCCTTTCCACCCTTTATTGTTAAGCCTAAGCCATCATCGTTTACTGCCTTTTTTTTTTCCTACACATGCCCCAAAGATGGTGTCACATTAGAACATCCCCCCTCCCCTCAGTCATTACAGATACAGTCTAGAAATTTTGTAGGTATTTCTTTATTTAAATGCAAGAGATGTGATTACACTGTGTTGAAAGAGAAGAATTTATATCAGTGTTGTGCCGCCAGCTCAAACTGTATGGGTTTGTTTTTTTGTTTTTCCTCTCGGTAAGTAGTCTAAATGAAGCAGTAAAATCCCCAGTAGTCTTCAAATTCCTACTGCTTCCCCACTTCAACTTTCACAGGAGAATTTGCCCGTAACTCCTTTTTTGTAAGGAGCACAAGCTCTACCCATCTTATGCTCACTGTAGCTCACCTCAGCTATCCATGAATAAATTTAGCACCTGCCTCATGCATTCATTGGAATGAAGACAGTGTGTTCATTTTGCACCAGTGGTTGAAGGATGCAAGTTTCGTGCCAGGAAACCAATCCTTCTGAAATGCACTGAGCTCAAGCAGAAAGGCACCAGTGACGGAGCTAGATCAAAGTTTCATTTGGTAGAATTGCCTGTCCCTTTATCCTTAAATTTTGTTTCTCAAGCAGTTATTTAGATTTTCCTGCCTGCCCCTTTAATGAAAAAGGTAAAACAACAACAAAACCTAAAAACAGTGCCGGCTTCCATTACAAATTCAGTAAGTGGGATGATAGCTTAAATTGCTCTATTAGAAAAAAGTGGCATCCCTCAATAGCACCATAGGATTTCTTCATTCCTTTGCTCTTTCATGCTGCAGTCCTGGGTATGGCTTTGGTGTTGGTCTGAGATTTAGAATGCTACTAGCACCCCCTCCTCCAAGATTTTTTCCATTGATCAGTGTTAAGATCTTACTCGTTAGAGAAAATATATTTTTTCTATGAAGTTTTATCTGAGAAGAGATAACACTTCCCAGTTCAGACAAAAACTACCTTAAGTTTCAGTAACAAAATCTGGCAGGAGTACATGAAACAACTGAAACCCATTTCTAATAAACATAGTAAAAGTAGACAGTGGCTATTACAGTTTACACCTTGCTATCAACCAGGAATACTAAGCATAGAAGTTATTTTTATAGCCTGTGAAGGCTGGCCCTGCAGCTCCCTTACACTGCTGCTATCTCGTACAGTGCTCAGCTGCCTCGGGGCTGCATTTGTAGCAAGCTCCCTTCCCATGCTCTCCTGCTGCTTTCAGGGGCTTCAGCAGCAGCTGAAGCCTCTGCTGCCTCTTCTGGCCTCGCAAACTGCAGGTCATGTCTCGTACAGCCGTGCATCTTTTTGAGAACTTGGATAGGTTTAATATCCTCATTCAGTTTGAGCTCTGCAACCCTAGACCAAGCCTGTTCCCTACGGAGCCTTATTAAGTATCTAGTAGCACCAGCCCTTAGGGATAGGAGAGTTGGAAGAGTTAAAGAAACATGTTAACAGCTGTTTGCTGTATCAGAAGTTGCAACAGTCACCAGATTGGCACAGCTTAATTTATGATTGTTTCACAAATATCTTAAAAAGCTATCCTAGAAAGGGCTTTAAAAAAAACAATCTCTACACTTCTCGCAGCTCATAAGATTTCTAAAGGCTTTAAGTGAAGGAAAAAAAAAAAAAAAGTAAAACTATTTAAGAAACTACATTAAGGCACAAGACCAAAGATTAAAGGTACTCCAGGACTCTGGCTTCTCAAAGAGCCTCACTATACCCAGCATGTCCATAGTATCCAAGTCAATCACACATGATCATAAGTTGCTAGAATTTCTCAATGTCAATCTGCATTTGATGCCCCAAATTTCATGGTTCTTTTTATTGCCAATAGTTGGTCTTGCGATGGCTGTGAAGTGTGAACAATTGATCCTCATGTCAGGAAGTGTTTCCTTGAGAATCTGCAGGGAGTTATCAGTCACTATTCCAAATACCTGAAGAGTCTTCAATGAAGAAATTTCACCAAGTTCTCTAGAAACAATAACAAAAAGGTGGTAAGTCAGCAAGTCTTTTTTTTTTTTGTAATTATACCCAGCTAAACTAAATTAAACTAAACTTAAATCACTTAACCTATTTTTTTCAAAACAAGGCAAGTAACTACATGGTATCAGGAAAATACATGTCATTGCTAAGCCACTCTGTCAAAATAGAAAAGTGAAGAATAAAAAGTATGAGAGCTGTGTAAGTACTGTCCTATTTAATGGTCATTTAAATAGGATGTTGAACACTTCTTGTTGCTCTTTCTTGCACACAATTAAAAAAATGGTTCTTCCTCTTTCATTTCCCCAGATGTAAATGTCTGGAACAAGTGGATTAAATTTCAACCCACAGTACCCAAGCCACTGGTGACTGTCAATCTCTAATTTGTCAATTTGCCATGATATTTTGATAAGTAGCCAGCTGTGGCTTCTTCATTGCTTAACGCTTGCCCAGTAATCACGTGAACTGTCTATGAATGGATACGCAACTGTGAGCTGAAATCAGAAGGCAAAGATGCATGGGACACAAACGATCACCAAGACAGTGTGCCCCACAAAAGGTTCTTCAGATTGTCATTTTGATAGTCCTACTTTTTGGTGAGGGGAAGGAAAAAAAAAAAAAAAAAAAAAAAAAAAGGATTACTGTTCCTCCTGCATCATTTTTGTAATACTGGCATCCTTGCCCAGAGTCCCCAGAAGCTGCAGGAGCTTGGTCCCACCAAGTAAATAATCTGGTTTTATAACTCCTTCAGCTCTGTTACCTAATCCTCTTTCAAAGCACTGTAAAAATATATTTACAGAGCTATTAGGACACAATAAGCTTTTCCAGTCTTCCTGCCTTGATCTCGGGATGATTAAAAATGCAAGAAAAAAAAAGAGGAAAGAAACACCCTCCACTTCCAAAAACACAAGCACACTAAAAAAACCATGACTATAAACATCCCTTCTAACGATTATTCTTAAACCTCTTCACTACACGGTTACTCCATGCTGAATACAGGACGGAAGTACAGAGCACAAGGCAGTCTGGAGGAGCTCTGTAAGACACACTCACCTGCTGTAAAAAGTCTAAACAAAAAAATCCTATGGGAATAGGGGAATCTTCACAGGATTTTTTAATGACACAGGAGTTTTTAATGACTCAGCTTGGTTCCCAAGTATACTGCTGGTGTTTAGAGATCAGCACCTGAACCAAGAGTGGGAAAACCGCATCCTTCCAGGCTTCGTGGTCAAGTGAAAACCTGACACTTGACATGCACTTGCAGACCCGAAATAGGACAGAGACCTTGACCAAGAACGCTTCCAAGAAGGCTTCCCCAGAAGCTCACACCTTCTCGCCTGAATTACCTCCATACAAAGTTGGATAACAGCGACACTAATACTGGTCGCTGGCAGGACTGGAACCTCCAGCTCTACATGAGAGTAATAAATATCAGTAGTATAATGCCACAAAGGGAAAACATGACATAGAGTGAACAGTGAGTTTCATGCCTATTAACTCACATCACAGAAAATCTCAGCCACCTTTGCTTCCAGTCTGGATTCTGGAAGGGACATGCTCTGATAGTCAAGTTATTTTATCCCTGTCCTTTATCCCTAATTGCTCACACCAGTAAGATTTTCAAAATAGTACTTGCATTTTTTAAGCCTAAATGAGGTAGGTTGTTTTCAGTGTACCTTTTCTATGCACAGTGAACTGAAGCCTTTTCAAGGTTACTTACACCAAGGCAGCAGGCGATATCTGGTAACATCGGCTAAGACACAGATGCTGCAGGAAGATGAGCTGATGAAAATACTGGAAGCACTCAGGCTTCAACATCACGCTGTCACTGCACATGAGAGCACATAAATTAGAGGTTGCACTTTAATCGCAATGTAGCAATAAAGTTGGTATTTCCAAAATTTACGCAAAACAGGAAATCTTCTGTAGGTTTAGCTGAGAAACTGTTTTGTGACTGTGCAATCCTGCTCATTATGTATTATTACTCTAGTTACTGCTCAGCAGCAGAAAGAGAAATCCCCTGAACCACAAGGTTTCAATACTAGCTGCATAAGGTCTCTTACCTTAAATCTAAGTGGACAATAGAAGGACATCTTTCCACCAGTGTCTTAACATCTGAAAAGAGGTTGCACAGAGTCAGCACATTTTTCTGTACATTGTTTATATGGGGCTTGAAACACTCGGTTCTATTTATATTCAATCATAGCTTCTCTACTGGAATCCAATATCTGAAATCCATTTTTTTTCAACAAAGAGATTCATATTGCAGACTTAAGACGGAGTATACCTACTGAGATACTACACAAGGACTTTTTTTAATCCTTCAGCCAAAGAGATTGAGTTAGCCCAAATAACTGTACTCAGAAGTCAGTTGCATAAGAAACTTAGCAAGCAAATATTTCAAATATTCCTACTGCAATCTATTAGACGAAGTTGTACTGAGATGCCCTGAAGTATCTTACAATGAAAGCTAATTCTGTAACAAAAATTCTCAACACTTCAAATACTTTCAAAACACTTCAAAAAAAGACCACACAATCTCTTCAATGATCAAGACCAACACAAGGTCCGAGCCCTTGGCAAAGATGCCAAGTAATTTGGAGGAGGAGATTAGCTAGTACGTTTGTGTACAGTTTTGGGACAGAGGTGCCAAGCAGAAAGGTGTATTTCCCTGCAAGGGGAAACAGTGAGGTCTTTGTGCTATCTGAAGAGATCAAAGAGAGGTCAAAACACACATGTAGAAGCTTCACTGCTGGTCACTCGATGCCCTATTGTCACATTTGCTCGTTGAGATAATTCATTTCACTGCCAAAGCCCTCTCATCCTTTATCTGTGCTTTTGTCCATTTTTTGCTGTGCTCTTTCCCCAGCTTGATTTCTATACATTTTTGATTACATAATGTCTTCTATCTACTTACACTCCTAAAAGCAGCAAGCAAATGGTTAATGTTAATTGCTGAAGTTAAGGTTATTGGGTTTTTCAGTTTACATACTATCAAATTAACTCATAACAAAAATGTTTTCTGTAGGACATCATGATAAGCTGAAAGAACAGTAGCTATTTCATCTGTTCACTTTCAGAATACTCTGAGCAACCATAAGAGCAGAAGTCTTAATTCAAGAAGGCTCTGAGAACTAAACTCTCTCCCATATATCCAGAGGACTGATCCACAGTCCACCGTGGCACATTGAGCCAATGGATTCTGCTTGCAGGACTTGCTTTATAAGCACCTCCAACTGAAGAACAAACAAGCTTTCACCTACCTATTCTTAAATTCATAAACAAATTCTCTGCCTTATGGGGGAGGAGTAAGATTCTATGATAGCAAGAAAATCACAAGCAAAAGATCACTTTTACTGTATCATATTTGTCTTACACACAGCAGATACCAGCCAGAAGAAAATGAAAAAACCTGTTCTGCCATGTAGCTCAATAAATCAGCTAATACTTAAAACACAATGTATCTTTTCCCCCATAATAAGATAAATGCTGCTCTTTACCTGATATCTGCAGATTCTGTCTGTAGCCACTTAAGTTTAATTGGGTTATTTTCGAAGTAACATGAGTGACTGCTGCTTTGACATGGGTGGCTGTGAAGTCGCACCAGGACAAGTTCAGCTCCTCCAATCTATACAAAAATTAACAGAGAGAAGCATGAATGAAAGAGAAGTTTTTGCATTAAAGTATCATTGAATTAGATAAATATCAGAACTTAAGCTGTAATGTAGCTGCTATTAATGAGTACACATTTCACTCTTACTATAATTAGGCTTTGGAGCAGGTTGCACAAAAAGGCTGTGGCATCTCTGTCCTTGGAGAGTTTCATGACCAGATCAGAGAAAGCAACCTGGTTGGTGCTGAATTCAGAACTTGCTTTGAGCAGTGGGTGGAAGTGGCCTCCCAAGGCCCCTTTCCAACCTGGATGATTCCATGAGATTTTAGGATGTGAAATAGTTATCTCGGGAGATTGCCAGAAGGGAGATACTATCTTTAATCATGTTTCTAGTTGGTGACTTGACTCTGTTACTACTGAATAAGCATTCACATTTAGAGAAAAAATTAAAAAGGGGGAAGATGACCACTGGCTAGCCATGCTTAGTGTGTGGCAGGTGACATATTATACAGTTTTATGTAAGCACTGGCCATGTGGTGATCCTAAGCCTCTTAATATGCTTCATACCTATAGATTATCACTATTCAGGAACAGGAACAAAGTTTTATTTTTTGTGCATGGGTTTTTGCACACGCAGGCACTGTTGATGTAACCAGAGGACACAGACACAGCAGACAACACAAGCAGAGCCTCTAGCTGGCAATCTCTAGACTCAATAAACACACACACAAACAAATTATTAAATCACTGAGGTGATTAAAGCACAGAATATCCCAGGAGGACACACAGTGCTGAAGCCAATGCATACACACACTGCACAGTTTCTGTTCTGTTGGCAATGAAATGGGCCTACATTGCCACCAGCATTGCTAGCCCAGCTCAGTTTTTCTGAGTGTTATGCACTGTACAGAGACATCCATTCCCTAGAGAGCTTATGAGTCTGAGTAATCAGACCAAGCAATAGAAAGAATTATCTGCCCGTGAGGTGAGTCAGAGAGAGATTAAGGCTTTGTCTCCCCACAAACTTGCAGCAGTTTGATTAAAAACATGTTTTTGCAGAAGCATTGATTAAGTCGTTTGTCTAGCAACCCCCAGGAAGTCAGCAGAAAGGCCAAAATATAAATCCCAGATCTGTTAGGGCTCAATTCAATGACTTCCTGACAGCAGACGTTTTAATCACTGCAGCTGTCAATCTGAACACTGCACTTCATAAAGTAGAAGGTCACTGTAGGTTTTTGAAGGATTATTTTAACATGGATGGAATGACACGATGTTTTCTGTCATCCACATCATACTCTGCATATAAAGGGAGACCTCTGCCTCCACTTTAGAGCTGCAAAACACACACACACTTTGCAAGGATGACATATTGCTTTCATTAGGAAAAATCGAATTTGAAACATAATCAAAGGTGCCTTTTATCTGCCAACAGGACTTTCTTTTTGCTGTTAAAGAAGAAAGTAGCTTGGTGAAAACAAAATGTTTGGGAATACAGACAGGTTCCAAAGAGAGATACTAAGAGACAAGCACAACAGGGGAGCCCAAGCAACAAAAAAAAACCAAAAAAAACAAAAAAAAAGAAAAAAGAAAAAAGAATAGAGATAATTTCTCTCAGGAACAGCAGTAAGCAGAAATAGCAAAACCTGTTTTGTCTTACTCAGTACAGCTGCTCAACATCAACTCCAGGGCTTCTGCAGAGAACCCTGAGCACCCACAGAGATTTAGTCGTATCAGACTGGGATTCTGAGCAATGCTCCTGTAGGGAAGAAAAAAGCAAAGTCAGGTGAAATGTAAGTGTTGGGACATCACTTGCATTGCTCAAATGTTAAGAGCTAAGATTCCAGGCTCGGAATTATTTGCTAAACATGCGACATTATCCTTATTAAGCTGATCAACCTTAGAGTCAGTAAGGATTTCGGGTCACAGCACAGCTTGGAAAGGAATATCTGCCCCTTGAACTGATGACTCTGATAAGTTTCCATATTTATAAACCACTAAGTGTAAAAAGAAACATAATTTCTTTTCACCTTCTGCTGTTGTAAGCCAATGAACAAACGCCATGCCTTATCAGAAGTAACTGTACCTCTAAAAAAGACCGAGTAATCACCCCAATTCTCAAGTCATGTCTGTGTAAGTGGAACAGTTGCTGGGACCTCTTCAAATAGAAAGGGACACATACACTCTGGGAGTGCAGAAATGGGAAAATAAAAGTTAGAAACAGCTAATTCTGTTACTTGCCAAAATACAGGCATGGTAAAAGACTCCCACAGTGCACAACTGCGTAATTTCACACAGCCTGCACAAAATAGTCGCACCAAACAAAGTATTTATTGAGCATTTATTGAGTGACATGCCACTCACTTGATGATGTCATCAGAAAGAACTAGCCCTTCCAGGCTCAGGTTCTGCAGCCTCTCACATCGACAGAGGATACTCTGCAGATCTGCAATAGTCACTGTGCAGTTTGACAAATCCATATGTTGAATTCTGAGTGGTCTAAAAAGGAGAAAGGTGGATTACTAAAAATAAATTAAAAACCAACCCCCAAATTCCAAACAATATAAATATATCTACTAAGACAAACATGTGCAGAAAAAAAAATGTGCAGTTGTACCTTAAATGAATATTCCTAGTTAAGCCAAGACCACTGGATCTACTACTAGGCTACTAACCAAAGCTGCTGAACTCTTAACTTCAACGTGAATAAATGTAAGATTCATCACAAGAGATGCAAGTCTATCCTGCTGGATTTAAACCATTTCTTTAAACATCACCTATAAAAGTGTCTGACAATTCTTGCTTCTAAAACACAGAAATAAATTTCAAGTGGGTGATGTTGCTCACATTATGCTTTCAAAAATGACATTAGCTTGCTTTTAAATAACTGACTGATGAACACAAATCCTCTTATTTCAACACATGCCTAAATAGGGATCGGCTCTGCCACACTAGAGACATCACAAATACTATCACTTGGTTTTAACCAAAAACACACAGAAAGCAGTGAAGACTACATGAGATTAATGATTTCAGGATCCAGAACACAGAGAAAACCTTACTTGCTGGTTTTAAACAGTGGATTCCCAATACAGGATCTCGGGCAGCGGAAAACAGTAACACCCGCAGGCAGCAAGTGCCCGATGACTCCTGGCAGCAGATTCCTGCCAGTCAGATCCAGAGTCTGCCAGAGAGATTCATCAAACCTATGGCACAGAATTGTACAGGTTAGTGAAAACAACTGAGGCAGAACTATAAGCACAACAGAAAGCCTTCAGTGACACAAAGACTGAGGGAAAGCACATTAAACCCATTCAAGAAAATGTATTAATGCTAGAATATTTGAGTCATACATACATATAAGCCACATGCAGTATCAACTGAATTACACATGAAAGCACAAGTGAAGAACCAGACCACTTAATCTCTGCAAGCAAAGATTTCCTTAGCACCAAGCAATACTTACGAGAGACGACGCCATCTCTTGCAAATCAGGGAAACTTTTAGCAGGTCATTTAGGGGCAAATATGCAAAGATTGCCAATAGCAACTCATCTGGAAGCGCATCCCAAGAAACACCTTGAAGGAAAGAAAGAGCATGTTCTAGTTAGAGCAGGCTCATTTTGGCCTGCTGATCAGGTGCCTTTTTGGCTTTGTGATTATATGCTCAGTAAGCACTGCTATATAGTCCCTAGGCTATGCATACACCCAACCACTGCTCAGTCCCCTTTCATGTTTTCATTATATAGGAAGACATTATGACCATTTTTGCGTAGGTATAACAGGTAAAAGCAGAACTTCCATAGCATCAACTTGGTGCATATATATATCCTGAAGCTATGGAAAAATATCTTTTTTCTGGAAAACAGCTACAGTCTTCATTCACATACTACTTTGGGAAGCAAGAGCACCTCAGTTGCTTCCGCTGTAATTCCCTCTAAGGCTTGTAGACTCCTGCATGCAGGAGGGAAAGGCAAGTCAAAAAGGCAGCTTCAGAAGTTTGCGCTTCTTGTGTCTTTCCCTAAAGTGCCCATCCTATCCACACACAAGGCGCCCAGAAGACAGCCCAAGGTGAGATTTCACACAGATCAGAACTGGGGAACACAAAATGCTCCTCAGAACATGCACAATGACCGCTCTCCCCGAGGAATCATCCCTGATTCTTGCAGGCCAAAAGCAACGTGGCCAGCACGGCCCTACCTGGCTCTGCCTCGCGAAGCAGCCGGGGCCGGCGCACGATCACAAAGTCTCTCTCCTTCTCCTTGACCTTCTGGCGCTTGTGCGGAGGGCAGGGCGAGAGCAGCAGCTCCTGTGGTGTGTTCTCGTTGCCCAGCTTGTCCTTCTTGAGCACGGACACCCCCATGCCCGAGAGCAGCTCCGACGTCTTGCTGGAGTCCCAGTCCCACGTGAAGCTGGTGCAAACATTGCTGCTGGAGGACGGGATTTCCTGGAGGTGCTTTCTGGGGAAACACAGAGCAAGAGCAACGAATAAATAAATAAATAAATAAAGACTCATGGAAGCTCCCGGCCGCATCATCTTCAAGGCCAGAAGGCTGCAGAAACCCTCCTCACGCTGCCATGGCTTCCAGTAGTAGCAAGAAATTGCAGGGAAATAATTTGGGAATAATTGCATGTTAATTTCATGTTAATTGCATATTTATTAGTTAAGAAGGGAAGTAGTTAGAAGTGGTGTTTTGCCCTGATGGATTGGTGGGCGTTGAGAGCACGAACAAGCGCCGGGACGAGCCGGGAAGTGTGTATGTGTGTGTGGGGGGGAGCTGCCCCCTCCAGTAACGAGACACGTGGAATTAAAGGGGTGGAATAACCGGCGGGGGGAGGGGAGGCGCGACACGACGGTGATGGGCGCTGGGGAGCTGCATCCCCCGCAGCCCCCGGCCCGCGCAGCCCCGCCGCGATCCTCCATCGCCCCCGCCACGGCAGGGACCTCCCCGCTCCCGCGCCCCACCGCGCGCTCCCGCGCGCACCACGCGGCTCTCCCGCGCTCCCTCCGTCCCCGCACCTCTGCATGGTGGCGGGGGTGGCGCGGGGAGGTCTGTGCTGGCGGCGGGACCGCGCGCGCCGCCGCTCCCCGCTCCGCTCCGCTCCGCTTCGAGCCGCGCCGCCGCCGCTCGCCGCTCCGCGCCTCACAGCAACTCGCGCCTCGCCGAGCGCGCGCGCGGGGTCCCGCCCGGCCGCCCGGAAGTCGACGCGGCGCCCGCCGCGAGGCCTCCCGGGAGATGTAGTTCGGCGGCCGTCCGCCTCCCGCGCCGCGCCCACAGTGCCTTGCGCGGCCGTGGGCGGTGACGACGCGGCGGGGCGCGCGGGACATGGCGGCGCGCGCGGAGCGAGGTGGGGTCAGGGCTAGGGCTAGGGCCGGGACCGGGGCCGGTAGCGGCGCTGCAGCCTGCTGAGCGGCGGGAGGATGGAGCGCGGCGCGGGCGGGCGCCCGCTGCTGCGCTGAGCTGCGCTGCCGTCTCCGTGACAGGTGAGGCGGGACCGGGGCGGCAGCGCCGCGTCACGGCCGGGCCGAGCGAAGCGCCCGGGGCGCGGGGGGCGGCCCAGCCGGGGCGGCAGCGCGGAGCCCCCCGGGCGCCCGAGGGCTCCCCCGGCGGGCCGGGCCGGGCCGGAGGTGTCTGCGGGGAGCCGCGCGGCCGTTGGGTTGCCCTCGGCCCCGGCTTTCCCCTTCCTCCGCGGACGCTCGACGGGTACGTTTCCGACACAGGGGACCATGTGTTGTTTATTTGTTTTCTTGACCTACGCAGAGTTAAGAGCACGTTCTGTTTGGTGGGTGAGCATGAAGCCGTCTGCTGCAGCAGCGTCAGCGTGCGGCGGTGCCTGGTTCGGCAGAGTCACGGTGATGGTGGCTCTTCTTTTACAGGATTTTACAGCTCTTCCTGCCCTCTGGGAGCACCTTCGTGTGCACGAGTGGGATTGAGGGACACAGAGGAGCCGTGTCTGTATCTTCTGGTCACATCACCGGCCACTCCTGTCTAAAACGCGCTTGGTGTTTTCACGCGAGGCTTCAAGATATTTATCCCAGTCCTGTTTCCAGTAATGTGATTCCTCACCCATAACATCCAAATTGCATGTTTGGAAATTGGTGAGGATGGAAAACTAATTCTGAGCACACCTACAACTCCACCCTTACTCAGCAAGCTGCTCCTAAATGCTGCCCCTTGTTTGTGCCACAGCGATGGGGATCGCTGTGCCTGCGGATCTGGAGACGGCCATGGAAAGCCTGGCAAACCACACATGGCTATTAAGTTGGATATAGTCACTGATGTGACTCAGCTGGCATTAATTTTTGTGGAGCAATAGCATTAATCATTTCCAGTTTTAACTAACATCAGGGAGTGATTCTTTAGAGGTTACTTAAAGGGATAATCAAATGATATATATTTATATATTTTAAAAAAAGAAACTGGCTAAATTTTACCTGCTATACTGCATCTCTTTTTATTTCTCATCTTTTAATCTTTAATATTCACTCTTCTTTCTCACCATGGGAGAGTGAATGTGAAAGTATTTGGTGAAAGGAAAAAAGTAAAAATGTGTGTTTTAAAACTCTAAATTACCAGAGTTTGTATTGTGGCACTGTTAGACTTCTGATTCTGTGATTGACCACAGGTTTCTTACTGCCTACCTGCTCTTTGTGCTTTAGGCTCAGGCTTCCTGAACAGGAATTTGTTATGCATGGTTGTTTTTTTTTGAGGTTTTTGTGGCAACCAGACCAGCTTTTGTATTCTCTGTTTCAGCTTCTCCAAATAGGTTGCTTTCTGCAATGTGTTCTTTCCATAGTACTCTTCTCTCTGAAAGCATCAGTGTCTGTGGTACTTAGCATCTCCAGTCTGAGGACCAGGCAGTGCCAAGTAAAGGAAGCGAGCTTACCGTGTGTTTGTGCTGTGGATTCCTTGCTTGTGTATGAATATCCTTATCTACCTCAGCAAAACATTTACTTTTTATGTACTGATCCCAAGGAGAACTCAGTTTCTCACTAGACCAGAATGCTCCTATTTTGCATGCAATCAGTGCTGCATATGCTTGTGTCTTTTTATTTTCATTAACAAATACAAAACCTGTAGTTTCCCTAAGTATTTATATGCCGGCAATTAAATATTTAATCCATTTAAGACTTTTCTTTGTTTCGGTATGGTTGAGGTTATGGATGCTGATGGAACGTCTGCGTGCAGTGGGACTCGTGTTTCTTAGGTGCCATGTGGATGTTTTTTTGATTCATCTCAAAGGTTTTTGTTGCCAGCTAATGCATCTGGGTAACTGCTGTGCTCAGTCTTCTCGGGCAGCCTGTGACTAGATTCTTTCTTCGGGTAGTTTTCTTGAGTTAAGATCTGCAATGGATATTGCATAATAAAGGAAAAAATGCACACACATCGAAGACTTGGATATGAAGATGGCTGGAAGGATTATTTTTAATGTTGCTTGATTTCTTTTTTTGTTTGTTTGTTTTGTGTTAAGATTTCTAAGGTGTGAGAAACCAAGGGAGGTTAAGTTAGCCCGTTGTTTGTTGATGGGCGTGCTAAGGGTTGTTAATAGTGAGTGGTTTCATCAGTCCAAAAGGTTTAATTAAGCACGCCTGTAAAAGGGGTTCTTACTTCAGCATGGGGCTTCAGAAACCTCTCAGGGTTGTTGTGGCAGACCTTATTTTTTGTTTTCCAAGGTAGATATACTGAAAGAAACTGATTAGCAACTAGATTTGTCACCTGGTGGGAAGGCAAAGGTCACTACTGAGCTACACGTGGGTGTTTTGCTGGGGTAGCAGTTCCCAGGTTATAGTCGTCACAGAGATGTGGGTTCATCCTCAGGGGGTAGGTGCTGTCTCGCAGATGTTTCTCTCAGTTTTGCCTGTTGCTGTCTTTGGTATCTCGCTCATAACTTGGTAAGTTCCTTTGTGAAAGATTTCTTTTCTTCTTCTTTGTAACTGCAATATGTAAAGTTTCAAATATAGGATATGGCAGTCATTCACCTCTGGTCATTTGGTTCTTCCAAAGTAGCTTAGCTGAAAATATCCAAGATTTCTGGAAGTGTAACTTTTTCAAATATGTTTGACCTGATCTACATTACCATGATTAAGAAGAACAGCAAAGACTGAAGTAGTTATTGTCTGAGGTACGAGAGGTATAAAAAACAGAAATGTGTTGACTGTCTTTAATATTTAAAGAACGGGAGGGAGAACAAGAGAATGAACAGCTTCATTTTGAGTTTCTGAAAAAAATCTTAGAACAAAGTCAATTTGTAAGCATCTAGACCATAATAGATGAGTAAAGCCAACATGGGTTTGTCAAAGACAAATTATAAAAGTAATCTAAACTCTTTTCTTAATAGACTAGCAGGTGAATTATATATGAGAAGAATCGCTTGATGTCCCATGTTTGGATGTTGATTCTGTTTCTCATGATGTTTTTGTAGCCAAGCTAGGGAAGTTTGGGAACTATTGGTACATGGAAAGGCAAAGCTACATGAATAAGGTCAGCTGCTCTGCTGTATTTTCAAAGCTTCCATAGTGAAGTTATGTGGTTATTAAAACTGAAGAGAACACAAAGCTCGGGGGGATTACAGACGTGTTTGAGTGTGTTAAGGAAATCAGGGTGCCTTGAAGATTCAGAGAAGAAGCATATGGCAGGGAGGGGATACGAGTCAGGGGAGTTCTGTGGCAGATGATGCCAAAGCAGGAGTTATCAACTACCCAAATACAGGGTGGAAGACAGTGTTGTGGTTGTTAAGGGTGAAGAATTTGGGAATTTAGTGAGCCTCATGTTGGTTATAATTTTCTTTGTACGTTTCGGTAAGATGTGTGAAGCAATTTTAGCCTCATTTCAGTGCTCCTGAGGCTATAGGTGGAATATTGTGTGGTTTCCAGACAGTTGTAGAAGCTGGGGAAGAGTGTCAAGGCGAATAGTAAGAAAGTTGCAGAAAATGAGAAAAATTCAAGTAGTAATTATATTCGTTTCCAAAATGAACAGTGTGTTAATAAGTCACTTTCATGCAAAATTTGAAAATAGTGTTACAGTATTACAGTTTAACCTGAGATTTCTGGTTAAAGCTGTGTTGGAGTCCACCTCAACGGGTCCTTTCTTTGCACAGGCACCTTATTCTTTTCAGAAATGAAATGCTGTGTAAAAGCCATTGCAGAGTTGCCAAATTGCTTTAACTGTTTGGGAATTAATTGTGAAAGTAGTAAGTAGCAAATCTTCAGGGATATATCACAGAATTATCGTCTAGCATGTCCTTTAGGACTTGCCAGTGTTGCAAACCTGTAACCTCTTAACTAGAAATAAGGCAGTTTTCACTTAGATCTCTCATCCATCCATGTCTGCTACACACTATCCTGAGAGATTAGTAAATGAAATGGTTTATTTCAAAAAACTTTGAAGAGGTTTAAAATTAATTGAGGGAATCACTAGTGGCAGTGTTTATTTTAAAACTGAATTTCTAGTTAAAAGTGAATGCATTGAAAATGCAAGCGGGAAAGCCATAGTAAAAACTTTTTTCAGTTCCATCAAACCACCTAAAATGGCAACTTAAATGGGCAGTCTAGCCTGTCCGAATAGAAGAGCAAACACACTGTGTGCACAAAAAATATATGAAGTGATAGGATAAAATTATGTGTACTTTAAAACATCAGAAACCTTATAAATAAAAACATAACAAATTGATGGAAGTCTTCTCTAATAGGTCATGGTAAGTTTGTGAATGCTTGTTTGATTATTTTTACTTACTGCCATAATTAACTACCATTTCCTAGATATAAAATGTACAAATTCTTCACCTGTCCCAGTATTTTTAGGTGCATACCAGCTATTAACCATTTTATCTTAGGGAATGATCCTTGCAGCATGACATGGATCAATTTGCCAGCTTATTTGTCTTACCAGATTTGGCATATTTGGTGTTTTGGAAATTCTTTAGAATGAAAAACCTTTAGCAGTTAATTTTCTAGAAATATATTATAATAATTCACATAAATTTACTTTTTTGTTGTTGTTATGATTAAATATTGTGAGTACCTTTGTTTCCTTTTTAGAGGGAAGCAGTGCAGATCTGCCGCAAGTGGCTTATTTTTACAGGAACGTTCCATGCCCGAGAGGTGCAGCAGCGATTGCAGACTGGTTGTGTGTGCTGGCAATCTGTGTGTGTGTCAGAAACAAAGAAGCCAACAAATGGTTGGATCTTTATGCTCTCTGCCAGCGTTTTCAGGGTCAAATCAGTTGTTGGTCGACAGAAGGGGCCTGCTTGACTTCTGTGGCAATTTGATTTAGCCTCTAATTTGGTCCTGCCTGATTCCTGTGTAAACGGGGTTTTGTGCAGCCTTTTCCTAGCTAGCAGCAGGCCTGTTTGAAATTGTAAGCATTCCTAACAGTCCCGTCTGTCAATAAATCCAAATGGTGAACAAAGCAAAAATATATCCCAACAGTACTAACAAACTAGTAATAACAAATGCTGAATGGAGACCTCTGTTTCTCTGAAGAACAGAAGTAGGATGGAAAGATGAATGAACTAACATGCTGTCCCTTATTACAAGAAATTTCAGATTGAGAAGTGAATCACCACTAGACTGACATACCCTATTCTTCCACTCTGTTAATTGTGATACAAAATTAAGAAACTGTCCATTTAAAACAATTCTCAGTAGCTTTCTAGAAACAAATTTGATTTTAAACCTTTCATCTCTCCTTTTCAAAAGAATTGACCTCTCCAAGAATAAAAAAGGAACAGAGTGAAGTTTCTTTTGAAACTTCACTATACCAGTCTTAAAAATTATTATAGTTCTAGTCAGTGACAAAGATTTGGCTTCTGGATCTGTAATATATCAAGAGGAGTAAGAGGAGTTATCACAGTAGGTTGCTAAAATGACAAAATTGAAAAGATACCCTGCTGAAAATCTCATACTTCATCTGATCAGAGTTCTTTTCAAGTGAGCCAAAAAAGGCTATTAGTGTTTTCATGAGACTTCTGATACTCTGTTTTCTGCGTGACTGTCTTCTAGAGGTTTTAATGTAGTGAAATGTTGTCTTCTTTTACAGTTCTAATTCACTTTCTTAACTGAGCTGCTCTGCGTGGCTGGAGTGAACGTCAATAATGAGTGGTGCAGCTTTGGCCCTTGAGATAGTATTTGTCTTTTTCCTGGCTTTATTCCTACTTCATCGATATGGAGACTTTAAGAAACAGCATAGGCTGGTGATCATAGCAACCTTGTTGGCCTGGTACCTCTGCTTCCTTATTGTATTTATACTGCCTCTGGATGTTAGCACGGTAAGAAACTTCTAAGGTTGTCTATTTAACTGAATAAATAGGTAGGTAATACCTCTTAACTCACAATTTCAGAAGACAATTACACCTTAAAAATAGAAATTCTAAACAAAACAGAATTTTCAAATGTATACTGTTAAAGTAAGTACTATTATTGTTTTAGTTTGACAATTTCTCTGTTTACAACTGACTTTCATATTTTTCATCAGGTAAACTAAAGCTTGCTTTAAAAATTCATTATTAATTTGTTTATAGTATATATTTTTTAAATTTGAACAATGTAAAAAGACTTTCATTTTTCCCGTTACTGGCCCTGTGTGTATTTGAAAGCTGATTTTTTGCTAGTTTAATTGCCCTCAAGTGTAAAAGTGGAATGTAAAAAGTGTCTTTTAAAAGCATTTTTTTAAATAATTATGTGCCTTGTTCCATTCATTAATGTAAAATTATGTGTATTATAGACTATATATAATCGCTGCAAACTTGCTGTTAACTCCAGCCCTCCAGAAAACAATGGCTCCTACGTTACACTTGCTCCAAGGTACGAGCTGTATGTCTTCTTCCTTAGACTGTTTTTAAATAAGTATTTTGTAAGGGAAAAGAAAGTGAAGGAAATGCATCTGTGTCTATTGCTCGGCATTTATGCATAACAATTCTTTTCAAACTTTCAAGGTAAATATTTTTAATGGTGATTCAGTTTATTCTTTTAGATGTATTTGCAGTTTTTGACCACTGATTTGATGTGTATTATGCACTAGCCATATTCAAAGTATTTTCTGGATGGGGGAATTTATAGGAAAAAAAATCTGTATTAGAGTGTACAACTAACATTAAGCTATCTTCTGTTATTACAGCAAGCAAAAATGTTTCAAACCATGGAGTTACATTCCCAATGGAATTATGCCAATTTTCTGGCGTGTTGTATACTGGACATCACAGTTTTTAACGTGGTAAGTAAAGCAAAGGAATATGACCACAATACTTTTATAACATCTTAAGAGTCTTACTGTACTCCTTTAATCTTAAGTTTATATATCACTCCCCCACAAAGCTGTCTAATCACATCTATTACTTCTTACTGAAGAAAGATTTCTAATAGTGCATTCAGTTGACCTTGTATTTCTTCCGCACCTCTTCAAATGAAAACTATTTACCTTGATTCACTTTTGGAGTAGAAACTGGGCAGTTTGCACTCAATTTTTTTTATGGGGAGGTGGTGTGAAAAGGTTTTTTTTTTCCACTTACACAACAGTAAAATTACTTAGAAATTTCTGAGTTGCATTATAGCTTATTAGGTTTTTTTTTGATCTAGCTTTATGAAACCTTGTTTTGTTCCTGTAACGTCTTGTGCAGAAGACTACTTCTAACTGTTCAGAAGTTTGTCTTTTTCCATTCTCAACTTCATGTTCTTTATCTCTAAGAATAGATGTGAGCATGATAGTATAAAAGTTATTACTAAATAATAAAATATAGAGGATCTTTCTCTCTAACAGGACTCTTATCCACAAGGTATTGGGCTTTTGTAGGTTCGTTCTTTTTTTTATTTTTTTTTCCTTTACTCTCTGCATGTATAAAATGCAGGTCTATGAATGATCATTATTTTGCTAAAGTACCCCAAATATAACTAAAGGATCTGAAGCCTTAGGCAAGGTCGAGCCCCTTGCTCCAACAAATAATGTAATTACTTTTGGTCTAGATCAGTGTGTGGTGTCTAATTAGCTAATAATCAAATTACCATCTTTGTAGCTCAGGAAGATAAATTTTTGCTAAGTGTTTGTTTTGTTTGTTTTTTTACGGTAAAGCTAGCTGCCATGTTTTTATCTGCAATTTATTTATGGCCGTCAGACCAGTGTATCTAGAATAAAAACATAGGGTAACTTACAAATTTTGCTAGATGCTTGGGACTTTTTTAAGTTAAAGGCCCTGTCGCTTTTTGTCACTGATACACTTTTGGTCTGGCTGAGTTGTGCTGTTCTTTTTTGTTTTTTTTTTTTCTCTTTCTTCCTAGGATTCTGTTACCCTTCATGCAATCGTATGCGAGATCAGGAGGGTTCTCCATTACTGGGAAGATTAAAACTGCATTGATCGAGAATGCAATCTATTATGGCACTTACTTGCTGATTTTTGGAGCTTTTTTAATTTATGTGGCTGTAAACCCAAACTTCAATTTGCAATGGTAAGAACAATGATGTATTGCACAAAATCTTTTAAAAAAATTATCATCACAGATACATCTTCTGTAGATGAAATGTGTTTTCTCTTTGGGTTTTCTGGTTTTGATATGCAGGTTTGAGGAATACCTTTATATTTGCAGTGTTCCCCCCCTCCCCCCCGCCCCCCCAACAAATGCATTTGCAAAGCTAGTACTAAAGCCTTTTCAGTGTTTTGAAAATAACACCTTTCAAAATATGTTTGTCAGCCAGTACCTCCTGTGTAGCAGTTCTGTCTTAATGTAGAGTCAATTTAAAGGCCTTAAGGTAAGTCAAAATCATTGCTGTGTGTAACATTAGTCTTACAAGTTATATACTGTAGCTCCTGCTGCTTAGTTGTTTTCAACTTTTGCTGCTGAAAGAGGCTGTTTCTTGTAGGGATGCTTTGTTTTAGTAAGTTTGCCACCTTCATGTTGTTTCCTAAAGCAACAGATTCCTTTTGTTTTCCTCCAGAGAGGGTACTCTGAGCAAACAACCTCATGCCTCTTTCAGAAGAATGGGAAAAGTCATAGCAGCTTTAAATGTGGCAAAGTATTAGATTGTTCTTGAACAAGCAGAATTACGTGATACTGAGCTTGTTCCTGTGCATTTGTACACCTTGTTCCTGCACAGATATTTCACACGCGCTCTTTTCGTGTGTGTAGGTTGTTCATTTGTTTATATATTTATGTATTTTTAGGAACCAACTTCAGACTATCGGGATAGCAGCAGCAAACACCTGGGGTCTCTTTCTTCTCGTGTTGCTTTTGGGTTATGGTTTGGTGGAAATTCCCCGTTCTCACTGGAATGGGGCCAAACGGGGTTATCTTCTCATGAAGACATATTTCAAAGCTGCCAAACTGATGACCGAAAAAGCAGATGCAGAGGAGAATTTAGAGGATATTATGGAGGTAGGTAATTAACTTTCCCTATAAATATAAACAGTTGCCATTAGTCATACCTGAATTTCCCGGTGTTGGAGGGAAGGAGGGCATTTGTGTCAGAAAAATGTAAGTAGCACAAACATACTGTGAAATATCTCTAATTTTTGAGAGTATCATTGTAGTTTTCCACTTAATGACACTAGGTCCTGCATAAAATTCAAAGGAGAAATATGGCTTGACATGAAGAATTTATGTCTCATGGCAGCTCGAACGCCTTTTGATAAGTCGAAGGACGGTCTGTGTTTATATAGTCTCCTTTTGAACTAGACAAATGCGCTTCTAGTTCCATCTGCCTAACATCTACAATTTATGTGCATTCTCTTTTAAATGAAGTTGGTAAAAATTTGGACGTGAGTACTTAATTTCATTCAAAGGCTGGTTCTGTCTGCATTGCCTACAGGATGAAGAACCAAAATATAGTTCTCATTATGACTGATGAGCTGTTAGAACTAGTTTTGACAAATCTTTTCTAGCCATTAGGTAGCATCTGTTTATTACTGATGCAGGCCAAATGGTCTCTGGAAATAAGCAGGAGATGAGATACAATTTAAGCAGAGTACTAGGATACTTACCAAGCTGCTTAAATTAATAATATTAAACTAAACCAACCTCTTTTCCTACAACTAAAACAAGAAAGGATTTTTCATTTATTTATTTATGTGGGTTTTTTTTATGCACAGGAGGTTCGTAAAGTAAATGAAAGTATCAAGTATAATCACCCTTTGAGGAAATGCGTTGATACAATTTTGAAAAAGGTAACTAATTCTTTATTTTCATCTTAATGTAAAATCTCTAATTTGCATTATGACTTCCACTGACTACATTTGAGTTAAAGTTCCTTATTCAGTATACAACAGCTTACAATGTATGTTTTATCTGCTTACTATACACTAAGATAAGTATTTTTTTAAGAAACAGAAGGTGATCATTCTAGAACAGGAAAATATGAGTTTTTCTTTTACTAGTGGAGGACAAATACTGCTACCAAAACCTTTATAAAAAGGAAAATCAATATTTAGAGTGAGCATTTAACTTTTGTGAATGTCCAAAAAATACTTAAAAATAATAACAAAGAACACTCTCTACTGCTTCTTCGTAATTCAGTCGATTTTCCTTCTCCTTCCAGTGTCCTACAGAGTACCAGGAAAGAATGGGCAGGAACATGGATGATTATGAAGATTTTGATGAAAGACAGAACAGTTATCCGAGTGAAAAAAGCTTGGTCAAACTTCACAAGCAGGTATGTTGATAGCCCTATTTATGCTAATGTCATGAGAATACATGACAGTCAAATTAAGAATTTCTGTGCATTTTGATGCTTCATTTGTTTAGAATAGTGCATTTCAGGATTACTACTTCTGAAAACTTTTTGCAGTTAGAGAAACATAGTTCGGTATGCCAGCTGACTTCCAGAGAGATTATGATGAGAGAGCTTTAAAACTCGGGATTCTTGTATATCTCTTTCAAGAGAATTAGCTTCCTGTTCCTTTGGACTTACAGAATAAAGCTTTGCAGTTCTCTTATATGGGAATTTTTTGAGGGATTTTACAAGGCTTTCTCGGAACAAGGATGTTGTAACCACAGTTTCATGGGATTTATTTACTGCAGGTAATTTATTCAGTACAGAGACATCGTCGCACACAGGTCCAGTGGCAAATTCTTTTAGAACAAGCCTTTTACTTGGAAGATGTGGCAAAAAATGAAACCAGTGCAAGTCGACAGTTTGTTCATACTTTTCAAACCCAGGAATCAGAGAATAAATTTTTTCAGTATTTCTACACACCGACAGTTGGTAAGTGCTATCATGCAGATTTTAGATATGTGAAGGAACATCTGGTACCTTTCTATGAGAAAATTAGATAGTTTTACGTAAACAGCTCAATTATCTTCGAGGGCAGCAAATGGCCATTCCCTCATATAAGCACACCAAGATGTACATCAGCTATTGATTCATAATTTTGACCATTAACTTAAACTTTCTACAAACTTAGTAACCATTACATGTTGTAATAGCAGTAGAAAAGTAGAAAGAAGTCTTAAAAGAAGAAAGAAAAATAGAAACTTTAGGTTAGGGGATTGTGGTTTTTGTCTATGTTTTGTGGGACACAGCTCTTCCATTAAAAGTGAGGGAAAGGAGTCTTGTCCATCCTATACCAAATATTTGAAGATGTGGTTCCTTGTGCATTTTCTAAGAAAGTACCTTGTCCTCCTTTTGCTTTAATTTTAATTTGTTGTGTGATAGTAATGAGTTATTGCTAGGTTGTGTCAATATTGTTTTATAGCTTAAGCTTTGCCCTTGGAGGATAGCTGAGGAACCAGCAAATGAAAACTTGGTTGCCCGTCTTAACTGGACCCAAAATGTAGGGTTATACTCCCCACCCTCTGTGCGAAATATTTGCAAAACTTGCCTCCCAAATCCTACCCTCCTTTTCCCAGGTCTCTAGCTGATTGCTTAGGACTGAGCCAGTTCTCTAGACATCAGAAAAGCACTGAATTTAAGTGAATGGCACCACAGATTCCAGTCTTTGTTGTAAGGGCAAGTATGAAGCTTAGGACAGTTTAAGGCAGTTTCATTTCTGGTTGTGTAATTTACATAAGCTGATTTGGGATATGTATGTACGTCTGTTTTTTTTTCCTCTCTCCAGAGTGGTACTGGGAATGTCTCCTACGACCATGGTTTTACAGGGTTCTTGCGGTTGTTTTGGCCACGTTCTCTGTGATTGTTGTGTGGTCGGAGTGCACATTTTTCAGCACAAAACCCGTTTTATCCCTATTTGCAGTTTTCATCCAGCTGGCAGAAAAGACATACAATTACATATATATAGAGGTAAGTTTGAGAAAATCATTCAGCAAAGATCTTTATGGTTAGATTGTGATTACAATAATAGTAGACTATTCTGGTTTTAAAATAAGTCTCTGTAAACAAGCTGTCAACTTCCAGAGGTCTCTAAAATACGTACCACCAAATTTGGCTTCTACAGAGGAGGTCCCTCTTCTTCAGTTCTTGCATTTCTGTATGCAAGACAGTGAGCCAAGTAGTACGTAGTGGAAGAATAATTTATGCAATAATAGCCTGGAACTTAGACCTTTAGACTTTTTTGTCTGATATGTCCTTAATGAGCCATTTATGCAGCCTTTCCTAGGTATTAATTTGCTACTGACTAAAACTTAAGCCCTGAGAGGTACAAGTAGCCTAAGAGTGCTCAAATTTATCAGTAAAGGAGCTGAGTTGAAAAATCCAGTACACTAACACTAAAGGCTGAATTTGTATTACTGCTTATTTTGGGAAGAAAATGTCAAATCAATCATAGTAATTACCGAGACAATTATAGTAATTTAATTTGTATAAAAGAGAGAAGTAGCATACATGTTCCTTGAGTAGCTTGTATTCCCTTACATGAAGGGCAGGATGCTTTCAAATTAAACTAGTAATAAAACCTCCTGCTCATATTATTGTTCCTTCTCAGAATGAAAAATTGTACTGTGCTATCAAAATGTTGCAAACATAGGCTGTAAATGTTAAAACCCTGAGCAGAGTTCTAAATTCAGGTGCTGCCTTTTTTTTTTTTTTTTCTTTCCTAGATGGCCTGTTTTCTCACTATCTTCTTCCTAAGTATCTGTGTTTACTCTACTGTCTTCAGGATCCGTGTATTTAACTATTATTACTTAGCTTCACATCATCAGACGGATGCATACAGTCTCCTTTTCAGTGGAATGTGAGTACATAGTATAAATTATGCTTTTCTGAACTAAACTTTCTGCCAAATAATTAAAAATATACATTAAACTTAATGTTCTTTTGTTTATGATCATAAGGATATAAATTCCATTAAACTCTTCATCATTATTCCACGTTGTATCTAGCTATCATTTATTAATATTTCTAATGCAAGGAATTGTGGTTATGTATTCTTTCAATTTACATTTATACAGGTTATTTTGCCGTCTTACTCCACCATTATGTTTGAATTTTTTGGGCTTGACTCATATGGATGCAACAATTTCTCATAAAAACACTCAGCCAACTGCTTACACATCAGTAAGTGTAGAAAAATATATTTTTGAAGCTTCTGTATGATTAAGAGGAAAAATATTACCCACACTAATTGTCAGTAGCTCCATATTTCTATTTTGGTCAGTTTGTGCTAAAGGGTCCAAGCTGTAGCTTCTGCTAGCTTCAGTATATGAAGTGACTCTGTGCTTTGGAAGCAAACCTAACTTGCCACTGAAAAACAAGAGATTGCTTTTAACTGAAGAACTGATCTTGAAGGGTAGTCAGCCACCTCTGCCTTTGTTACCAGAAAATAGCTTATTGGCCTAGAGATTCCATTTTCAGCAGGTACAATCATCAAACAAGTTCAAGCTGATTCTGTGTTGGGTGAAGCAAAAAGATGTAGTATCCGAGAAACCTGGGAGTGAATATCCTGCCAGAGGTGACTTTATTGCCTGGCACTCCAGGTCAACTGCCTAAAATAAATCTGTAGTGGTAATTTTAAATTTAATTTTAAATTTAAATTGTTAACTAAATAATTATTACCTGCATTTCAAAAACTACAAAGCAATGTGTATTTGTGAAAAAGGCAAGATACCTTTCTGGATATGTCTAGAGTATGTAGAATTTATTCTTGTACTATATTTTTTCCAGATAATGGGATCTATGAGAGTGCTGTCCTTCATTGCAGATGGATTCTATATATATTATCCAATGCTTGTTGTCATTCTCTGTATTGCCACATATTTCAGGTAAGTAATTTGCAAACAAATGCAGAGAATCACAGTCCTGCTTTAATAATATTAATTTTTTTGATTAGGAAGAGATTCTCCTTCTAGCACTTGAGTTGTGACATACTAATAAAAGATGAAACTTTGGGTCATGAACTTTCCAACAGGCTCATAACAAGTATCTGATGAGCTACCAGACCATTTTAAAAGCATGGTGGTTTAAATTCTGGGATACTTTTTTCCTGAACCAGAGATTGTTGGATGTTGGAAGGTATTTGACACAAGTACTGTATGTTTGCCTTGTCCTCGTATTCTTCCAAAATACCTGCTCTTGACCACTGTAAGAGATGAATTATCCTTGGTCAGTCCCTGTTTGGCCATGTTTGTGTTTGCTCCTTCAAATTTGCATTGCCATTCATTCAAGGGTAATGTATAGTTATGAATTATGTAGAACGCACTGCAATACCCTGAGTATCTATATTTTCTGCACATCCGTAAGTAATAACAAAAGGATCTAGTCCCAGCTTTTCCCTGTCTAGCTTCAGGTTAGGTAACGTACAGTGATGGGAAAGAAAAAAATCATCAGTGTCCAGTATTACAGTGAAAAGGAAGGAAAGAAAATGAACAAAATAAGTCACTTTGCTTAAATTCTAATGCCTTCTAAGAACTCAGGTATATACAGAACTAAATGTTTAATGAAAATCTATTAAGGAAAACTGTCTCCTTCATAAAATCCAGAAATCTTAAAGTTCAGATAGTCCAGGAGTGCATGTCTCAGCGTAAGTATATGGCAAAGCCAAGTTTCAAAATGATATAGATGTTGCTGTTTGAGAGGAAAACAACAACAAGAAAAACACTGGTTACATTTTCTAGAGGGAAATTGAAAACTTAGAGTGTGCCAGATGAATGAAAACTGAGATGAAAGTGGCTTCCCATGTTACTGTGGTTTCAGAAAATGCAGAAATCAAAATAGTGGAATCTTCATAGTGATTTTGTTCTGGCAGAGAAAAGTCAGGGAGCTAATACAGGTATAAATTATATCTCAGAGAACTGCAAGCAGTTGTTCTATTTTAAATTATTTGCACTGCTCTCAGATCATTAAATCATTTGCACTACTACTACTATTAGTATTCTCCTCTCCGAAAGTACAATTACTACATCGCTTTTATTTGGATTTAGGAACTTGTCAATCCTCTAAAGTTTTATTTTATTTTATTTTTATTTCTGAGTAAGTATAATAATCTTTTCTCTATTGCTTGTTTCTTTAGTTTGGCCATGATTTCTAAGCAAGCTGTTTTACATTTTGCACTAGACTATGCCCAAACTATTAATTGTAGATTAACAGAGGAATTTGCTTATTCTTCTGCTTTCACCAGTTTAGGAACCCGTTGTTTGAATCTTCTGGGATTCCAGCAGTTCATGGGGGACAGCGAAATGACATCTGATCTGATTGATGAAGGAAAAGAACTGATCAGAAGAGGTAAATTACAGCCTTTATCCTATTTTGCCTACAAGAAATAATACATTGTTGCATTAAAGGTGTCTAAAATGTTGCAAAAAACATGTAACAATATTTTGTAAATATTTTGATACCCATTGAGGCAATAGATTCACAACTGTGTCGTTGCTATATAACCACATTGGTATTGGACTTCATTCACGTCCAAAATAAAATACAAACTTCTATTACTGTCTAAATTTTAGACCCTGGATGAGCTGTGTTTTAACATTCAATTAGGTGGAGCTCCTCTGATGTTAGTACTGATCTACTACTGGCTTGATCTAAGGGTATTAAGATCCTGTGTAATGATAATTAGCACCTCTGGTGTAGCACCTAATTTTAATGTTTATTGGATAGGAATCTTCCAAAGCTTTTCCTTCCAAATTCTGTCATCTATAGTTCTTTTTGCTGTTTCAGCTCACTAACAGTGCATTATCACAGAAAGCAGGTAATGCTGTGGAGCTCTAGTTACCTGCTGTTTTGGAGAGATTTTTAGACTCTCTTGGTGGCATCATTTGTTGGTGGCATCATTTGTTGAAAGTATCCTTTAAAGTTATTCTAAGCTGTTTTGGTTTTTGGGTGAAGATTTAGAAGTTAAAATATCTGGATGCACTGTAATACTGCTGTTCTTCTTTCACAGTTATTAAAACCAATGAACTAGATTTATTTGTACCATGATTATTTCTTTTTTTTGGAAGAGAAGGAATGTTGCTCGTTCTCTCTAACAGGAGATTGCTTTTTGATACAGTTATGTTACATTTCATCTGAAGAGTTGCTGGCAGAAATTATGGGGTTGTTTTTAAGACCAAACAGAACTTGAGCCATTGTCAAATTGAAATCTTTTGCTTCAGTGTCACCTTAACATCATACTGTTTCCAGCTCTTTCTAAAAATTTCCATGTGCTTTGCCATCCATCTGAATAATACCTTGGGACAAGGCGCAAGCCTTGGAAACCATAGTCACTGAATTTTAGTGAAAAACTCCATAATGATTGACAAGCAGCTCTGTCTGTGTTTTTGTTGTCTGAACACTGTTTTCGGTAAAAATATTTGCTCCTAAATTTTAATTACATCTGTAAAATATAAATAAAAGACATAATACACACACACTCTTTTTTTCTGTTGGTAGTGATTTTCCGTGTGACTAAATACAGACAATTTTTTTCTATTCCTAGAGAAAAGGAAACGGCAAAGACAGGAAGAAGGTGAAAATCGAAGAAGGGTATGAAAGCATTTTAGTTAATTATAATAATAATGTATTCCGATATCTGATAGCATATTTAGTTCAACCTGATATATTTGACCAAAGAAAATGTCTCCATGTAGTTGGAGGAGTCAGTTTAGTCTTGCAGAGTAGTCTTGGCTGAGCAGAGAAAAGATAATTTTACGTTTTAATTATAAAAGAAGAGGGAGTACTTGCGGTCTCCTTACTTGCATCCTCATCTTACTGAATGTGCTGTGAGATGGACCGAACAGGTGCCTACAGGTGTAATGCACATACTTCCTTATGTTAAATCCCTTTTAGAAAGGATCCTGATCTGTAAGATGCTGAATATTCTGACATGGTTTATTTTCAATCTCTTCTGTTGATACTACTCTGCTTCCAGTAAAATATCCATTTTAGAAGGAGCAGAAATGTAGTTTTTCAACCTGAAAGTTATGTACTCAGAACCAGTAGTATAATAACGATCAAAAAGAATGATTGAGAGAAGAAGGCTGTTTTTTGTTTGTTTGCTTTGTTTTGTTTTGTTCTTGTTTTTTTTTTTTTTTTTTTTTTAAAAAAAAGGCAGTTTACCTCCTGTTAGGTCAGGCAACCTCTGGGATCACTAGATCTGACCTAATTTCCTCCTTTTCATGCAAATGCACCAACTGCCTTAGAGGCAGGAATTAAATTTAAGACAAGAGGACTGCTGCCCTCAGTGATTAATTAAAGACACAAACAAAATGTTTGGCTAAATTAATGGTATGTTCAGTTTTTCATTAATTTAAGATATTCGGTATTTAATACAAAAAATTAGAATCAGAGAGATAAATCCAACAGATATGTGCAAAAAGAACTAGGTGGAGGAAAAGAAAAATATTACCTGGAGAAAGGCAAGAAAAGGCAAGTAATGTGCACTAAAACCACTGGACTTTTAAGGCTAGGGTGCCTTGAATTCTTGATGACCTTCTATACTGAGCAGGTAACTTCCTACCTACCCACCCACCTCAAAAAACAACAAAAAAAGTCATGTTGAGCACGTTTTTAAAGGATTAGGTAGAAAATATGATGAAATCTGGTAATTTTAGAACTTGTCCTTTTGCCAAAACCAAGCAAAAGCAAATGCACGAGGCATTTGGTAGATACTGTGATAATCCGTCATTTCACAGTTGTGACAAAGAACAATTTCAATTTTAACAGTAACTTCAATCTCAGATTTTACCTGTTGTATGAATTTGTATCAAGTATTGCATTTCTTCATGAATGTTTTCTGAATTATGTGTTTTACTGGGTCATGATTATTCAGTGTTTGAGCCTTCTGCAGCTGAGAACTGTTAAAACTCATGACATAAATTAGAACAGTAGCTTCAAGTATTCCAGTTCCTACCAGTTCACAATCTGGAATCCAGATAAAAATCTGAAATGTATTGAAGTTACTTGAACTATTGGAAAGGATTCTGTTGGGAAATTAAGGTGTCATCTAGAAGTAGCATGTGACATTCTTTAATACTCACTATAATCTGTAGTAAAAACTATAAATGCTAAAACATTATATGATGGAATGAAAACACAGCAGAAGTAAACTTGAGTCATCCAAGTGTTTGTGTTATGAGTACTTGGACACTTTAGTGTCCTACCACTAGGTGGAAGCAGAAACAAAACCAAATAAAGCAATTGCCATCCTCTCACCATAGCTTGGGGCAGCTGGACATACCTGGTCTTTAAACTTAATTTGTAGCTTGCTTGATGTGACTCTTTCTTCTAATGAATAGTTATAGTATATAGGGACATATATTGAGTTTAATTTTTTTTTTTAAAAAAAGTCTTACCTGTACAAGATACAGATACATTTTAAAAATATTTCTTTTCTATTTGATATGGATGCCCAATTAGGTCTAAATTGTGCATTCAGAATATCTCTTGATCCAAGTTATGCCCTAGTTTGCCATCCTTTACTTGCAGCCCATATTTTATTTTTTTTCCTTTTTCCAGGAATGGAAAGAGCGTTATGGAAACAGAGAAGATTCCACTAGAAGCAGAGCTGTCCACACAGACCAAAAAGAGTCCAGCTTCTCAGAAACCAACACAAGTAGGCGTAAGTTATTGAGGTGTTTTTGTGCGTGTGTGTGTTTTTTTTTTTCTCCTTTATTTTAATATTTTGTCTCCAGGATGCTGATTATATAAATAACAGTAAATAGTTTCCTGTTTGTCTTAGAAGAAAGTGCTGAGACATTCCCTTTTGTGGCGTGGTACCATCTTGCCCGTTAAAGCCATCAAAAGAGAGTTCTGAATTTCCTCCTATCTTCCACACTTCTCTTTCTAGTTCAGGTTGGAGGTTCTGACTGGTCTGTTACAGGGACCTCTGATGGGATGTGTAGTATTTGCAATTAGAGTAGCAGTAGTCAAGAAAGACTTTATTTGGGATACATCTTGAAGTTGAGGGTTTTCTATATATTAAAATTTCTCTCTACTTCAGTCTGAAAGAACCTTTTTGCAAACAGAAATGAGATTAGTACCAAAAAATATGAAGCCAGTAACCTTTTATGTGAGCACTCACTGAATTGCTGTGAAATGAGCTTGTTCAGATTGCTACATGTGAAATTTTTGAGAAAGAAGAATGAAGTGTTTAAAAAAAAAAGCTTAGCGCTTTTGTTGACTTCTCTAACCTTGCCAAAAAAGTTTACTTGTAATTCTGTAAATGTTTTCTATAAATTTTATGTGATAAGATGACATGAGAAATGAGACTAAACAAGTAATGTGACAGGTTGAGTGAAGGACTACTGCAAAGCTGTTTACAAAATTTACTGAATAAAAGGAAGAAGTATCAAGGTATTGAGGCAACTGCTTTCAAAAACAAAAGCACTTGAGAAGCTGCAAGGCAGGCAGAAGCTTTGAACATGTTTTTTATACAGAATTGTGGTGAACTTTCCATTCTATTACAGTTGGAAACCTAAATTTTCAATTGTAGACTAAGTAAGTTCAATGTTAACCAAGTAAGCATAAGGTGATGGAGTGAATTGCAAAATGAATTAATAAACTTGTCCTCTTTAAGAAAGAATGCAGCCAGAAATAGTTTGATATTAAATCTATTCTAAATTGGGCTTAATCTTTGGGCAAGATGTATTATTATATTTTGAAAAGGAAATGCTAAACTTAAAAACTTATATAGAAAACAAATATCTTTCCCTCTTTTACTGTTCAGCATTATCAAAGTACACTCGATCAAATGGCAGGACCGAGAGAGATCGAATAGAACTCCTCCAGGATGCAGAACCTTTGGATTTTAACGCAGACTCAGTTAATGATGACCCTCTTGAATCAGAGTCTGGAAGGTAAGGAATTGTCCATTTTATTTAAAGTTAATATAAAATTGAACACTGATATCTTCTGTCTTCTGACCTATAACCACCATTTAGTAATGATAGTTTTTCTTAAGAGTTCTTTTCTTCCCCCTCTCTGATGATGCAGGAATTCTTAAAACCAGATGACACCCGGGGATTTATTTTTTTAAATATTTTACAAATGTCTGGGGTAGGTTTGAGTTGAATATTTAATATTTTATTGATGTAATCTTCAATACAGAAGTGAAGAAACTGAAAAATGACCTGCATACAACATGAGGCTTTCTTTAATAAGATTTCAGAAAATTCATTTGATTTCCCTACGGGAAGACCGTCATAAAAATTGCAGGAAATAAAACTGAGTATTAATGGGCCTGTACTTGTGGGAATATACCTGGAGCTGCTGAATCCAAATAAAAGATAAATATCTGAATCTGTTGGTCATAATGTCCTCACATTGCACAGTGTAGCTGTGTCTATAATAGAGCTCAGCTCCAGCATCAAATTTCCCAAGTCCTATATCTTATTAGCTGGTAAGCTCTGCCCATATTTGTGAAGGAAATTTATGGGCGTGTATTGTATTTAGGCAGTTACAGTTTAAAACCATTTTGTGATAAAGCACTTCATAAGTCTTTTTAGGAGCAATTATAATTTCTGTTACTTTTCAGCTATAACTATCATACCAAACTGAGTAAAAATACAGAAATGGTTTTCATTGACTTATAACTTCAGTAGCTGAACTCCAGTTCCACAATGTCTCAAGAATCTTGTGAAGTGATCCTAATACTTTTTACAGATTGATTCAGTGATGTTAGTTGATACTAGTAACTCATCTTGTCTAATCTAACATCCTGACCTTTCAAAAGTTTAAAAAGGAGCTAGCCGAGCAAGAGTTTAAAAAGGAGCTAAAAAAGAGTTTAAAAAGGAGCAGTTTTAAAAACTGTTGGTTTTTATACAATTACAACAATTGTTTTTTCATACAATGTATAATTGGGATAATAATCTACAAAAATAAAATATGCATATATAATTTTTTCCTTTTCAAGTACACTGTTGGAAGTCTTCTGGCACATGCACAGACTTTGCAACATGGAATATTCTGAATTTTTGATTTAAGAAGAAAATCTGGAGAGCATAGTTGAGCCTTCTTCTAGAAACCTTCATTTTGTACAGATGATAAATCAAAAGTAATTGCACTTAAAATGCAAATTTATTTGAAAACAACTGAAGTCACATTGGTTGTTTAAAAAAATAAATAGAAATATATGTTTGATTTTGTTTTTTCCTGCAATGCTTATAAGCATTCTAGGACACTGTAACAGCACTAGAGAGACTAGGTCCTAGCTTTGGGTCCAGGGTTTTAATAGCTGCTGCAGAGATAAAATACATTTTGCATGTGCTGGCATTTACTTCTGCTATTGGACTAGTGATCTGAGACTTCTTGCCCCCAACACTTTCAGCCCCCTTTGCCCCCTTCCCAATATCCAGCCATTTGTTTTAATCATTTTGGATGTTGCTTTTCACGTAGGAATGCCTGCTAGAACCATCCAACCAAAGAACTTTTGGATGTTGGTTTAAAATATATACTTGCATATTACTGTTTAAAACAAAAAAAAAAAAAAACAACTTTTCCTTTGTAGAATGAGAATCCAAGTTTCTTTAAACTCCATGTATTCATGTCACTGTTTCTGTTGGTCACATGACACTTAATGACCACCTAACAAAATCTCATGAAAACAAGTAACTCGGTAGAATTTCAGATCCTATAATTAATAGTGGCACATTGTGTATAGAGTGCAATGGGATTCGTATGATTTCAGAGATCCTTATTCATTGCTTTTTTGCGACTTTCTTTCTTCTTGTTAATATCCATTATATAGGTACCAGCCTGGTGGAAGATATTTGTCAATGTCTCGAAGCAGAATATTTGATGATGTCTAAACTCCTTAAAGCTAAAGAAAATTCAATAGAAATCTATTTCCTACTAATTGATTGGAAAATACTGTATTTGTGATACATCACTGAACTGGAAAATATTATTTCCGTTTAAAGAGAGAATATGAAGGAACAACTATATTCTGGACATGCACCTGTATGAAAACTCTACCACCTGTGTCAAGATTATGCTTCTTCTATTGTAGATACTGCTCTGCATCAGTGTGGGCTTTTGTGTCATGACCAAAAGGAGAAAACTAATCAATTAAATTACTATGGAATAAACTGATAAATGTACATAAGGCTCAAATGGAATTGTAACGTAGAAATTTTAGGAAGAGGATTTTTGGAAGGATTTTTTTCTAAACAGCCAGAGAACATCTTAATGCAGCCAAGGTGGAGTTGTACAATTTATTATAGTAAACACTTTCTAAAATTTTTCTAATGGAACTTTATGCCTAGTCCAGAGTCTAGTGAATTACTTCAGGCTTCAGCAGCCTTTGAATCAGATCCTTTATAACCAGAAAGTTTGAATGGCTGACTGTTCGTCATAAAATAGGCTGGCATAAAATTTGGAGCCATGTTTATCAGTCATGAAAGGTCATCTTTTCTCCTCCAATACTATATGCAGTTAAATGGTTTTAGCATGTGTAAATAATTAAATATGGACCTCAGTTTCACTATCACTGTCATATGAGCATAAGTGCAATAGCAAGAACACATTATCCGAGGTAAGATGCCTGCTTATGGTTTTTACAGGTATTAATTGAAAATCATAGCACATTAATGGGTTTGTAGCTGTAAAAAAATGTAATGTGAAGATCAAATACTGAAAATTTACAGTTTGCACATGTTTCAGGCACAGTTTAAAATTTTGGAGTATTTCTTTAGAAGAAGGGAACTATACAGCATGACTAGATTTGTAAACACTTCTGATGTCCCAGCTGCCCTGGTTGCATTATGTTATCTGTCTTTAAGGTGCCTGTATTTTACACTAAGCTGTTGCAGAAAAGAGTAAATGCTTGTTCATTTAAATGCCATCCAAAATGCCAATTATTAGTGGTATAAAATATTTTAAATTAATTTGTGGTGTAGGTTTATTTTTAAACTGCAGTTAGCTGGATAAATTTTCAAGTTTAATGGTAAGGTAAAAGACGTAGTCATACTTATGATATCTTGAGAAACTGGATTAACTAAAAATGTTGCTTTATTGCAGTTTGTCTTATGTTTTTACCACTTTGGAGTGTTCTTATGTGTTCTTTGCAAAGTGTTGGAGACTGAAATATAGAGGTAGTTCTGTCATAAACACATAGAAATTTGTCATGCTTCAAAAGCTTAACAATCATGCATTAAAAAACCTTCATGCTCATCATGTCTAAAAGACAGGCAGCCCTTAAAGCAGCTAGGGATCAGTTATGCTGAAAATTTACATGAATCAAATGTTCTACTAATTTTTAAAAGAAGTCCCCTTTTTTTTTTTTTTTGAAGTGTTAATGGGATTCTAACTACCTCCTCTGATTTAGTACATTAATGGTAGCACTGAATTGTTACTATGAAGAAGAAAAACTAGTCTGCTTGTCTTGAAGCAATTGCATTAATAAATGGGCAGACATTAGGTAAGGTGAGTTCTGCGCTTGGGTGAATACAGTGAATGACAGCAGTCCACATTTATCCAAGCATGCACAATTTCCAAAATACATCTAACAGGTATTTTCATTTAATCACAGTCTTATGGCTGCATCAGAGACTAGAAGCAGAGAAAATGGGAGACACTTTTATGCAGTCCATTCTTTTGCAATGCTAACAATTTTATATTAGATGTATTTAGAAAAAAAAATACTAGATTCATCATTAACTGAATAGGGTTGCTTGGTTTATTTGTGTTCTTGAACATCATGTGAATGTACCTAGACTTGATATTTCTGTTTAAGATTTACAGTTATCTTGCTTGCCCGAAGTTTTTCTTAAAAAAAAAAAAAAATTCAGGTGAAATAAGTTACAAATTCTTCATTTAACACCTGAAATGTCACTACAAATGGATCTAATTAAGTGCTAATGGGCCATCACAAAAAGGATATATTTTTTTTCCTGAACATTTGTAAAGTGTCTTCCTTAGGTGCTGTGACTGCAGAGAGGTGGGTGAAGCCTTAATGAGGCCTATTTATGTTCTCAGAAGTGAGTAGAATTGTTGCAAACAGAAGTTTAAATGCAAACTTGGTTAGGATTTTTTGTGCAAAAGTTAGCTAGTTGCCAGTGTAAGCCCTCGGTATAATTTTCATCAAATTAGAATATGAGGAGTGGAGGGTATAAATGAACAGCAGTAGAAGTTCAGTTGCTAGTACAGATATTCCTGCCTAATTGAGGTGGGAATCTCCTGGCTTTTTTCAATGTTGCAGTGTAGTAACCAGGTAACCTGGGGCTCCTTTTGGAAAGCAGGAGGAGCAGAACCCCTAAAATCTTTCTGAAGAGATTCCCCCTGGGGAGAGCTGGTAGTTCCCGCCTGTCACCCGTTCCCTGGATCCTGGAGTTTAACCAAGGAGTTGATAGTGAAGCCGGGATTTTACCTATATTGTTCAGTGCTGACCAGCAGATACCCTTGTTCTAATTAAGTGCAATTTAGTAAGTGATTAATCTAAAGTGTGTTTAAAGGTAATTCCAAGTTCCTATGGGAAAAAATATGGATATTTTTCAAAAAAGAAAGAGGGAAAAACTATAAAAGAACACTGGATAAATAAGGGGTTTGTTTTTGCTTGCCTTTTTTTTTTTTCTCTTTTTCCTGCTTGAATAAATAATAGAGAACTTGGAGATTAAGTGCCTGAAGATTCCCCCGCTTCACGGCCAGATTGTGATAACGCTTGCTCAGTTCTTTGCTGCTGTAGCTCTACTCTTAACAGCACTTCAGCTTAAAAAAAGTTAACAGCATCTCTGATGTGTTTAAGCAGAGACTGCACTATAGCATAATGATGTTGCAACATATTTGATGCTCCAGATTAGGTAAAATAACTGCCTTGTACCTGTGCTCTTGGAAATTGAATGTTAGGGTATTTATTCTGCCAGAATATGGTCATATATGGTCATATTTATTTATAAGTAGAGTGACAGTTATATCTCTATATTTTTCACTTCCTGAATTACTGAACAGTTCAGGTGTACTTCCATTTCATCATCGTTATCACACTGTTTCCTATTAAACTGTGAACACAAAAATTAATTAAAAAGCTTAATACAAATGTTTGAATATCCTATCAAGTATTTAAACCAGTGCAGAGAATCCATGCAAATTGTAATGAGTTTTGGAAAATAAGAGTGAAAATGGTACCTGCTTTAATAATGTCAATGGAGAGTGGGCAACTTATAACTATGGATAGCCAAAGCTCTAGTCAAACTTACCTGGAACTTAAGTTCCTGCTAGATCTCAAATTCTGTGTTTTTGGGCATTTAAAATATACATATTCCAAAACTTTCATGGAAAATGAGTTCTCTGCACTGTGAGGTGCAGCTCTAGCAGTGAAGTAAACTGAGGGAGTCTCTATATGAAGAAAAGTAAAAGTAGTGACCGTTTGGGAGAACTGTTATTCATTTCATCATTCAGGTACGATGATGTGTTAAAAAAACAGCAAACTTCATACTGCTGGAAATGACACTACTGGAAAAATCACGGAATACCCTGCCTTTGTTTTGCGGTCAAACACTTGTAAATTAAGTTATTAATAGTATTAATAGGAATGGGGGAAAGCTGCTATCTTTTGTTCTTGCTTTATAAAACATAACCATGGCAATGATTTTTACATATGAAGGACTTGAAAAAGTGGTTCCTCTGATTTGCTGTAATGATAATTTGTGTTTTATTAAATTTATCTTGAAGCAATGTAATTGTTATATGAAAAATACATGATTTTGTTCCAATTTTCATTATTGTTGTTAATTGCTTGGTATCTGAGGGGCATTTACAACACCAAATGCAGATTACCTTATGAAGTAAAAAATTTTTGTGAGGTTTCTTAAAGACATCCCATCTAGTGATGATGGTCAAATGTACATACATTTTAATCAGTAACAGAAATGCTATTTGTGGAATATATTGTCTCCTAATTTAATTTTTTTTTTTTTTTGAAATTCAGAAAATGATTAAATTTTACAGAATAATTTATTTGTAAAACTTTAAAACTTTTGAGTTTTTTATATCTTTTTCTTTGAATGGGCTCTGCAGATATATGTACTGTTTCACACTCATATTAGCTGTGTAGTCTAGTTGAGTAGTCTTGTCTGAAGTTTAGACACTCCGACACTATTTTGTTATGTCAATAGAAGCCCAGCATTCCCGGCAAAATAGCACTTTGAACTAGGTCCCTTTTTTAATGTATTAATTGCTATCATGGACTATGTTGCATTGGATTGAGTTTCAGTCATATTGTAAGCCCAATCAGGATTATTCTTGTTTCTGTTAATATGCGCTAGAATGTATTCCTCAGCATGCTTGAAAATTTATATTTCATGTTTCAGTTGTAATGGGCAGGCAATAACAATATGCAGCTTCAGCTATTTCTCCAGGATGATGTTATATTTGACATTCCTGTAAATTATAACAGTTTGAGAGTGATAGCCTAGCATTTATCTTGGATTCTAGAAAAATTCTGTATAATTTTCTGTAGAAATACCTGAAATTTCTATGGAAATATATGGCAGATAAGGGAATTTATTTGTAAGTATAGGCTTAGTAATAGGAGATCTTATTTCTCCAGTGTGAATCAAGGGTAGTCTGTAGGAGTGCTGCTGATGAATAGACTAGCTTCATTGCCTTACAATACAAGCAAGTCTGTGCATAATACCTTGTTTGGAAATTCACGGAGTTATACATTTTTTCTGTGTAGTGTTCTAAATTATTGATGTACTGGATATATTTTTGAAATGTATGTTTAAATATCTAGTAAGAGAGCTGGCATGAAATAAATAATTTCTGCAATACACTTTTCCCTGCTATATTTTAGACATTCAGACTTCTCTGAAATGTTTTTGATACTAATGTCTCAGAGAAATTCAACCTGTTTCTTTTTTTCTCTCTTTCCCTTGCAGAAATCAGAAGTTAAAATAAAAAGATAATTCAACACAGTACCTGGGAGATGCACATAAGGAAGCGTTGTGTGTTCCCATGGCTAACTAGGCCCTGGTGATATTTTATTATCTCTATGTAGCTGCTATGGTAGGACAAGTTCTTTTTTTTTTTCTTTTTTTTTCTTTTTTTTTTCTCCTTTCTTTTGAAGAATTACTTCTCCTAAGAGAAGCTAAAGAATCATCTGCTGGATATAGTAGATAGAAAAGCCACATGCAAGAACAAGTAATAGTTCATCTTTTTAGCACGTCAGAATATTTCTAACAGTTGAGAGTGCGCAACTACTCCATTCAATTTGCTTTCTGCTGTCCTATACTTAATCTGTAGAAAACACTGTGCACACAAGAAGACCAGTCTTCTGTGGGTTATGAAAACACTTTAAAAAAGGCTCTCCTCTGCCTTCTACAAAAATAGCTCATCTGGTTTAAAGTTGTGTGTTGGAGCAGCTCAGTCAGCGTAACTTCAGAGCGGTAACAGAGATGGTGTCTGGATATTCTCTGTGGGAACCTGCTACACCTTTGAGATTCAAATGAGTGTTTATAGATGTGCAATTCAGTTCAAATGCAGAAATGGTTCCCAGAGGTTAGGGATGGTCTCCTGCTCCAAGTAAACCTCGCAGAGGCAGGAGGCTGCTCAGCAGTTTTATCAGGTGTTCTGGGTTAGTGTGGTCCCTTGGGTACTGGCTCCTTTCATAAGCAGTTGTGCTCCTGTAACGAATACCTACTTTGCTTTTCGTTTTCTCTTTTGGAGAAGGTTGTTTCTGGGGACTGGGAGGAAGAGGCCCCACTCCATGGCATGGGTTGATGCACAAGGAACACCGGGTCGCACAGGTTTCACAAACAACTAGCAAGGCAGTTGCAAGGGGAAGGCGGCACAGCCTTCTCCCCCTTCAACGTGTGCACCAGGAAAACCACGGAGCAACCCGCACGTTGCGGGGAAAGGGATGAGGTGATGTGAATCGAGGCCAGAGAGAGGACGCAGAGGAAACGGGGTGAGAGGCAGAGCAGTGCGTAGGAGAGCGCGGGAATAGCGCTGATGAGCGGCGTGTGAGGTCTGCCTGCTCCGTGCGTAACTTTACACCTTTTGCTGCTCGCCCCCTCACCTAGAAATTTCTGTAGGAAAATGCTGACATGCCGACAGCCCCTCTAGAGTATGTCACTGTGTGACTGCTAAAAGCCCTTCCTGGGCTGGGTACGCTGCAACCACGCTGCAGCTTTTGCCTCTTATGCACCTAAGCTGAGCACGGCTCAAGGACTGAGCTGAAGAGACTAAGCTCCCTTCCCAGAGTGGGAAGAGAGTGGTGGGTGGGTTGGGAGAGAGTTCAGAGCACCAGCACGGGGCATCTGAAGGATCCTGCATCACCTCAGACACTTTCGGGCATAGGTTGGAAAGATGCAGGCAGCTGGAGGCAGACTTCCTAGACTAATGCGTAAAGCATCTGTATAAAACACCCCAAACGCTGCTGCTCTGAAATGAAAGTTGAGTTCCTCTGAGAGCGTCCCCAGGTAGAAGCACATATCTAATTTCAGCAGCCTCCTTGGCAGCCAGGTTTAGGACTGGCCTACTTAACGGCTGCCTCTTCAATCCTGCATCACAGCTTGTTCCTCAGGGCTACTTAGCGCTTTGCTCTTGACAACAGGAAACCCTGTGTTGCTTCTCAAGAGCCCAGGGTTGCAAGATAAGCATCACAGAGCCCGAAATAGTCTCATCATTCAAGTAAAGCAAAGTCCTGCCTCAGGAAACCATGGGCACTCCTGAAAAGTTCTAGGGAGCAACTCATCCTGGCAGATTAAAACAAAAAACAAACAAAAAAAAAGCACTGTTAGATATCAGGATCCCCCAACTCAGTTGTCTCCTTCTCTCTCTCTCTCTCTTTTTTTTTTTTTTTTTTGTGTGTGTGTGTTAGAAGATTCCCTGGGGAAGAGCTAGAGAATCAAGAAGTTTCAACTGCTTTGTAACCTTTGCAAAAGAAATTTTATGCCACCTAGCAATTTTCCCAGTGCAATTGCTGACTGTTTGATTGAACACTGAAGTAGGGGGCTGAAGACTGGCCCCACTGAGAGCAGAACTCTGGCGCTGTTGGCCAGGGATATTCCAACCACAAATCCAGCTCTTCAAGGCCAAGGTGATGCCATCTCCTGGTGCCACCTGAATAAGGGAAACGTCATATTTTACCCTTGCTCTTGTTTCCACATTCTTCAGTTTTGGTTTTTGCCCCATTTTATAGCATTTGCCATGAACTGAGAACTGTGCTGGATCTCCTGAATATCATGCTTAGAAAAGGTCTGTATTTTGTTTGAAGACCAACATCCACTGTGGAAGTCCCTGAACTTAAGTAAGATGCTGCAAAACGTAATTCTACACATCTAGTTATCTAAGATTGCTTTATCTTGCACCAGCAGCTTTGCTTAGGCTTAACAGGGTTAAGAATAGTATATAGGGAGAGAACTTTCACTGAATAACTTTTGCAACCTTATTTTGTTATTTAAATTCTAATTAAATTCTACTATTCAAAAAACCACTATTTGGGACCAGGAGGAATACTAGAGGTCTTTCCATGTAAAATAAAACTGTTTAAGGAATTGCGTACTCAGGTCACCAAGGCTATGGGCATGCCCTCCACAAACTCTTCTTTATAGCTCACAAATCTTTTTCATATTCATCTGTTCAGTCCTGGCTACCAGAAAACTTTGAACCTCAGTAGGTATTAGATGACTCTTATTTCAACTGAAATAATATTTACAGCTTTTTTAAAGGAAAGATAATTCTAGCATGCTACTTTTTACTCAGTCTTCATTTCTTTTTCCTCTGGACTCTTTGGAGACTAAAATTTATCATTTCTTCAAAACTGGCCACCACTGAGGAATGAGTAACACTTGTCTTTCACAGTCGTGTATCAAAAGGATGCAGAGAGTTGGATCCAATTGCAGCAGTCAGAAAAGACTGCTACATGTCAAGAACCAAAACTCGCAGGAAGAGCCACTGTTAGAGGGGCAAATCTTATGTCCTTGTGCTCCCAGTTTAATGAATCATTTTGTCTCAGAAGCAGACACTGCTTTGCACCACGTAATCAGGCTGGAGCTCTGATTCTTCCAAGAGTCCTGGTCCCCCTTTGCCTCTTCTGGCTAGAGGAGGGTCAGGCTCTCTACAGGTAACCCAGCACCGGGCCGATGGTGCAGCCCGGAGCGCCTGCTCGGCATAGGAGCTAGCGTGGGTTTCCAGCAGGACGTTGCTGAAGACCCAGGCCTTGCATCTCCTTCCTCGCGCTAAGTGCCGCGTGGGCGCCCGCCTCACGGGGCTGTGTGATGTTGGTGGAGGAAGGGAGGGCGAGGCGAGAGGAAGAGCGGGCCTCCGTGCGGGGCGAGTGTCACTCGGCAGCGTCTCGCGCTCCAGGAAGCTGCAGCGAGGAGCGAGCGCCGGCTGCAACGCAGCGCTGCAGCCTCTGCCGGGGCAGAGGCAACGGGGGCTGCGCCGAACGCTTTCGCTAGTGCTCTCATAGCATTCACAGCAGTACTATATAATCAGCAGTGTAGAATTCACGTTATTCTTGTAATTGTTCTCGTAGATATTTTGAGAAATGTTACTTTCTGTTGTTATTGCCTTTTTTTTTTTTTTTTTTTGCTTGGCATCATCAAAACAGCCATCTTTGGTGGCATCCGGACTGCATGACTGTTTGTACAAAAGCTTGTGAGGTTTCATCCATCAGAAGATAGCAGTTTCCTCCTCGAGATAACAAACATGCCAGATTATGCAATTTCTGGGTAGATAAAGTGAACGAATTCATGTTAGCATTATCTGACTTCAAATGCAGGAACAGTATATCAGAGAAATGCAGGAGTGTTTGTAGTTTGTCTACAGGAACAAGCAAGCAAAATAAATATATCATCAACATAAATCCATCTAAGATGATTTGACCAACTTGGTTTCAAATAGGATGAGTCTTCATGAAAAAAAGTACTTTCCAAAAACTTGCATGGTGGCACATGCCAGAAGCCCAGAGTGACGCTCCGAATTCCTCTCTTCTGGTTTCTGCCCTGCTCAGGTGTCTGCTACGGGCAACACTGGCATCACTCACAGAGACATCAGCTAGGAACTAGTGGTCACCAGGTGACTTTAACTTCAGGGAGCAGTGGGGTCGCTGAACACCTCATGTTTAGTGCACAAAGCTGAACTCTTGCATTAGATGCCACACACTTTGCTAGGGAGTGAAATTAAGACTTAACTAGTGGAGAAGATCTGGGGACAAAGGAGGGTCTGTAACTCTTCATAACTCTGTATGTAGAGCTAAAAAGGATTGGGATCCTGTTGCTATTTCTGCAGCAGTCCGTGTGTCTGCTTCTCTGCATGTCCCTGAGGGACAAATCCCTTCTGAAGCCTGTGCCACCACACAGTGTCCCCCTGGCTCCTTCCAGGACAAGCCCCTGAGGTATCTCCTGCACTTTGCATACTATAGCAGGACAAATGGGGTCATGAATCACAACCTGGGAATAGCAGTCTCCCCCTGTGACATTCCTACCTTACCTGCAGCTGGACAAGAGGACTTGGGATATGCCTCCAAAAACTTGGTGTGCATGTAGGGGAGGTTTATGTACTTTTTTTTCCCTACAGTTAATAAAGTGGATGGCAAATGGAATGCTGAGCAGAAGGCAAGAGCACATCACAAATGTGAAATACTTTACCATGAGTTGTAAAGGAAAATCTTTGCTGGAAACTTGAATAACTCATGCTGAGTCTGCTGAGCAAACCAGCACAGGCTGTCACCTCCATTGAGCATCGTTCTTCACCATATGCTAGTGGTGAAGTGAGTGATATACACAAAGGCAACACTACCCCGCAACCAGCCTGGTAAACTAAGGAGGAATATGGAGAGAGAGAGAGAGAGGGAGAGAGAGAGATCATTGCCTAACTCCCTAGCTAAGAGAAAATCCCACCAGCCTAGTTCAGAGGAAATACTGAAAGAGCAGGAAAGCATTCTCACTGCCAGGGGGAGAGCAGAGCTCAGTGCCGTGCGGTCACAGGGATGCGGAGATATCTCTCAGCACAGAACAGCAAAGCTTCCTGTTAGCACAGGGCTCGGCAGGCACACGTGTGGCCTCCGAGAGGGCACAAGTGACATCGCCGGGTGCCCCACGCCCCCGTGCAGGAGTGGGATCTGAAGGAGCGGAAACTGAGCTGGGAACGCAGTTTGTCTCCATGCTCATCTCTCCCTCCCCTCCAGTATGCTCAAAATCTTGTTTTGAAGCACAGGTTAAATATATATATAAGGAAATATAAGGAAATTACTATAATTAAAATCTAAAGACTGTAGTTGTTGTTAGTCCAGATCTAATTGTTGCACAAAAATAAAGAATAATGAATTTTTAATACTTCTGTGCAGAAAAAATCTCAATAATAGCTAGCTGAGGACTCAGCAATGAAAGGAAGAAGCTTTAGGCTTCACTAGCTGGGAAAGGAACAGCAAAGCAAGTAACAGCTCTTTTTTTCTTTAGCATTATCCTGCACTAAGCCAGGCTTTCAGTGCTGCTACCAAACTGGAGTCAAAGGATTAAGATGTGTATCACACGTATGCCAAAGGCATGAGGAAATTTTGCTTGCAGCATAATCCATTGAGCACTATGACTTTTCTTTCTCCAAAGGTTTGCCATACATGGGATAGAAAGAGATGCAGTTGTTTCTGCATGGTTGTGATTATTTTAAAGCAAGATCAGTTCGGCTGAAGCCTTTAAGACCCACCTAA